>NW_024468997.1:0-513910 GCF_003184825.1 Aspergillus fijiensis CBS 313.89 | reverse complement strand
TATTACTGTAGATAAAATATAATAGCTGTTTTTAACTTTAATAATTAATTATAGCTGTAGAATAGATTTTTAAATACTAAAAATTTAAATAATATCTAATTATATTCTATTTAAAAGATTATTTAAATTATATTTTTTAAATCTATTATATTAAACTTATTATTTTATCTGCTGTTTAGATATATTACTGCAGATAGAATACAGTAGCTATTTTTAATTTTAATAATTAATTATAATTATAAAATAGATTTTTAGATGCTGAAAATTTAAATAATATCTTTTAAATTATAAATAATTCTATTTTTTAGATTTATTATATTAAACTTATTATTTTATCTGTTATTCAGATATATTACTGCGGGTAGAATACAGCAGCTATTTTTAATTTTAATAATTAATTATAGCTGCACAATAGATTTTTAGATATTAAAAATTTAAATAATATCTAATTATATTCTATTTAAAAGATTATTTAACTAATAAAAAATTTTATTTTTTAAATCTACTGTACTAAACTTACTATTTTATTTATTATTCGGACGTATTACTATAGATAGAATATAATAGTTATTTTTAATTTTAATAATTAATTATAACTATAGAATAGATTTTTAGATGCTAAAAATTAAACTAATATCTAAATATATTCTAATAAGTAGACTATTAAACTTATAAATAATTCTGCTTTTTAAATCTTACTATTCTGTAATTCTATTTATTTATTTTATAATAAATAAGATTGCTGAGATAAAAAAAATAAAAAAGCTTAGTATATATTTTAATCTAAAATTTATAACTATCTATATTTAAATCAAATAATAAATAGCTATTATTTTTATCAAGCTATTACTTGCTTAATTTAGAAGATATTAATTTAGTTTTTATAGTTTAAGAATTTAGAAGCTTTTCTTTATCTAAATATTTAAAAAATATTTCTAATATCCCAGTTTTAGTATCTGAAAATATACGCGGATTTACTATATAGAAAAATAATATTATCTTTAATAAACTTCAAACCCGAGTCTCGGCCTCCGGACTAAAAGTTGAATAGAAGAAGTTATTTATCTTTATTTTATTTTTAAATCTTAAAATCTTTTTTATAAGTCGGCGGATCTATATAAAACTCTATAAAAAGAAGTTAAACCACTTCTAATATATTTTTTAGAACTTAGTATATTTTAGACAGATATTAAAAAACTTTATTAAAGCTGAATTTTTATACTTTCTTACTATTTCTATTTATAAAAAAGAATTTGTTTGAGCTAGATAATTCTTCTAGTATTATCTTCGAGTATAAAATTATTTATAATATATTTTATATAAGTAATTTTAGTAGGTATTATAAAATAACCAGACTTTTATTTCTAGAAAAAAAAATAAGATTAAAAATCTAACATCTCTTATACTTTCTAGCTATTATAATAATATATAAAATAAAATTCTTATATCTTAAATAAGAAAAGCTATAGTTAAGAAATAAAAATATAATAATATTCTATTTATCTTATTTTAAAAGCTAGTTAAATCTTTATTCTATACTATAAGTCTTTTTAACTGTATATATTAATAAAACTGAGAAATTCTGAAGATTATAAAAATATCGGAATTATTTAATTTTTTAACTTTTTTTAATAATCTTTTCTTTATAAAATTTTATACTAAAATCTAACAGTTTTTACTTCGCAGAAGAACTCTAATATTAAACTCTAATATTAAAAAATTCTAATATAGTTTGTAAATAGGATTTACCAGAAGTATTATTCTAGCAGTTTTAGTTATATAAAAAATCTTAGATTTATTAATATTATTAGAATATATATATAACTAAACTAAAGATAACTATTTTTAACTATTTTATTACTAGATTAAAAAAATATAGTATTTATTATAAGATCTTATTAGTATTTCTATTACAGAACTAGGATTTATATAGATTAATATAGTTTTAAAACTTTTTTAGTATATTAACTATACTATTTTTATCTTATTCTACTTATAGTAAAAGATTTTAAATTACTTAATAACTATTTAAAATTATAAGATATTAGTTTTAGCTGTATAATCTTCTGAATCTGTCTTATTAATAAAGCTATTAATTAGATGTCTAGATACTTATATATATAATTTTTTAACAAATTAGAATTTTAAGTATATTAAACTAATATTTCTTGGTTTTAATAGCTAGAGAAACTGTCTAAAATAATATTCTAATTTATAATATATAAGCCCCTTACTTTCTCCAAGAAGCTGAAAAATTCTAAAAACAAAAGTACTGCTTATCTGATGTACTATTCTTATTTTTAGTGTCTTCTGTTCTTCCATCGCCTTTTCTGATAAATGTAAACCCTAATGTAAACCCTAATTAGTCAGATATAGAATAGCAGTAGTCTATTAAAATTAAAGCTAATTTTTACTTTTCTATAGTCTAGTAAGATAAAATGAAGTTAAATATATAAGAAAAATTAAAGTTATTAATATTATAACTGTTATATAGAAGAGATGTCAGCAACTTGTAAATAACTAACTGAGTTGTCTAGAATTACCCATAATAATAGTACTAAAGTCAGAGTTTTCTAGATTTTTATATAATTATTTTTTTATAATACTAATTTCTAGTTTGTTTTAGAGATTTGTAATATGTTTAAATAATTATAATCATTTATAAAATTTATAGATAGAAGTTTATATTTTTTTTATAGTTAATATATAGTCTTTTATAATTAAATTAGAAGATTTATTCTTAGTTAAGCTTTATATATTATATTTAGTTATTATTTAATAGGCTATTTTATAGAATATAAATAATAAGATTATAAAAGCTAGTAATAAAATAGTATAATAAATATATGACTTTTATAAGTTTAAAAATACTAATATATTATCTTAAGATATTATTACTAATATTTCTAATTTATAAGATACTGTTTTTAAATAAGAGATTATAATCAGCTTGCTTAATTATTATATAACTAATACCTGAGGCTATATATATATAGATTTCTCTTCGCGGTATCCGCGAAGGTTGGAAGGACTAGTCCAGCCCTTATATTATTTATTATTATTAATCTGTTTATAGAGTATATATTAGTTTTAAATAATTCTAAATATATTTATTAAAAATAGAGAAGATTTAGAAATTATAAAAATAAAAACTATAAAAGCTATAATAATATAAAAAAAAATAATAATAATAATAATAGATATAATAAAAATAAATATAATTATAATAGTAGTAATAGCAGGTCTAGTAATAGTAAATATAATAAAAATAAATATATTTATAGTAATAACAGTAGCAGGTCTAGTAATAATAATAATAATAATAATAAAAATATTCTTTTTTATAATAAAAAAAATAGTAAAATATACTATAAATAGTTAACTAAGTCCGAACCTGTCCTGTAGATAATTTATATAAAAAAATAAAATAGAATAGATTAATAAAATCTGCAGATATAGAACTCAAACAGCTGACTATAAAAAACAAATTAATTAGATTTTTATATAAAAAAAATAAAACCAAGTCTTTGCAAGAATCAAGTTTATAAAAAAAACTAATAAAGTATATTAACAGCTGCTGCAAAAAAAAGAATTAATAAATATTAATTTATAGTAATATTAGAAAGAAATATAATACAAAAAACTTATTAAAAAAAAAGAAAAAAATATTATAGAAAAAAAAACCGGAGATCTGGAAGAAAAAAATCTTTTTATATAAAAAAAAATCTTACTTTTATAAAAATAAATTTATTAATCTTAACTATAAAGTATTTCAGGCAGTCTAAAAGAATAAATTAAAAAAAGTTAATATTATTTACTAAAAAAATTATTTTAACTACAGAGAAACTATTTATATTTATTAGAAAAAAATTTTTATTATTATAAAAAACTATCTAAATATTCTAAAAAAAAAATTATTTAAATACTACCGCGAAAAACAGTCCAGTAAATAACAGATTATATATTAAAATTAATTATTATAGAAATATTAAATAAGTAATTTAATATTTTTATTATAAAAATAAAAACAGTAGAAGCTATTTTTTTTATTATTTTAATTTTCTATAAAATAATTTATAGAAGAAAGATTTTAAAAATATTATTATAAAAAATAATCTATTCCCCGCAAGAAAAGAAAAATAATTATAAAAATTAAATTAGTTTTTTTAATTTTTATAATATCTACAAAGAAAAATCTATAGATATTAGTTATATAATAGCTAAGCAAGTAGATTATAATTTTTTATCTAAGAATAAATATCTCGCGGATTAGAATAATTAGTAATAATATTTTAAGATAATATATTAGTATCTTTAGACTCGCGAGAGTTATTTGTTCATCATACTATTTCACCTCCTAGCCCTTATAATAATTATCCAGCAATTAAGAATAATTAAAAAGATAAGAATATAAAAATAAATAGTTTATTTCTAGAAATAATACTCTGGACTATTTATACTATCAAGATATACTACTATATATAATAATACTAGTAATAAACAAGTTTATAATAAGATTAATTATATTAAATAATTCTTATAAAAAAATCCGGAAGATCAAGACCTCCGAGAAATATTCGCTAAACAGAAACAAGAAACAGAATATTAACAACCACAAAATCTACCACATTAATCCAGAAGCGGACTGCCTTAGTAGTCAGTATAAACTGGTGTAGAAGTAGGTATTATATAGTAATTTATATATAATTAAATATCTTTTATATTAGATTATCGTAAATATAAATATAATATTTTAAAAATATAGCTAAAACTATATAGTTTATATAATTTATTAATTATATAATATTTATTTAGTTTGATAACCTGTAGATATTTGCTAAAAATCTATAAATAAGATATTTAAATTTATATTTAATTTGTAGATTAAGCCTATCGATTTAAAACCTGCTAAGAACCGGGTTGGGTTTAAATCTAATCTGTAAACCCGCGGGCTTTGGCAAGGCCTAGTTAGAACTACTAAGAGTATCTGTTCTATCTAGATTCTGCTTAAATGGTATATTAATATAACTCTATATAGTATATACAGTATAAAGCCATTAGCTTTATATTCTAGTCTTTTTGCTAATAGTACAATAGTTATTCTTTGGAATACGTACTCCAAGGTGCTCCGTGATAATATCTAATTCTATTTATAACTTTTTGAGCTCTATCTTATTTAATAAATCTTAAGATAATCTGATTTAATATCTAGTAAAGAATCTGAAAAATATTATAAAGAATTAGCCAGCTAGAGCTGTTATTCCTATCACCCAGCCAGACTAAGAACCAGAGAACAGCCCGCTCCTTGACAGTTTCACTATATAGAGACCAAAAAGACAGAAAAGATAGAGAAGATAGCTAAGCTTGCACTGTGACAACAGCTATAATTCTATCTCTATATAGTTCAGAATAAAGGCCCCGCGGCCATTTCTCTTGTCTGGTTGATTCATCTTCTGTTTATAGCCTCACACTTCCCTCCCCTTGTGTAGAGGTTTTCAGTACTCTGTGGCGACAAATCAGATGCAAATCACGTCGGCACTACGTCATCGATCCTTCTTCATTCCCCGCGATATCGAGGGAGTACAAGTACACCTTCCATCCGCGCCTGCTGGGTCTACCCGACCGTGTCAGCATCGGAACAAAAGCACAATGAGCAGTATCAACAAATCGCCCGTCACGCCGATACCGCAACCCCGGTGGACGACGACCTCCCGCCAGCCCCGCCCGCGTCTCACTTGGCGCCTGATTCTATTCAGCGCTCCCTGTCTCTACATGCTCTACGCCCTCTATTGCATCATCTATGGCTTACCAGTCCTTGCCTCTCCACTTCCGTCCTATACCGGCCCCCATGGCGTCGGTGCGATCGACCTAGAAGTGCCTTTACCAGGCGGGCCTCGACGCGTGGCTGCGGCGGTCCACAAGGCCACCGGACAACCGGTCTTTGACGTCGAGACGCTTCTGGCCACGGTGTACTACCCGACCGACCGGCAATTCCGGTCGCGCAAGCCCCGGTACCCCTGGATTCCGCGGCCCATCAGCCTCACTGCCCGGGGCTACGCCCGCCTGGCCGGGATCGACAACCTCCTCATCCGATCTATTTTCACCGGGGTCCTATGGGCGGTAGGAGGCGCCGTGGCCATCCCCGCCGAGGTCGACGCTCCCCTTCTTCTCCGTCATTACAATAATGATAATACTACCGATGCTTTCCCCGTCACCGTCTTCTCCCACGGCGATGTCAGCTCGCGCACCGATTACACCCAGTTCCTCGCCGAGCTTGCCAGTCGCGGCCACGTCATCATCGCCATAGAACACCGCGACGGGAGCGGGCCCGGATCCCTGGTCAAGTCGTCCGCCAGCTCCCCGGGTCGTCCGGTCCCGCCGCTCCGTCTCGCCGATATACAGTCGCCGTCAGGGCTACCGACCGATTTTGACCGGGATGACTTTAAACGCGCCCAGCTGGCCTTCCGCGACGCCGAATTCCATGCCGCCGTCGACCTCCTACACGCCATCAACAACGGCACCACGATCCCCAACACCCGGGATCCCATCACCACCCTCCCTTCTTGGACCGGCCGCCTCAACATGACCCATCTCACCCTGGCTGGTCACTCCTTTGGCGCCACTGGTGCCCTGCAAGCCCTCACCACCACGCGCTCCACCTCCCCCGCGGCAGGAGTGATCCTCGATCCGGGCAAGTCCAGCGGTCCCCTCAACCCCAATGTCACCGTGCCCATCCTGGTCGTGCACTCCAACTCGTGGTCCCGCACCGTCAGTCCCTTCTACAACCGCCCGCACTTTGACACCGTCCGCGACCTCGTCCGCGCGGTCCCCGCCCCGTCCTGGTTCCTCACGAGCATCGGGACGGCACATCCCAGCATCACCGATGCGCCGCTCCTCGAGCCGTGGCTTCTCAGCTGGACCACTGGCGCCACTCTGAACGTGCACGAAGCTCTGCGTGAATATGTTCGAGTCACGGATGACTTCTTTCACTATGTGCGCGAGGGTGGAAAACGCGGCATTCTGGGCGAGAAAGCAACCCACCATCTGTACGATGAGTGGGTGAGTCCGGAGCGGCAAAGGGAGTTCCCGCCGGGTTTGGGGAGACTTTGGCAAGTCCACGTTACGCCCGTCAATCAGACGCGGCCCATGGAGTGTCCCGTGGAGCTTTGAGATAGATGAATATCTGCCAGGCGTGGCGAGGGTTCAAGCTGCTGACCATGGCCAGGCACAATCAGGCTTGGTATCACTACTCAGCGCGTTTGTTACAGACCGATTAGACTAGATGACAAGCAAGACACATCACAGAGTGGGTCACTCAGACCTAATGTAAAGCCCAAATGGTTTATCTACGCCGGGTTGGAGGCAGCGAGGGTTGATGTCCCCTCAGATGGCCGCTTTAAGGGTCACGTCAAAAATTCAGGCAGCGCCTTATGAGCCATTGCACCATCCTTAGCACCCCTGATCTGAGACAACATCGGTCGTGGGTGCCTAAAGGGCGCTGGCTTGTGCGCCCTTGTCTTGCCTCGCACGGGTTGCATTTCCTGTTTTAATGAGCTCCTCAGCTTGCGCAAAGCATCCCCGTCCTCGACAGCGGGAAGTAACCCGACTTAATGCCCTTGAACGGGTGGATTGGTACTAGTTTAGTAATGCAATAAAGCTCAACACCCTATCAATCACAAAAGCTACATATTCTTGGTTCACCCCAGCACAGCCACGGGCCCTCGAGATTTAAGTCCCCCGAGCATAGCTCTCCAAATACTCCGACAGCGCGCTGTCTGCCACCATCCGTGTCAGCCACATGCACAAGGAACAATAGATCATTACCTACATTTGTTGACGTCGTGCCTGATATTCAGCTCCATATACTCCGGTCGGTGCTACCAGTCAACATATTAGAACATAATCCCGTCGTGGATGCTTCCCCACATGATCAAAGCTGGGCACCTGGAGAAGAGATCATCGTACAGCAACATTCGCGCCCTGGACCAGCCAGTCCTGGACAATGCGCGCGTCAGCGAGGGTCTGCTCCCACGCCCCCGTCAGGATCCCCACGGCCGTCTCGAACCGCGTCAACGAGTCATGGCCGAAGTCCTCCAGCTCGGCGCGCGTGCGGCGGAGGTTCTCCAGTTCCGTCTGCAGTTTCTCCTTCTCCTGCGTCTTGAGGTGGATCCGGTAGTTCGTTTCTTGCCACGGAAATCACGGTTAGTGGTTGCGTTCACCGGGGGTTTTCATTGGAAAAAGGGGTCAGCCCGTACTGGATATGCCAGCCGCGAGACCGGCGATAGCGGCGAAAGAAGCGAGGGCGGTAATTACGCCACCGAGCTGAATGTTCGAGATGAAACATCAGCGATCGAGAATCTTGGGGATGGCTTACTACGTACCACGATCCACGGCGCGAGGGCGGGGAACATCTTCACAAAGGTCCCGGTGGCGGGAATTGACGCGCCGAAGACGATCTCGAAGGCGCGGAGGGAGCTCTCGAGCCGATACAGCTTCTTGTGCAGAGCGTCGAGCTCCTGCTCGACAAGGCGGATTTGCTCGGTGATATCACCTTCTTTGTCCTTGGCCCAGGTGGAGAAGGAGGCGACAAACGCGGCGAAGTCGTCCGTCACAGTGCGGAAACCATCGGTGATTTTCTGGGCGTCGCTTTGGAACGCTGTAGTTCTCTAGGATGAGTCAGTCGCAATGACCGCAAGAAGGTCCACTGCCTTCTCCGTACCTCTATGTACGTCTCGAGAGTATTTCTACGCGTCTGGATGGCGATGCTCTCATTTGCGCAAATCTTGAGGATGCTTTCGTCGAACCCTTGATCCAGCCTTGTTAGATCCAGCCCTAAGACGGGGGCGGGACTCACGCTTAGACTGGACGCTGACCGTGGCCGCAAAGTCGCGGCTCCCGGCGAGGACATCTCGGTACGCATGATGGAGTTTGATGATCTCGGGCTCGAATGCGGAGTGATGGATTCGATCGATCTGCGCAATGCGTAGATGCAGGCCGGCAAATATGTTCTCAATATCGCGG
This sequence comes from Aspergillus fijiensis CBS 313.89, assembly GCF_003184825.1. Lineage (NCBI taxonomy): Eukaryota > Fungi > Ascomycota > Eurotiomycetes > Eurotiales > Aspergillaceae > Aspergillus > Aspergillus fijiensis. The sequence goes on along the minus strand of NW_024468997.1, from coordinate 504,889 downwards.
GTCGCCTGCGTGGCCTCGTCGCCGGCGCTTGCGAATCGAGTCTGGCCCTCGGGGGAGGATAGACATTGGCCGCACCCCACCGCAAAGTCTGCCTTTTGCTGGTCGGTCTCCAGGGGCCAGTGGTCGTCGGCGCCGTTTATCAGGATGTCGATCTCGGCGTCCGATAGCTTGTCCGTCGCGTCGAGGACTCTGTCGGGCGTGACATGGTCGCCGACGAGGCCCTCCAGTTTTCTGGCGACTTCGTCGTAGGAAGGAGGGGAGTCCCTGGTTGTGTATGTGGGGGGCGCGACAATCATTTTGATATTTGTGTTTCGATTGTTGGACTACCTGAAGGTGGACGGAGTCTTCTTATGTACCGTACAGTACAGGTGGGAAATGAAGATCGACTTCGCGCCCTCGATTGCAAAACACCGTAGCACAGCGGAGAACATCGGAATCTGACAGCTGGATATCTCCGCTGTGGCGTGGCTGAAAAGTCTTTCGTGCATGCCGAGCTCATGCAGCGGACGTAAGCGTCCTGCACCTTGAGGTCATTATTCCCAACAAGCTGATAACACCCCGCTTTCTCGAACAAAGCCAAGGCCCCTCGCACAGAATGAATTCCTGTTTGCTTGTACGACAGACACCACACCCGGTCCGCATCTTTCACATGCTTGCTCCCAGGAGTCCAGCGCAGATAAATTGCCTTCATTTGTTGACCTGACAAACACTTGTTATTCTTCCCCTCTGAGTAGCAATCCACTTTATTCCTTCGGAGTTGCCCTTGCCCACCCAGCAATATGTCCTCGTCGAGTTCCATCCCCACCCCCAAATTGCCACCGAGTACTGACAGGGTACCCATCGACCACGATCTCTGCTCAGTTCTGAGTACGCTTCAGCTGTGGCACACAACGAAGGATGGCCAAGTGAAGAAAACATCCACCATCCAAGTATCGGGAAAGCAGAGTCGCACGTACATCGCCTTCGCACAAGAAGCCAGCCGCGCCGGGATGAGCAATGAGATCATCTTGACTGCGGTGATTGCCCATGTTATCATGTCTGGATGGCCAGGAACCGCCCTGCATGAGCAGCGAATCCGTGGGATCCGTGAGGTATTTGCCACGCTGAAAAGTTCAATGCCACAAGCAAGACTCCGCATACCAAACATACTAAAAAAAGTACAGGACCATAGGATTATGCTGCGTCATAATATCCCGCTTTCTAGCAGCATCTGCGCCATCTATGACGGTACGGCGCTTCTACTCATCTCCATGCATTAGGCTAAGACTCAGAATCGGATTTATCGCTACATCAGAGGTCAAGGATGATGTTGCTCGGTTTTCCACCGATGAATCTCTCTCCATGCACCAGAAAGTGCTACGCATTCACAATTTCATCGCGGTAAATCGAAATCACCACACTGGCTCCAGTGCGGAGAAGATCAACATGCTGACCTGAGATGCTGGCAGCGAATCCAATTCCCGAAATTCTTTGTGATACTCACCAAGTACCGCCTGCTGGAGATCGCCTACGAACTGGCTAGTGCTTGGTCCGGATTCCCAGCTGTGCGCAGCGTCTCTGGTGCAATGGAGACGGAGGCAGCGAGTAGCAGCGATCATGGTTCCACTGGAAGCTATAAGCAGGAGATTGACCGACTACGTGGCATGGCTGACTCCCTACCCTACAAAGTAAGCATTCATGCTGTCCCATGGTGTCAATTTCCATGGCTGATAGGGCAACTTCAGGATGAGCTACCTATGGGTCTCCTAAGCATGCCAGTCTCAAAGCAACAGCGGGTAGGGTCTCGACGAGCTCCAGACCCAATGATGCTGGTAGACTTTGATCGGCATACCTCCATCCTCATGCGTGTTTGGCAATGGGTCTTGGTGGACATCCGGCAGATTACGGTGTGGTTCGAGACCGCCGCCGACATGGTCGTAAGTCACACGTTTCCCCCAAGTATACCCGTATACTGACCCGTAGCTAGGCGTATCCATTCTACATGCAACTCTGCCTTGATCGCGGAATGGAGATTTGTATGTTCCCCGGTCAAATCCCGATCCATGCACACCAGGAGCGGGGAAAGCTGACATCTCTCATTTCAGACGCGGAGATGGCGCTCTACCTTCAACAGTACAGTGATGCGATGGTCCATTGGCTGGACTTCCCGTGAGCTGTAGATTCTGGTGGATTCCATACCACGCTTGTGGGTTTCTAGCTAATGTTCAGATAAAGGCAACGAGTTTGTGGAAGCTATGCACCTGGATGTCAAATGCTCTATTATCTCGGACATCGAGCGGGGTCGGTGCGCGGAGGTCTATTGCGAGTAGGTTAGTCTGCACTGCACGCTTCAGCTGTGCTCTCTCTATACGTACATTAGCGTCAATGACAGGGGTACGGTTACTTGTTTATATTGCATGCATGTGCGGGGCGGGGCGCTTCCTTTGCTCGGCGTAGTGGCAAAACAATCTATCAATCAATCATACCCCGCTCTACCTGTAAAGCATGCCTTTGCCACTGGAGATCGGTCTGGTCGTTCAGCTAAGCCCACTGCTGACAAGGGATCCCGCAATTTAGTCAGTATGCATATTGTTCTTACGTATACTGTAGCACACCTTACCATGAGGCTTTTTGCATCCGTGATCTAGTCGATATAAACTCCATGTTCCCAGCGACAAGCAGCAAATTCCCCACTGGTGTCTAGCAGCCCAACTCACCATCCAACCCAGTACAATCACCACGATCATGTCCGCCACAGCCCCCCCAGCCTACGAGCCCCACAGCTCTCCGCCCTCTTACGACTCGCTTGTCGACAAAGTCTGCCAGCTGGTCGGGTCGGACCCGACCCCGCAGAAGTTCATCGATGCCGCCGCCACGCTCTCTGAGAGTGAGATTGAGATCCTCAAGGACGGTGGTGACTTTAGCGACCCAATCAAGAACGAACGGGACAACAAAGTCTTCAGCACGGGCGCAGCAAAGGGGCTGGCGTCGCCCGAGTGCGCAGAGCACCTGCGCGCAGCGTCAAACGCGGCAGTAGAGGCGTCCAACGAGATCGAGCGCCTCTTCGTGAGCCTGCACCTCAAGATCGCGCAGATCGACCGCATCCATCATTCCGGTTTTGAGCCGAAGTTGGTTGAGAACCAGGTGGTGGGTGGTCAGTTGTTGTGCCCTAACAAATGCTAATAGTGGCCAGGCATATCGAGTGGTTCTCGCCGACAGTCGGAACCTTGCAACCGATATCGCGGTCCATGGCAATCGTACGTGCGCTTGCTTCTGCCCCCGCGAACCTTTGGGGTTTTAGGGGAACTCGTTGTAGCTCACGCTGCCTAGGATTCGATGACATGATTATCCCCTTCTGCTTCGATAAAAGCATTTCCGTAGACACTCGACGCACAGTGCTGAACCGGTTTATTGATGTATGTGATTCCCGCTTTGCAGTCCCGCAAATTAGAATAGGAAAGACGAGAAATGTACTCTTTGAACTGGCAATGGTTGACGAATGTACAGCAAATGGATACAGCGCAAGCCGATGCCCGTACCATGGAGCACAAATTCAGCGAGCTCCAGACAAACTTCACCTCGTTCATCGCCGACTTCTCTGTCTGGGCCCGTGACCGGGAAGAGCAGCTCAAGCAGGAGATTGCCCGGGTGCTGGAGGAGCTCGAGGAGCTGCGCGACAAGCTAACGTCGCTGAATACCTCGATCCTCGCGCTCGGGGGTGGCGCGCTGCTGCTGCCGGCCGTCACCGCGTTGGCCGCCGCAAGTGGCATCCTCGGGCCTTTCCTTGCGGTAAAGAACAACCCTTTTCCATAATCGAGTGGGATTTCGTCTGACTAGAGATATTGCATAGATTGGTGGGCTGATTGCGCTTGGAGTGAGTGTCGCGGCAATTGTCTCGATGGCGGCGCTTGCAGTCGCCAAAGCCGGTCAGTTCTCCCCCCCGAAAGTATGAAGCCTGATCCACAATTGAGACAACTAGCTACCGAGTCGCAAATCCGCACCAAGGAGCGGGAGAAAGCCTCGCTCGAGAACCAGATCGAGCAGATCCGGCTGGCCCGCCAGGAGCTCATGGACGTGGGCGAGGACAAGCTCGAGGCCTTCCGCGTCAACCTCAATGTGCTGCAGTCGGTCTGGACCAGTGTGGCGGCGGATGCACGCCTTATCTCCGGCTATCTCAATGGTGCGCTAGAGCTTGCGGTATGTGTCCATGAAAACATGACTAGGAAAAGAATCTTGACCATGTCGGTTGTAGGAAATGCCGGAGTGGATGCAGTGGGACTTGGAGAGTGCGAACTCCGTTTGTAAGTCTCCGTGCTTTTGCTAAAGCTGGGTAGACGTTGACCTGACAATGTGTTCAGACAAGCGGATGGCGGAGTATTTGACCAACTATGCCAAGGGGACTCCGAGCTAAAAGCTTTCAAGTATCCTGTGTTTGCTTCACACCATCGAATTGGTATTCGCGCGGACAGACCGATTTTGTGGCGCGGAGGTGGATGAGATCGTCTGTGCATTCGTCGTAGTCAGTGAACCTTGTACTCTAGGCTGCTCAGTGAAGAAAGTGTCTTTTCTCAGGGCCGTTGCGAGCTAGCCCCAGAAACCAGCAACTATGCCTCACACGTCTGTCTCTAAGCATCATTGTTGTCCACATGTCGTCATGTCTCCAAAAGAAGGGTCAGGGTGTATGTTGCGACCACACCTTGTTCCGTAGCCGCGTTCTCTACATATCAAGCTTGTTATACTTAGGGCACAGCTTTGGAGGACATATCAACATACATACATCTATATAAAAAGGCTGAATACTTGTGTAAGACTTATATTGGACATTCAGATACTCCACGCGGTACGGTCGCCCTTAGCAAGGCTTGGACACGGTGGATGCCAATCTCTACTATCGAAGGGTTAGCAGAGTAAACGCTGATTACCGCCTCCGTGTCTCCAAGTCACAGAATAGAGCACTTCTGCCGGGGGTTTCACCAGCCGTGTGTTGCCTACCTCGCCGCACTCGGCATATCGCACGCTACAGTGGAGTTTCACGAGAGTGATCCCGATCACCAAGCATTACGCAGAAGCATATTCCACACCGCTTTTGCCTTCCACCATAACAATCGGCCCTTTCACAGGAGCGTTGAGATTCAGGGCAAGCTTCTCACCGCCATCGAGATCGTCTGAAAAATCGGGTCCAGCAGATAGGGATTCCTGATCCCTTCAAGCAAGGCCAGGGATTCAGCGAAATTCTCGTCCACCCCAATAGCGGAGAACATTCTGTCCCTCGCCGACTGGTTGCTCTTGCTCAAGGCCTGCCATACGCAATGGTGCGAGAAAACATGCTGCAAGCATCGGACCAGCTTCCGAGTGCCCAGTCGATGTCTTTTCAAAATCTGAGTACAGGACACAGCAGTAGTACGGTCACTCTACCAGAGCCTCGATATTTGTCCTCGGCCTCCACTTCGATCCCCAAGGGCGATGAGCCCAGTACGCTGCCTCTTGGGAGCAAGTGAGTCGACGGGGGTAGTAGGCCCACCGCTCACAATCGAACGATTGTGCTTGAATCCTCGCAGGCTTCCTCTAAACCATCGTCAGAGCACAGCGACATCCCGAGTACTTCCAAAGAGACCGTAGTCATTCTCTCGCAATTCTTACTCTTCCTGGTCATCGTTCGGATGTTTGTGAGTCTTCTGATTTGCTTCACTGGGAAGCATCAAAGCAAGCAGAAACAGATCCAGGATGCGAAGGATTACGACTTCATTGGGGGTAGGGGCAGGCCGCTGCTGCTCCCTTCGAGTGAGCAAGACAACGGCGATGATGCCGATCAGACTTATCTGTGGTCCACACGGACTAAGCTAAGTAGGTAATATGCAATAGGGACCATTACGCCGATTGGTCTATTGGCATGAAAGCATGCAAGACTGGTCACACTTATGCGTGTGACTCAGTTCAGGCTGCTGTTTGTTTTGCCCGCCCCCTCCCCGCTAGGAGCGCGTAAAAGCCCCCCGTATACCTAACTAGTACTCGTTTATCACCGCGCGGACTTCACATTGTCACCGTCATGGGGGACGGGTCATGTCCGTCGGTGAGTTGGGCGGCGATTGACATCCGCCGTCCCCACCGAATCCGCGCCCCCGTCAACAGGGGTCACTGAATGACTCAGTGACTCCACAATTTGAGGGCATAGATTCTTACTATGGAGGCTTTCTACAACATTTGGTGCTGTGGTCTAGTGGTATGACGTCACGTTGTGGCCGTGCCAGCCCCGGTTCGATTCCGGGCAGCGCCACTTCCTTTTTCTTTTTAGTAGACAGGGCCCTCTCTCAATATTTTGGGGTTCATACCTGGTTGAGGTAAACCCGACTCAAACGTATGTATGGGATGGGCAGGAGCATGTTTGACTGAAGAGGCATTTCTAGGCAGTACAGAAGTATACCTACAGCCGACGGTCTCTTTCGCCTCGTACTAATAGCTGGTTATGTTATGGTGGAGGCTGCTAACATGCGCTGCGGATCTCGCGGAGCAGCAAAGCCGATCCTATCAGTACGTCCTTGTATTGATTTAGGCTTTATTGAGATAGGTATGGTATACAAGTACATGAAGCGCATGAACAAGTAAAAAAAATAGTGCATCTCCACAATACAGTAAAGCCACCTAGAAGAGACCGACTCAACCTCAGGCGTCCGTCGCACAGGCCACCCAGACCGTCGTAGTGGAATAGATGGTCGAAACAAGCTCATCTGCTACTTCAGTCGCAGTCACTGTCTTTGTAGGCTGTGCACCAGCAGTCATAGTTTGAGCAGCCGTGATCGGGCAGACGGTGGTGGAGACCAAGATAGTCTCGGTGGTGAGGTAAGTGGTTCGATCACTGCTAGTACAGTGGGCTGCACCCGCCGAGCAGCCCGTCACCGTGGCAGTCCGGGTGCTGAAAATGCTCGAGGTAGTCTCCGTGCGAACCGGACTCGCGGTAGCCTCGGCTGCTGTAACCGGGCAAATGGTCGTTGAGACGAGGATTGTCTCAGTGGTGGTATATGTGGTCCGGTCGGTAGCGGCGCAACGCGAGGCATTCGAGGGGCATCCAGTCAGGGTAGCGGTTCGGGTGGAGAAGATGCTGGAGGTAGTCTCGGTGGTCACCGGCGCAACCGTTGCAGTAGCCGACACAGCGGTGACGGGGCAAACGGTCGTCGAGACAAGGATAGTCTCAGTGGTGACGACTGTAGTTTGAGCTGCAGCCGCACAGGTAGCAAGCCTCGATGGGCAGCCGGTTATCGTAGCAGTGCGAGTACTGAAGACGCTGGAGGTTGTCTCGCTGGCTCCGGTCGTCTCCGTGGCCGTCACGGGACAGATGGTTGTAAAATCCACAATGGTCTCGGTTGTGAGATAGGTGGTGCGAGCGGAGGCGGGGCAGTTCGTCACCGTGGAAGGACAGGCAGTCACCGTCGAGGTGCGCGTCGTCAAAACCGTAGAGGTAGTGAGGTCTGCAGAGAAGAGGCTGGTGGGAGGAGTCACCGTCGGTATGCTAGACCCAGAAGTTACCGTGACTGCCGACGCAGCTGTAGTGCGAATACCGGCACCGGAGATGAGAGACGAGGGCGACAGAGACAAGGAATCGACAAGGTGGCTAGATGCTGCCGTCGATTCACTTGCGGAAGGGATGACGGCATGTAAGCTGGAGAAGGCTTGCGCAGCAGACACTGGAACACTCGCGGACGACCGAGACAGAGGATTGACTGGCTGGCTTGATGTCGCTGTGAGTGCACTCGAAGACAGGATGCTAGCCTGGGAGCTGGAGATGCTTTGCGCAACAGGCACTGGAACACTCGCAGAAGCGACCGTCTGGAACGATGAGGATGGTCGGATAAGGGGGATAGACGACACAGGCCTCGATGACGGAGAAGTTGCAACCACTGTAGAAGCTGAAGGGGCAATTGATACAACATTAGAAGAGACGGAAACCGCAGATGACGACGCAGCCGTTCCGGAAGCGGCAGAGATCGGGGCAGTGGAGAAGCTGAACTGAGGGCTACTCGAGACAGCCGGAGCGCTCGACAGGGTCGTAGGGCTACTAGACGCAATGGACGAGGTCACTCTGGGGCTGCTCGCAACGATGGCCTCGGAAGAGCTGGCCACGGAAGCCGAACTAGGGCTGGCCACTGCAGTCGTTGTTGCCACCACCACCACAGAAGAAGACACAATGGCCGTCGGAGTACTGATAGGCGCAGGTGTTGAGGTCGAGGTAGAACAGACCGTGGTCTCCCCCGGTCCGAAATTATCGAATTCGTACTTGGCCCAAGTGCCGAGACAGGCCCAAACGAGGTAGATGTCCAAGGTAGAAGCTGAGGGAGTAAAGCTCTGCGAGTATGTCGACCAAGCTGGACTGGAGCCATAAGCCGAAGGGTATACGGCGGTTCGCCCGCCGATATAATTGGTGACTGCCCATGAGTTCTGCGCAAAGCCCAGAAAGCAGTAACTCGTGGCGGTTGAGGTGGTGTAGATCAGGCGATAGTTGACCGACAAACTGAGGGCTTGAGTGGTATCCAGATTGGTTAAGGTTTGTTTGAGGTAGGTATAGGTTGTCGTGCCGCCGATGGAACTGGATGCCGGGCAAATTAGCCTCAGTTAACCTTGTACAAGTATCGTTCGACGATACGGACAAGTGTTGTAGGGGAGGGGAGTATGTATGGAGAGAAATTAGGGCAAGGAGGCGGGAAACCAACTAGTAATACTCCCCCTCAGCAGCGTCGTCGCCCGAAACCACCGCGCCCGCTGACGTTGCGCCAGTCGCTTGCAAGGCAGTCCAGTCGGTCAAGTCCCCCGTCTCAAAGGATGGGTTGCGGAATGTTCCCACCGTGTTTTCGACCTCACAGGTTACGGTCGCGAATGCTTGGCTCGCGAAGGCGCTGGCGAGCAGCAGACTTCCGAGATCAGCTTGACTCCAACGCATTATGTATGTATGATCAACGAATAGAATGGTTTCAACGAATGACGTTTTAACGAGAGTGGGTGCCGCGAGGGCAACTGAAAGAATGGCAAGGCTCTGTCTGCTACGTACCCGGCAGAGGCTGGGGCAGTAACGAGTCGATATTTATCATTTCTCTTGCCCCTCCCCCCTCCGACCCACTGGGAATGCCTATGTTATTATTATGGTATATTTAAGAAATAACCAGATCGAGATACGTGTCAAGCAGTACGACCCTCTGGCAGGAGTCAAAATTGAGTCATTGCAAGCGACCGAAGCGGGCGCGGTGATAAGAGGGTCCAATAGTACAAATAGTTTGAGGAGTGGTGGGGATTGGGCTCCGGTAGTTGGGATCTAGACTATTACTAGGACTAAGTACATACACGAACGAGATGTGCCCCTGAGGGCGCCGTTTACAGGTCAGGGAGTCATCGTAGCCGAGCAACTTGGAGCCAATCCAAGCGATTTATTTTCCCTTCAAGGTTGAAAAACTGGATAAGCAGGGCACAAGTGTGCATTAGACAGGGTGTATATAATAGACCACGTGATCCATCAGTTATGCAATGTTGCAATGTTGGGATGTTGGGATGTTGGAATGGCTCTTCTTATGCGCTACGACTAGGGCTTGAAGAAACTGAGAAGATAACCTGTGTAACTTGCATGACTCGGCTTAGAAAGCTAGGGGATCTTAATTGCTCCTAGTTCTTATGCCTACACTCGGATTATAGCTCCGGGCCCGGTTGCAGTATACGTGAACATATATAAGACTTAATTTGAATCCAATTTGTTTGGTACTATAAAAGAAAAAGGCCTTTCAAAGACTACGACAATAGGCTTGCCACTGAATCAGGTTCGTCCTTGTCATCCCAGTCCAGGTCCCAGATCTCAACAAGGTTGATCTCCGAGTCATCATTATCACCGGGACAAAACTCTTCCTCCTCATCCTCCTCTGTGGCATCGATCTCATGCACATCATCACAGTAAGGATCTTCCGCCTCACTTTTGTCTACAACCTCAGCCTCGGAGCCATCATGATCATCATCGAGGTGAGACTCTTCCATCTCCTCTTCCTCTACGACGTCACTCCCATAATCCCCCTCAGTGACAATGACACCATCATCATCGTAATCGTGATCAGCTGGAGGAAGACTATGAAGCCAGTCATACAGCACCTTCTCATCGTGCACGCGGTGGAAGGCGACTCTCCCGTTGATGTCGATCCTGTAGAGACCATTCACAAAATGGTCGGGATCATTTTCATCCTCTGGGGTCTTCACTTCCCGGTAGATCTGATGGTACTTACCGCAGCGAATCATTCCATGGAAGGTTGATGCTTGAGGATGCGTGATGCGCAGCCTATCAAATCTCTGCTCAAGGAGATGCTCCAGGGACCCCCAATGTTGCCCAAAAGTGTGCTCCTCCCGACAGAGGACCCAATAGATCTTCCTGCCATTGTCAAGGGTTGAGCAGCCTTCTCGGAATTTAACCATGTTGGATTGGTCTATGATAGTTGGATGTCTACTTTGAGGGATGCGAGCCTGAGAGTGTTGATGGATTAGACCCGTATGCCTGCTACAGGCTCCGTATTTATACATGGTATGCACCAGGATACATAGTCAAAAGATTCCGGTTAGTATGCACTCACAAAGGAAATGTCTTGCCCTGCTTGAATGTTAGTCTTAAGAAGTGATATAGCCTCCGTTGGCTGGATATACTTGCCTCTTTGTTCTGCTTCATGGTGATTGGAGCTCTCCGGGATCTCAGTTGGGCTGACAGTTGAGTGAGAAAATCGAAGAAAGACTGCCAATAGAATGAATGGCGATGGTATTCAAGGGTAAGCATCCTGACGCCTCTCCATCGGGCTCCTACTCCCCTGCATCCGAGAATGAATTTGGCGTGCTCTTCAACCCCTCATTCGAATAACGCCATCGCTCCGGCTATTGCGTGACGTAGTCTTCCCTGTCAAATAGTACCCATGCGAGATGTCGTCTCTTCCACCACCAGCACGAGAGAACACGCTCTGGACTCGTGTGTTAATGGCGGTGTCAAGATCTATGACCATGTCACCAAAGGCCGACCAGCTTGCGTGACAGGCAGCTAATGACCGATCAAGTGATATACACGAGGAGCGATAAGAGAATCGTTAGCATTGCGGGGATACTGGCAGAGCACGCCTTATCCCCTCCTCTCAACACAATCTGCTAGCTATATCTTGACCTGTAGCTAGACAACCCGCGGACAAGTTCCGCTGATTGCAGATCACCATGTTGCATATCTCTTCATCAATGGCGACATGGCCGATGTAGTGTGCGCTTTCTTTTTTAACCCCCAGCTAGGACTCTATCGCTCCTGCAACAGCCAGCATCGTTACAATGACCTCTCCCAAACAGCGACGATGGTATCAGATGCGATGGTTCTCGGAGAATGATACCCTCGAGGACAAGAAGCTGATTCTCAAGCTGGATGCTCTGATTGTCCCGTATGCCTTTCTGTCCTATTGGACGAAATATATCGACCAAGCCAACCTGAGTCAGTTCGCCGCATCACCCCGCAAATCAGGACTGACATTTTCGATTTCTGCCTTTAGACAATGCCTATGTATCGGGAATGCAAGAAGAGATCAGCCTCGGTGGGGATGACTTGGTAAACCTCCAGACGATGTACACGGTGGGCGCGGTGGTTGGCCAGCTCCCATTTGCGTATCTCTTTACGCAAGTGCCCATCTCATGGCTGATCCCCATCATGGACATCGCCTGGGGCATCTTCACTCTCCTCCAATACCGGGCTACATCGTACAGCGAGATGATGGCCTACCGATTTCTGGTGGGATGGTTCGAGGTAAGTACCCCCTGTACCCCCATAAGCGGCGATTTGCATCTGACGTTCATCGGCGATCAGGCGGCGTTCTTCCCCGGAATGCATTACATCTTTGGGGCCTGGTATCGCGGAGACGAGATCGCTCGTCGTGGGGGCTGCTTCTATGTTGGTCTGACACTGGGCACCCTCACAGCCAGCCTCATCCAGGCCGGTGCTTCCTCGCGCCTGGATGGGGTGTCCGGCCTTGCCGGGTGGCGATGGATGTTCATCATCTGCGCGATCATCACCATCCCTATAGGCATCTTGGGATTTTTCGTCCTACCTGGGACTCCCGACAAGCCCAACCGACTGATTCTTCGGCAAGAAGACATCCAGCGTGGGCGTGAACGACTCGAGCGCGCCGGTCATCGGTTCACCTCGTCCGGCTTCTCCACCCTTCAAACCTGCCGTTCACTCCTGAAGAGCCAGAAATTCTACATCTTCCTTGTCCTAGACGTCCTTTTCTGGAATGCGGGCCTCCACGCCTCCGCAGGGGGGTATCTCCTGTGGCTGAAATCGCTCCAACGCTTCAGCACGGCCACCCTGAACAATCTCTCCGCTATTGCCCCCGCCCTCGGCATCTTCTATACTCTGTTTGTATGCTTCCTATCAGACCTCTGGCTGGGTCCGGCGTGGGCCATTGTCCTAGCCCACACGTGGAACAGCCTGGGGCTGATCATTCTCACGATCTGGGAGGTGCCCGAGTCGGCCAAGTGGTTTGCGTTCTCCACGATCTATGCGTGTGTGGCCATGTCGAGCGTGCTGTACGGGTGGGTCAACACCGAGCTCCGGTATTCCCCGCAGGAACGAGCCGTGGTCCTGGTGGTCATCAATGCGGTCTCGCAGTCCACGACTGCCTGGACACCATTACTGGTGTTTCCGACCGTGGAGGGGCCGCGATTCACCAAGGGTTATGCATTCACCTTGGGGTCTGCGCTGGCATTGATAGTGGGGACGATTATGGTCTGGGCCGTTTTTCGGAAGAAGGCGATGGTCGGTAATGGTGAGGAGGAGGAGGGGATAATCGTGGTGCAGGGGAAGGGGGATGGCAAGACTGAGGGCACTGAGCAGTAGCGATTCCCAATTTGTACATATGTACGTATGTACTGCACGTGATTCGCAACAAAAAGGAGGGCACGCAGGAAAAAAAAAAGAAAAGAAAAGAAAAGAAAGGATGGGGCAAGCCAGGGTCGAACGGGTCCCCTCCCAATCCTCAGTCTGAGGCAACAAGCCCTAATTTACCCGCCTCGCTTGATGCCTCCACTTCCAGCCTCGCTACTGGATGACCCGCTAGAGCTGATATAGACAATAAAAAACGAATTTCAAAAAAAGAAACGTTGGGGCAAGCCGGGCTTGAACCGGCCACCTCCAGATCTTCAGTCTGACGCGCTCCCAGATGCGCCATTGCCCCTTTTGATGCTATTTTGCAAAGATACTGTGCATTATGATCAAGTAAAAACGTTCTACAGATTCCACACACTAATTGATCCGGGCACAGCGCCTTAGAAGACCAGTGATGTCTGCTGGGGTTGTACGCGGAGGACCAAGCCCGTAATCGCCCGGTGTACTCGGCCCCCTAAGCAGCCATAAGAATTCACGCCGAATCGCCTGCCACGCCCCAGTTGTGCCATGGACCCATAGATCATGTCAGCTAGCCCTTACTTGTTACCATATACTGTCCATATTGTCCATACTGCCCATACTGCCCATACCTACAAGACTCCACAAGATGGAGCTTCTGCAGCATGTTTAACATCTTCGTGACTGCTATTTCATTGCAGTAAAGTATTGCGTCTTCCTCTGGAATTGCTATTCTTGCTCTGTCTGTCCCCCTTGCCCTCATTCATAAAGGCAGGTATTCATGCACCCGCTGCCATGTATTCTGCACCGGATCCCGCCGATTCCGTGTAAACCGCATCCCCGTCACTTCGTTGCTGGAATCATCGCTATTCATTACACCCTCTTGCATGGTTCGCGGTGACGAGCTCTCGTCCTGACGCACGACATTAATCGGTCCGATTCGCGCTTCTTCCGGAATGTCCGCCAGCGCCAGGTGGGCATCATTGTCCGAAGTAGCCACAAGCCTGCCCTGTTCCCGGGATAAACTATGGCCAGGGATGCGACCCTCAGCACCCTGGTCCCAGACCAGCTCTGTGGAAGACTGAGGCCTACTCGCGGGTCTCAGCGCCATCGCGTTTCCTTCTTCTAGCATAATAATGTTTTCTGCAAAACTAACAGCCGCCGTAGCACGGTAAAAGCCCATCACCGGCGGCGCTCGACGGAGTAACTCGACTGCGGCGCGTCGAATGCGCGGCTCACGACATCGGAGGCTCGTGAACCACAGGGGCAGTCCAACACCAAGATCAAATGTGAATGGAGGCTGTGTGCCGTCACGTCGTCTGGACGCGTCGAGAGCAAGGCCACATTGGTTGATAATGATCTGGAAGTCCTCCAGACAGTGATCCGCCATGGTTTGGAGTGAGGATACGCAAATGGTCGCTAGAATGGTGGTGGTCTTGTGGTACGCTATGAGAAGCGCGCTGTTGACCACCTGGTGTTGGGAGAGTGGCCCTTTGTCATGGAGCGAATCCAGAAGCCTCTTAAACGCGACGTCCCACTCTTTCAATCGCTCGAAGAATATCGCCTGTGTGTGAAGCAACCTTTCGCTGACATGAAAGCAATCCGCCTGCGATAGCTCGGCCAGACACTGGCGCTCGAAGAGCATGGTCTCTGCCCCTAGACTAGTGAGAGCTTCGCGCGCGCATCTCAAGGATGCGAATTCAGCCGACCATACTGGGGTATGAGCTCTCAGTAGACTGTTCATCCGAGTGGCCGAATCACTAAAAGCGATCACTCCGAGCCGGATGAAGATCGGGACAATCACATCCTCCAGCAAAACTGCCTTGGAGGGTGGAATCACGCCAGACGAGACTTGGACGCGCAGAGCCTGAATGAGCTGTAACCCTTGCATGAACAGATGCAGGGCTTCTTTTTCGCGCCCTTGCAGGGTCTCAATGCAAATGAAGAGAACGCAAGTAATCAGTCCCACAAAGATGTCGACCTGCCCGCGCTCGATGCGCTGACGAATAGCCGAGACGGAGCGCGAGTACCAGGCCAAGGCATCACTCTGCGGTTGGTCAATGGGCGGCACGGAGACCAGACTTTTTGGTTGATCGTGCGTCTCGAACAGGGCACTGATAGAGATGATGGCATCCCACACGGCCGGTTCTCCCTGACACAGCTGAGGCACGAAAGTGCCCCAGAATTCGACATCCAGATCACCCCCGACAAACAGGGCTACGCGTTCGAAGTAGTAGGCAAAAGCACGACGTTCTCTCCAGACGGTGTTGGGGGCAAACGCCAGGGGATGATCGAGGGCTGCGGTGGAAGGAGGCGAGGCGGACGAGAAGGTGCCCGCCACAGCCTTGACGTACTCGCACTTGCGACCGGTGCTGCTGCATCGGAGACAGTTGGGCTTTTCTTGTCCACATTTGACTCGACGGATTCTATTACAACATGCTTAACTTCCGGATCGTGACAGGCATTGGGGCGGAAGGTAGACCCCACTTGCAAGTTTTGCACCCCAGTCGGGATCTCAGGGGCAGGCCGCTTCCTGTATCCCCACTGCAACGGGAAGCGGATGACTTCGGGGACATGCTGAGCCACCTCGACGGAGCTGACGAGATGAAATCCCCCAGAAGATGGTGTTGTCATTCAGTTCATGCAACAGTTCATGCTGATCAGGGGCTGCCAATGGATGCGTCAGCACATCACATGAGAGTGCTTGGCGACTATGCCCATTTAGGCAGCGGACGATATCACCGAGCATTATACACATTGTGTTTATCTATGTTATGGCTAGAGTCTATAGTACATCCTCGACAAAACAACCACCGATCACTCGCACACAACCTCACTGCTCAAGAACGTCGCATCCACCTCAAAGCACTGGGTGGTGCTGCTGACCTCGTACTCGCCATACAAGGACTCTTCGGTACATCCCGTCGCGGTGTAAACTTTCAAGACGGGCGAGGTCGTGCTATCATCACAACTACCGGAGTAGACATGCGCAGAGAAAGACTTCAACGGCAGACCCTGAGCTGGTCCACAGCCACCGGAGATGACGTTGGCGGACTCAACGCTCGGGGAAACGCAGGCGGCAAGGTAGTAGCCGCTGAACGCCACGTCGATCGTGGCAGCAGCAGTGGCCACGAGGGCGGAAACGAGGGCGAGGGCCTGTCAGGTCAGTAGAATCCTCTCAAAACACTCGATCTCACCAACCTGGAACTGCATATCGGCGAGGACGCGGTGGCTGTTAGTTTGAAATCGGAGGATCTGAATGCTGGGCAAAAAAGCTGGTGCTGGATAGGGAGAACCAGACAGGGGTGGAATCGAATTTATAGACGCCGTCAAGTGCAGCCGAGCAACTACGAAAGACCATGAGCTGATGTTCGGACCGTTGGCAGTACAACTGTTTACTGTGTAGACTGTAGACTAACCCCGAATGCCAAGACCACTCCTTAAGCGAGATCTTATCAGATCCATATTCCTAACATGGCAATCTTGCCCGGATGCCAGCAGCACTTCGTGACTCGTCTCTATCCCCGATCCTTTGCCAAGCATTCCTGCTCGTATCGCTTACGAGTCACGGGGCTGATTGAGCGGGCAAGGGAGGGTGTTCGACACAAGCACTAATCTACAAGTTGAACCAGCTTGTCTAATTGCAGATAAGCTCACGCTACTAGGCTTGTATACTTGGCAGGACAATTGCCCCCTCGTATCCAGAGGCTCCACAGCTTCACCCTGTCGGAAGTATACTTGTCCGTGTTGTGGCTACACCACTCATTGCATGGGTACGGATACGCATTGAGTCGGACAACGATGATCCAGCAGAAGCTTTATTGCACTACTGTAGTCTTTTTAGCACTCGTCGCGATTCAGCACTATTTAAGGATGCAAAGTCACGACTTTCGTCTGGACGAATTCCTCTAACCCCCACCGAGCGCCGAACCGACCCCATCCGCTATCCCCGTACCCCCCGTGCGGCAAAGTCGGTTCATCATGCACCGTCATAGAGTTGATATGCACCGCCCCGGCCTTGATAGATCCCGCGAGTTCCAGAGCGCGATAGTGGTTTCTCGAGATAATCGAACTCGACAAGCCGTACTTGGCTTCCTGGATCACAGAGACAATCTGTTCTTCGGTCTCCAGTGAAACGATCCCGACGACCGGCCCAAAGGACTCAATCTCGTACAGTTTCATCTCCGGAGTCAATCCTGTTACCACGGTCGGAGGAAAGCTCTGCGGGGTATGGCCAACGGCCCTAGAGGCAGTGTGGATTCCAGCGCCCTTTTCCTGTGCGTCAGACACCAGCATCTGCAACTTGGCTTTCGCCGCCGGAGAGATGACCATCGGTGCTGTCTCGATCTCATTCAGAATGGCCAGAATCTTCGCCTCGAGAGCCGGGGCCACCGCAGTCGTGGCCAAGACCATATCCGTGGACATGCAGATTTGACCGTTCTGGGTCTGCGTTAGCAGCGTTCCTCGCAGGCAGAGCGAGTGACTTACATTGAGAAAGGCGCCTTTCGTGATCTCTCTGGCCGCCAGCTCCAGATCAGCATCGTCAAGCACTACCGTAAAGTTCTTGCCTCCGAGCTCCAACAACACCGGCTTCAGTGCCATGGCGGCCTGGGATGCAATAATCCGGCCGACCTGCGTCGAGCCGGTAAAGTTACATTTCTTGATGGCCGGGTGGTTGATGAGAGCGTCGAAGATCTCCGGGGCGTCTTCTGGGCGATGGAGCAGAAAATTCAGAACGCCGGGTGGGAAGCCAGCCTCGCGGAACAGGGAGGCCAGGAGGTAGTGAGTATGCGGGCTAAGCTCGGAGCCCTAATCTCCGGCATCAGCCACCGGAATGTACGGCACACCTTCACTTTCTCCTCTCAAGGAAGCCTACCTTCAAGATGGCGACATTTCCTGCCGCAATGGGGGCCACTACCGACCGAAGGCCCAGGATAATCGGTGCGTTCCAGGGGGCAATCCCCAGCACCACTCCCAGCGCCTCTTTCAGGACCATGCCATAGCCTTGCTGAATGTACGGAATCGACCCGGTTGCCACACTGGTGGTGAGCGCAGCGTACTCTTCAATCAGACCAATGCTGTCGTTCGTGATGATGTCCGCCCACAGCGGTCCGCAGTGGATTTCCTGACAACACACGCTTTTGATCTCATCGGCCCGGTCTCTCAGAATCTGCGCGAGTTTGAATAACAGGGTTCGACGCTCAATGGGGGTTGTCTTGGACCACGTTGTGAATGCTCTAGCACTGGATTGCGCAGTTCGGAGGGCGAGGTCTCTGGTAGCACCCTGGTAGAAAACGGGACCCCCAGGGTATTGGTTGGCAACGGTGCCTTGTCTCTCTTGGAGAGAGCATCGGATGTCTTGACCGTCGATGATGAGTGGGACGGTATCCTGTGACTCCATTTTGAACGAGACTGACTTCGTCGGGTCTAGGCAATATTCTGGACTCAGTTTAAAGGCAAGGACCAACCGGGAAAAGTTGCAAGGTGAGGGTGAAAAGCTGGGGCTGGGGGCACGCGGGGAAGGGACTACGAGATGAAGGAGATACGGATATACGGATCCATGACATTCTCCAGATTCAGTGGAGCCGAAACTCAGTTTTCCCCCTTGAACTGCCGATTCACCATTCCGAACCATGACCTCGACTCAGTCAGCAGATTATCCGCTCTCCTCAAGACAGTTACGAAGCCTTTCTAGCAAATGAAATGCGCAAGTTGGGACAAAGGACTCGAGTCGGAAGCTGCGGACTCGGTTCAATTCTCAGAGCCAGCCTCCATCGGGGAGTGGAAGCAAGAGCCAGAAAGACCCTGAGAGTGCAACCTGCGTGCTTGGTAGATCGCGGGGCTGCAATCTTTATCCATGCTACTCATAACAATCTGGCCAAGTTTCTTCGGGGTGAGTAGGTGGATGGTCCCTGCCCTAGGATACATACATATACTATTGCGGCAGATCGACAACCGCAATTTCCGTCGGGCTCAGTTTGAGTACTATGGACTTGGGACACCCAAAGTTCACTACTCCAGAACAGATACCTCTGCCCCTTCGTGTGGAAGCCAGGATGATATGTCAGAAGCCATGGTGGCCACCGTGGTCTAGACTGGTTTTTGCGGCGAATCCGAGGTGGATCGATCCATCGATCAGCTCCCCCTCCCCCCCTATCTCTCTCAGTCTCGATGCATCTGGGGTAAAATCAAGCGACGCTACTCCGTACTCCGTGCCATGAATAAAATGCCCTCGAGCCCCTTGGTCCAGGAAAAAGAGAGATCTTCTTGATCAGCAGGCATTGTCATTCGTTCTACTCCATGCCACCATGATGCTACCCGGTTCGCTATGTGGGCTGCTGCTGCTTATTGTGGCCCGGATTGTGGCCAGCGACTTCACCGCCTCGGATGACTCAGACTTGATGGTGTTTCGGACCGTGGGTTTCTCCGTAACGTTGTGACTAAGCCCTGACTAAGCCCTGACTAATGGGGCATTCCAGTTACCGCAGCATCGCATCCCCAAATGGAACGTCACGCATTATCATCGCAATGCCACAGCCCCGGGCTACTGGTTTGTCGCCCCCTACTGGGTCACCGTGGGAGAACCCTACACCACACGATGGATGCCCTATCAGGTCGGTCCCTACATCTATGACCAGGACGGCGATCTGGTTTGGACCGGGGCTGCATACACCGACAATCAGAACGCCTTCGACCT
Source organism: Aspergillus fijiensis CBS 313.89 (assembly GCF_003184825.1). Classification (NCBI taxonomy): domain Eukaryota; kingdom Fungi; phylum Ascomycota; class Eurotiomycetes; order Eurotiales; family Aspergillaceae; genus Aspergillus; species Aspergillus fijiensis. Next base: position 485,333 of record NW_024468997.1, on the reverse strand, counting down.
GCGCGTCGTGACCAATCTCCCCGGCAAGCCTCAGCTGTCCCTGATGGTGCAGACCGGGCTTGGGGTGGATCTAGAATTTGCTAATGGCACCATCCTCGACCACCAGTATCACCAAGTGGCCAGTACCCCCGTCTTCGACAAGCACGAGTTCTACGTCTACGCTCCTCACAAAGCGCTGGCCATCCATCAGTGGCCCAAGGTCGTGGACCTGGCCGACATCGGCTTGCCGGGGGTCTCCCGCGAGATCAAATTCCAGGGCTTTCGCGATATCGATTACACCACCGGCCACGTCTTCTTCGAATGGAACTCCGAGGGGAGAATCCCGCTCCACGAGACCTTTGTCGACATCACCGTCGGAACTCCTCCCCGTGGCGCCGACTACATCCACTGCAATGCGATCGAAAAGACCAAGGACGGGGACTACCTGATGTCGTGTCGCCACTCCAGCACCATTTACTTGATATCCGGACAGGACGGGGCCATTCTGTGGCGACTGGGCGGCAAGGGGAACAATTTCCAGAAGGACTTCGACTTCTCATGGCAGCATGATGCGCGTATCATCCTCCACACCCCGGAGCGCATGGTGATGTCCTTCCTGGACAACGCGGCGGACGAGCTGAGCGAGAACAAGCCCGTCTCTGCCGCCATGATCGTCGAGTTGGACCTGGTCAACTTCGAGGCGAAGCTGCTGAACCAGTATCTGCGACCGGACGGCGACCTGACGCGACGTCGGGGCAGCGCGCAACTCCTCCCCAACAACAACATGTTTGTGTCCTGGAGTGACTTTGGTTACATCAGCGAGTTTGATCGCGGCGGCCGCCTTCTGACCGAAGCCCGCTTCGCCAGCGACCGGTTCGGCAACTACCGCGCCTACAAATCCCCCTGGTCGGCGTCGCCCGCCGAGCCCCCGGTCATAGTCGCGTCGGTAGCCGGCATCAATGGCTCCGAGTTGTTGACCGAATGCCACGTGAGTTGGAACGGAGCGACCGAGGTGAAGTTCTGGCGGTTCTGGGCGCAGAGGGCCGCAGAGGGGGAGAAGACGCTCATCGGCACAGTGGCCAAGACGGGCTTCGAGACCAGCTTCATCGCCCGCGGATACATGGATTGGGTGTCGGCAGAGGCTCTCGACGCCGGCCAAAACAGCTTGGGATTCTCGGAGATGGTACGCAGCAGTCCGCCCACCTACTGGGCCCCCGGAGCAGACCGGCCTCAGCCTGATGACCCCCGGGCGCTCCTCTTTCCTCCCTCACCTGAGAAGCAGAGCTGGTCGCCCTCCTTCGTCGTGGTGGTGTTTGCCGCCGGGCTGGCGCTCAGTACCTTGGTCTGGCTGCTGCTTGCCTTGGTCCCGGTGGTGCGACATCGTCTGGTGGCTGGATACAAGAAAGTGAACTCGATAGACTAATAGTTATTACGTGAGATGATTTAAGATCCTTCTATCAGAACGTATTTATTGTACACGCGAGGACGCATTCAGTCCACGCAAAGAATTCCCAGTATGCTCAACCATGCTCAAGGAGAGACGAGAGTCAAGAAGTCCTGAGTCAAGTCGGTGAAGAAGCTGGCCCCGGCCACGGTCTCGGGGTGACCAGCCTGCGTGACATTGCAGTAATCGATGAAGTTGCCTGCCTCCGCGTTCTTCTTCTTGATATAGGTGACGTAGTCCGATAGGAGACAACTGCTGCCCGGCCCGCTCTTGCACATGGGCAGAGGATAAACGGCATCATTGAGCAGGATGCGCAGATAGGTGTCCTCGGTGGTCTTCTTCTTGGTGGTCGTCTCGCAGTTGAGAACCTCGAACCCAACGGTACCACGCATGGTGATGAAGTGGGCCACGTTGTACAGGTGGTTGGAGGGGATCCGGTCATCGGGCAACGGGGTCTGGTCCTGGAAGAGATCCATGCCGGCGGTCAACTCGGCGATCTGGTTGTCGTTCAAGAAGGCCATGATGAGCTTGGGCACGGTGAAGGGACTGCCATCCACGTCGGTGCCGTTCTGGCCGGGGCCCTGCGCCAGCAGATCCAAGAAGCTCTCAAGGAAGGGCAGGAAGAGCAGCTTGGTGGGATCCGACGAACCCGGTCCCACACCGTACCAGTAGCTCAGATCCTGCGAATAGGCATACTTGGTCAACTCGTCCTGGGTGAAGACATTGCACCAGTCGCTCAGCTGGCCCGTGATCTGACTCTCATAGGCGCACAGGTAGGGGAAGAAGGTCAGGTCAGTTTCCGTGAAGGTCAGATTGCCGCTGACCAGGGCGTTGATGCGCTTGATGGCCGCGGGCATCCACGTCGCATCCCCTGAGCACAGTTAGCAAGTCCGTCCCTCATGAGAGTGGCTTCCCGAATGTCATGAGCCACCTACAGTTTGTCACATTGTTATACGCATTGTTGACATACAAGGGACACGCATCCGAGGGTCCCAGCGAGTTGCCAATCGCATTGACGGAGCCCGTCGAGTTGACACTGACAACCTTGCCATAGGTGTCGGCGAACTCGTACATGTATCCCTGCAAGAAGGCCTGCGCGGTCTGGACCACGCGCGAGGTGCTGATGGGGTTCGCGTACTGGTTGGCCCACACGTAGAAAGGGTGGCCGTCTTCGTAGAAATCGGGGTCTATTGATCGTTAGCCTGGATGTCTCATTCTATTCCAGGGATAGGGAACCCACAGCGAGCGCGCAAAGTGTAACCGAGATCAACAGCCTGGCTCGGTTAGTCGTGCCATGGTCTTCAGGTTTGATGTGATTCTCCCAACCTCTTTGCGACCCGTCATCGACTCTTGGGACATTTGCAGAGTGGTGTTGGTCAGGACAGTCTTCCAGTCGGCGATGAACGAGAGCTCATCGCGCGCCTTGAAGCCCTTGCCTTTCACGGCCGCTTGGATCTACCGATTGTGAGTTAGCAGGTGTGCACTGAGATGGGGGAGCCTCCTGTCGCTATGGACCCACCTTCTCCTCAAGAGCCACCCATGAACCGTAGGAGCCGCTGTCGGGGAATCTGATTGTCATTAGCCACGTCACTCCTGCTACTTCTAATTTCCAGACATGTCTCACCTGCTTCCGTGTCTCACCACATAGGCAGCTTGCTGAACTGTGCACTGCGAGGGAACCTCGTTGGAGATGCCATTGACGTTCGGGCCTGGTTTCTGCATCAGTCGGGCCAAGTGCTAGACGGGCGTGGATGAAACTCACCAGTAAAGTAGGGCGTATTCCCGCCAGAATAGATCAAGGGGTTGGAAGAGTGGGCAGTCGCAGGAAACAGAATATCGTTGACCGGGGCCAGAACCGGGCCGGCACTGGCAACTCCCAGCAGAGCAGCGACAGCAGCGAACGTAGCCATGATAGAAGAGAAAGCAATTGGCAATGTGCACGGTGCTCTGATCGATTCTCAGCAGCATCCAACGGGGGTCTGCACCGGCCCAATATATACTAAAGTCAAGCACGGAGAGTAGCATGATTATTGCTGGAACCCCCTTTTCATGCATGCATCGCTGTATGTCACTGCATGTCACTGCACGACACTGTATCATCGGCAATGGTCAAGCGACAGGCGAGAGACGGACTTTGCCTATGAAAGGGCGACGGGAGGCCATGTGCTGCCGTGTGCTGCCGACGAAATGAGGGTTAATTTGCTTAGCGTTGTTAACCCGTGGAGGCCCGGCCAGATTAGCCAGAATCACCGCGCCCTCGGACCACGTGCCCGATAGCTGTCTCCACTCCATTAATTGTTTTCATGAACCAAGGCTTTAGCTCTTTTAGTACCTGCATTACTCCTGTCTATCGTCTTGGCTGACACGTGCGGGAAAGTGTTTCTGGATTTGCCCATGTGCCCCTGTGCCCATGTGCTCATACAATTTCACTAGAGTACTAGATTGCCATTCTATTTACAAGATCAAAGCAGCGAAAAGACTCACCACCACGCAAATGAGGCTAGAGGAGAGGGAGAGGGAGAGGGACGCGGCAGCCCCGGTATAGAGCGCGCCCCCGGCGGTGGTAGTGGAGGATCCAGCATAAGTACCAGCCGGAGACGAGGCTGCGGCAGACGCTGCGACCGCAGAGGATGCTCTGACTGAGGGGATCAGGGAGCCTGGCAGGCTTGGGGACTGTGAGTTTGAAGAAGATAGCTCACCACTGCCCTCAACCTGGGCATTGGAGCCCAGTCTGGTGGCGGACTGTGTCGCACCAACTACATTCACACCTTCCGGCTTGGAGATCTCCGTGCCCATAGCACCAGACGGAGCAGCAGCCGATCCGATGGACTCGACATTCAAATAGACCGTGGTCTTAACTGGAATCAGGGTGGTATACACAGAGACAGTCTCTTGGGGAGCAGTCTGGCCGGTCGATCCCATAGGAGCAGCCGTCACCGTATAAACAGCAGTATCATACATTGTGGAGGTGGAATAGACCTCCTCATCGGCGGGCCGTGCGGTTGCATGGGGCTCAGTGGCCACCACAGTATATGTTGTCAGATGCGCAGGGACCGTCTCGGTGGTTACAAAGATCGACTTCGCCGATGCAGGACAGTTCTGATAACCTGACGGGCAAGCAGTCACCGTACGCACCGATGTGCTGTACACCGTGGAGGTAAGATATTCGGTGACACGAGAGATAGGGCCTGTAGGGGCCGTGGCCGCGGTGGCGACGCCAGTCTGGGTGGCAGTCACCGGGCAAATAGTGGTGTAGTCCACAATAGTCTCAGTCGTGAGGTACGTGGTCTGCTTCGAGGCGGGGCAATTCTTGATCGAAGATGGGCAAGCGGTCACCGTATGCACGGAGGTTGTATACACGGTGGACGTGGTGAATTCCTCGTGTTTAGTGGCACTGGACGCGTGGGTGGCTGTTGCAGGCACGTGGGTCCCCGTGGCAGTAACCGGGCAGATGGTCGTATAGTCGACCACAGTTTCGGTGGTCAGGTAAGTGGTCTTCGCGGAGGCAGGGCAGTTCCTGATGGTCGACGGGCAGGCTGTGACAGTATGCACCTCCGTGTGCGAGACAGTGGAGGTGGTGAAAGCCCCAGAGCCGGAGATAGCGTTGCTGGACCCCGAAGTGTTGACTGTTGAGCCAGAGCCCGGCTGGGAGATAGACGAGCTGGACACTCCGGAAGCATTAGAGCTGGACGACCCAGATCCAGCGCTGACTCCCGACGATCCAGAAGCAGACGAGGAACCAGACGAGGAACCAGACGAACTAGTCGAGCCAGAAGAAGAGCTAGAGGAGCTAGATGAGCCTGACGAGCCAGAAGTGAAAGCTGAAGCAGAAGAGGAACCAGAAGAACTCGACGAGCCAGAAGAACTAGATCCAGCGACAGCTCCTGATGATTCAGACCCAGACGAGGATCCAGACGAGGATTCAGAGGAACTCGACCCACCAGACGATTCAGAGCCAGAAGAGCCAGCACCAGAGGAATCCGAACCGGAGGAGCTCGAGCCGGGAACAGAGCCAGAGCTGGGCCTAGGGCTTGGGATGATTGATGGGCTGGGACGGGTCACAAACAAAGGCACACTCAAGCTAGCCTGGGGACTGTGACTAGGGCTTTGCACGGTAACACTGACAGCAGATGATGGACTTTGAACAGCAATAGCCGAGCTCTGGGAAGCGAGAGGCGAGTTGGACGCAGCCGCAGAAATAGTAGGAGTAGCAGCAGCGGCAGCAGAGGCGGCGCATTGTTCGGCAGCCGCAAGACTGGTGTCCACAATAAGATCCGAAACCTCAACCGTGGCCCCGGTTCCATCGCAAACCACCTTGATCGTGAGAGTAGAGGGCCTGGAGGATGAACTGCCTAGGCAGGTCGAGAACGGGGCCGACGAACCCGCTGGGACGGTCAGGCTGTCGATGAGATCGTTGCCCTGATAAATGCTCACCGCGCAGGAGACACCACTGCGCTTGCGCTTGGTGGCACTCGAATCGGAAACTGAGATTGTGCCCGAAACCGAGGCATCGTCGGAGGTATCTACGGACTGTGACGCCTCCAGAGACGTTCCAGCAGTGGTATCGGCCGTGAGCGTGGTGCCATTGTCATCGGTTGCAGCGGTCGTGCCAGAAGACGTCGACCAGGTGGTTGTCGAAGCACTGCTGGCGGTGGATGAAGCAGCGGGGAAGGAAGAAGTCGTTGTAGCCAAGGCCGTAGTCGAGGAGCCCAGCGAATCGTCACTGCTGGTGGTGCTCACGGCGCTCGACGTGCTGTCGGATGTGGCGGAAGTGACAGTGCTTGCGGCACTCGCGGAGGAGGTTGGGTCCGAGCAGGCGCTGACCATGGAGATGTCGGCCAGGCCAATGACAGGGTTTCCGTTGGAAGCTCCCTGAGAGCAACTGATGGTGATCACAAAAGGAATTCCGGTGGAGGAAGTGGGCGTGTACGTCCCAGAGACACTCGACCAGCCACTGGAACGGCCAGCCACGAGGGCTGCAGATGCCGCAGTGAAGGAATTGCCTTCAACGGCGACTGTAAGGGTACAGGAGGCTCCGGTCGAATCGTCCGTCGTGATGGACCAGTCCAGGGAGACATGATAGGAGGTGCCTACCTCCACCGAGGGAATGTTCTGACGCACAATCACCCAGCTATAGCTGAAATCGTCGATCTCACTGCAAGAGGGTTAGGGTTCGCCTGCATCTTGGCTACGCATTGACTAGGCACACTTACAGGTAGGCACCGCCATCGGGACCCCCAGCATCAACCACCGAAAAGGTCTTCAGTGTAGGGCCGGCACTCGTACTCCAGAAGGAAGTGTACGCCGACGACCCTCCTTGAATGACATCGGTTCCCGTACAGGCCGCAGCCATCTGGATCAGCGGCATAAAGCCCGCTCCGAAGAGCAGGGTACGAAGAGGAGTCATCGTGTACCAATTACCTGTCTATCCATGTTGACAGGTAGGGATTGAGCTGAACATATAGTGAGGACTTGTTCAAGCTCTCCTGATCGGACTCGTATTCTTTTTTTGGTTTCCTGTGGCCTTCGAATGGATCGCGTTAACTAGAGGCGCAAAGAAGGCGAGTTTAGGCGACGGCGGGGGGGGCGCCTCACACAATGCAGCAATTTATGCCGACTATCCACCAGATTTGCCCCTGAACGCTCACGGTCAAGTCCGAAGAGATGGCATTTCAGTGAACTCACTGGATCTCGCTCTCAATTAAGCTCGATTAGGTTTCTCGATCCTTGCTGTGCCCCACCGAAGCCAGGGGAAGAGGAGGTTCCCAGCCTGCCAGGCCATGCTCCTGCTGCCCATTCTGCACGGGTTCCCACGTGGGAATGAGGCCGCATGATGCTCGAGACTTCCAGTCTATTGCTTGACTATTGGCTCTGCAGCCCGTGCCACCCTGGACTAGTGATGCTGCTGGAGGTCGGAGATTTCACCCGCAGTGAGTAGTAGTCCGGCTGCGACCGGGCAGGATGTGGGGAAACATGTAGATCGAAGGACATACTTATACTCCGTACGTGAGCATGTAGCTATCGACAAATATGCATTATACGGCCTGTTCGAAGATTGGGGTAGGTTTGGTCAGTGGCGACTGCGATGGCGCCTGACTACCTCCCTATCCCGGGCTCCTTCTCGCCGTCCCGTCTAGGACTCACTATGCTCGATTTTCCGGGGCAGCAACCAGAACAACATGCTTCATAGACCAAGCTACGACCGCAATCCATGCATTGGAGTCATAACCTCTACATCCATGTGGTTTTGAAAGATGATTTCGACTTAAGCAAAATCGCGACCGTGGGAAACGAAGCCATTGTTGGGGATCTCCGGCTGCGGACTTAGGGTTTCCGCGAGGTCCTCACGCTTCGAGTCGACCACTCCATCTTCTCGCGAGAAAGGATCTTGCTGGCTGGCAGTGAAGTCTCTCATTTTCTTGCTGCGTGGCTCATGCTAATGATCTTCAGGATCGATCTCTGTGCTCATTCCACCTACTGAGCTGGCAGGTGGCCCTTAGTCTAGGTGGTCTGATCCCCAGGCCAACGGTCGCCGTTGAAACCCCCGGTGGAGCCAGGAAAGCCATCTGGAGGACGAATGTTGGCTGCTTCGCTTGCCTCGGCTTACGCTGGCAGGTGGGTAGGCCCGGGCTAAGGCTGCTGATCATCTCAACCTCCAATGAGGCTGTTCATCGAGCTGCTCGATGGGGCCAGCAGTCATCCTGTCATGGTGAAACGCGGCTGAAGGCTTAGGAAGAGCCAAGCAGGGATCATTCTGAGGTCAGCAACACCACCGTCGGCGTCTGCTGTTAAAAAGCCTTCTTCATCCACCACTGCTGCATTTTCTTTTCGTCTTTTCGAATACCTCGACACCAGCGAGCATCCGTCCTCTAGATCTCCCGCCATGGTCTTTTTTCCGCCCAAGTGGGTAGGCGAATTGCCTCCCATCCCCGACACGGTGCCCCTCTGCGACTTCATGCTCGACGAGCGATATGGGCGTGCCCCCATCGACCAATCGCCCGCTCCATACGTTTGCAATGTCACCGGCCAGGGTTACTCACCGGCCGAGATCGTCGAGCGGGTGGATTACATGGCCCGGGCCCTTTCTCGCGAGTTGGGCTGGGAACCCAACACCGGGGCAGCAGAAGACAAAGTCATTGGAATCTTCAGTTTGAATACGGTGGGTCAACAGTCCTTGGAGTCCCATCGAGAGTCCCACTCGGAGCAATGCTGACGTTTCCTAAAAGATCGACACAATGCCTCTGTCCTGGGCGGTGCATCGATTGTCGGGAATAGTCTCGCCCGCCAACGCCGCGTATTCGGCCTCGGAATTGGCCTATCAGATGAGGGACTCCAGGGCCACGGTGCTTTTCACTTGTCTGCCCTTGTTGGCCACCGCGCTGGAGGCAGCAGCCCAAGTCGGGATCCCCCGTCAGCGCGTCTTCGTGCTCGAGACGCCCGTCGAACCGGGCCAGTCGCTCCCCGCCGCAGCATCGGAGTTCGAGACGGTATCACAATTGGTCGCAGCAGGCCAGACGCTGCCCCCAGTAGCTCCGTTGAAATGGCAGGCCGGGCAGGGTCGCCGTCAGCCAGCATTTCTGTGCTATTCCAGCGGTACTTCCGGGCTGCCGGTACGATATCTCGCATAGCCAAACCCTCTCCCTCTCTTCCCGGCCACTAACTATCCTCTCCCCAGAAAGGCGTGATGATCTCCCACTACAACATGATAGCCAACATCCTCCAGTTCAAGCAATACGATGAATCGTCGGGGATGCGCACCAAGGGCAAGTCCGAGGTGACGAGCTGTGTTTTGCCCATGAGCCACGCCTACGGGCTGAACTACGTCGCGCACTATGCGGCCTACCGCGGCGACCAGACGGTGGTGTTCGCGCGCTTCCAGCTGGAGAGCCTCCTGGAGGCGACGCAACGTTTCAGGATCACCATTCTCCTCCTAGTGCCACCCATCGTGCTGCGCATCGCCAAGAGCCAGGAGCTGTGCCGACGGTATGATCTCAGCAGCGTGGTGGGACTCTTCACGGGGGCAGCTCCGCTGGGCGAGGAGGTCGAGGCAGCGGTGCGAGAGCAGTATCCCGCCATGAATATCGGTCAGGGCTATGGTGGGTGCCCACCAACACAATGATACATTCCGATACACCACTGACCCAGTGTCCTCCACCAGGAATCACCGAAGCCACCACCGTAGTCGGCCTAACCCCCATCATCGACCAATGGGCCGGCTCAGTGGGCTGTCCGATGCCAGGCTCGCAGTGGAAGCTCCTCGACCCCGACGGCAGCGAAATCACCTCCTACGACACTCCAGGCGAGGTCATCATCGCTGGCCCCAACGTGACGATGGGGTATCTCAACAACCCCAAAGCCACCGTCGAATCCTACCGGGACGGCTGGTACCACACGGGCGACGTGGGCGTGATGCGGCTGAGCCCCCAGGGCAACGAGCATCTGTTCATCATCGACCGGATCAAGGAACTGATCAAAGTGAAGGGGCTGCAGGTGGCCCCCGCCGAACTGGAGGCGCATTTGTTGGCGCACCCCGCCGTGGGCGATTGCGCCGTCATCCCCGTGCCCGATTCCGAGGCCGGCGAGCTGCCCAAGGCGTTTGTTGTCAAATCGGCACAGGCTGGACCGGATGATGCCGCCACCGTCCAGGCGATTGTCGCACATGTGCAGGAGACCAAGGCCCGGCACAAATGGCTCAAGGGCGGCGTCGAGTTTGTGAATCTCATTCCCAAGAGTCCCAGTGGGAAGATCCTGCGACGGTTGCTGCGCGATCGGGAGAAGAAATCTCGACAGGCGAAGCTTTGAGTAGCGGTGGTGAAGTTGAATGCAGGTTGACTAATCGCGGAATTCTAAGTAACTGAGAGTCACAAAATGATGATATGCAAGTCGTAGAGCAAAAAAGAATGACCTACGCAGGGCTCGAACCTGCAATCTCTTGATTCGTAGTCAAGCGCCTTACCATTGGGCCAGCAGGCCAGCTGTTGAGGGATGGCCTTTTTTCAGGTTATACAATCCATCTCACAACTAAATCTGCTGCGCAATCATGCGACATCTTTTGCACTTCATCACGCACCCTGCATTGTCCCAACTATACGTACCACGTACTTGACACTGAATTGACAGTTTGTCCTGCTCCTTCTATGAGAAAGTGAGACTGACGCTAGGAAAACATTGTTGGACAGCCTCCGAGCATCCCTCCTTCTCAAAATTGCTGTCCGCTAAAGATATATATATGTGCTCGGGTCGAGCTGAAATCACGGGCGTTCGGGGCACCCCGCATCCTGCTCGCCCAGTCTTCAATACGTACAATGACAGGCAACTACTCATTCAATACACATCGTTTGGAGTATTAAAGCATAGATTAGGTAAATTATATAACTAATATACAGGAATCTCAAACCCGAATTAAAAAATGAAAAAGAGGATGAAGAGAGTGGATCCCTCAGTCAGTAGGGCAGGCCTTGGCACTCTTCGAGGTCTTGGTCACAGTCTCCGTCTCGGTGACGGTCTGATTGATAGTAGACGTGCGAGTGCTGGTCGCCCGCTCCGTGATTGTCACCGAGGGCTCAAGGCTGAGAGTGGTTGTCTTCAGCACTGTAGTGGTAGGAGTCGCCAGAGTGACGGTCTCCTTGACAGTGGTCACGGTGGCCTTGGTCTTGGTGATGGTGCTCTGGGGCAAGGTGACCGTGGACTTGATCGTGGTGGTCTTCAGGCTGGTGACGGTCACCGTCGCTCCCGGCACAGACACAGTCGAGGTCTTGGTGGCCGCCGACGTGATCGTGTCGGTGATCGTGCTGGCCTTGAGCGTAGTAGTCTTTGCAACCACCGTGGTGCTGCTCTCGGTCAGAATGACGGTGACGGCCTTGATGGTTTCTGTGGCCACTTTGGTGGTGGCCGACACACTGGTGATGGTGCTAGTGGAGGCCTTGAGTGTCGAGGTCTTGCCAGTGGTCTTGGTTGTGGTAGATGTGACGTAGACCGTAGGCGAGGCGAGCTCGTCAGTCGAGGTCTTGACATAGGTCGTCAGGGTGGTATACTGAGTGACTGTGGCGGCGTTCACAGCAGCGCGGGGCAGAATCAGAGCGCGCTTGGCGTTGGCGGCAGGGATACAGCTGAGGGTGGTGGTGACACTCTTCGTGGTGGTCTTGGTGGAGGTCACGTCGATGGTGGTGGTGGTGGCCTTGGTGCTCTTCGTGCTAGTACCGCCGCTGCCCTTGGTGACGGTGGTGTACGAGGTGACCTTGACGGTGCCAGGAGTGGAGGTCTTAACGCTGGTTGTCGTGCTGGCCACGGTCTCGGTGATCGTCTTGGCCTTGGCAGACGAGGTCACGGTGCTGGTGGCGGTGACCGTGCTCTTGACCGTGGTGGTGACATCGCCCTCGGTGACGGTAGCGGTGACCGTCGTGGTGTCTTTGACAGTAGTCGTCTTGGTGCTAGCAGGAGCCGTGATGGTCTCGATATCCGAACTGGTGATCACCGTCGATTTGATGCTCGTCACCGTCGGTTCGACGATGGTCGTGGTGCTGGATATGGTGGTCTTCTCGACGGTGGTCTTGAAAGACTCAGCCAGAGTCACGGTAGTGCCAATGTCCTGCGTGACCGTCACCTTGACAGTGGAGGTACGGTCAGCAGGTGTAAGGGTGGTGAAGGCCGTCTCCTTATCAGTGACAGTCACGAGGGTAGTGAAAGTCGCCGTGGGAGTTGCCGTGGCCAACACTGATGTGCTGGGGATCACGCCGGTGCTGGTGACTGGCAGGATCGTCGAGTTGCCCGGCACGAAAGGAGTGCCATCAAACAGAGTGAAGTTAATCCAGGAAGTCGAGGCGAAGAAGCTAGTGAGCTCAAATTGGGCGACCGTACTGGCATCCAGGACTGTCGCAAACGACGCCCGATCGGCGGTGGACGATCCAGGACCATAGTTCTGGTATTCACCAAACAGAACACCATCGGTCTGGGGGCTGCTGGAGGACCACTGCTCCCATCCAGCCGCCTCGACGCAGGAGTCAAGGTACGATTCGACATATGCCACGCGAGCGTAGTTGTTCCAGGGGCGACCCAACGAGATCTCGGACATACTGCCAGCTCCAGAAGCCGGGGTGATGGTGCACTGGTCGAACACAAAGCCGCCAACCGTGGTGCTAGTACTGCGCTTGTCGGCCGTCAGGTTAATGCCATCTTCGTTGGGAGAGATGGTCGAGTTGAGGAAGTAGCCAGATCCAGAACCCCAGATCATATCGATATTACCCTCAATGTAGCTGTTGCTGGCGAAGAAGTAGCCGTTGATCAACAGCGCATCTTGATTACCCGTGACCTGGCAGCCATAAAGCGAGGCGTACTTGCTAGACTTGACGGCGAATCCGAGGGAGGCGTAGTTCTTGGTGGTCCCGTAATTGTTCACGAAATTGATGTTGACTGCCTGGAAGTAGTTGCCCGTAGCATATACGGTGGCGCTGTCCGAGTTGGACTCGTCGGCCTGCGTGTCCACACCGTGGTTGTACTGGATCGTTACCTGGTTGCTCGAATAATCGAGGTGATTGTCCGAGTATCCCATGAAGATCGTGGTGCCGGAACGGTTGACCACCAACTGTTCCTCGTACGTACCAGGGTAGATGAACACCGTGGGTGTCACCTTGCTGGAGGTAGGCAGAGCGTTGAGTGCACTTTGAATAGTATCATAGGTCGTCACATTGGCAATAGCCGTCTTCGACACAATGTAAGCCCCAGCCGGAGGAGTCGTTCCATCATAGACCGTGGTTGAGTTCGAACCGGTGGTAGTTGTAGTTGTAGACGCAGGCTGAGGGGTGACAATAGAGTCCCAGTAAGTCATATCAATCCAGTCAGTCGATCCCATAACCTCGGCCAACGTGTATGTGTCCGAGGTCAACAACGTACAGTACTCAAAGGCCTCACGCGACGCAGCATTATTCTCCCAGTTGCCGGGGCCAGAGTTGTTATACTCAGCGAACGTGACATAGTCGGTGCGAGGATCAGTCGTGCTCCAGACCTTCCAGCCAGAGGGGTTGATGATATCCGTGAGATAAGAGTTCTTCACAACCACAAGCGCGTATTTTGAGTAAGGCCGACCCAAGTAGACAAGCTCGGTCAAGTCGACCGTGGCATCGCTGGCTGCCTCAAAAAGACACTGGTCAAAGATATACCCACCAACGGCGGTCGATGAGGCACGGCTTTGCGCAGTGATGGCAGACTTCTGACGTTTGGCACCAATAGTGCAGCCTTTGAAGTAGGCCTTGGAGTAACCCCAGATGAAATCGATGGCACCCTCGATGTAGGACGATTCGTAGTATTGGTAGCCAGTGGTACTGCCGGTGAGCAGGGTGTCTTGCCAGCCAACGAGGCTGCAGCCGTAGAAGCCAATTTCAGAGCCATAGATCGAACCAGCGAGAGTCACGTACGATGACTGGGAGCCGTCTAGGTTGGCGGTGTTGATGATGTTGATGTTGTACAAAGCAATCTGGTTGCTGGCGGTGGCGAAAGTAGCTGTCTCAGCATCCGAGTGACCTGTCGGCAAAGGGCTGACAGACAAGCCCCGCGAGTAGGTAATGGTGACTTGGTTGTTCGTGTATGTAGCACCGGGACTGCCAGACTGATAGCCAATGATCATCACTGGGCCATCACGGTCCACTGACGGCACTTGCTCGTTGTACGAGCCGGCGTACATGAAGATGATCTGGGTGGAAGAGTCATCGGGCAGAGAAGCCAGCGCGTCGGTCAGATTACTGTACGAGCCGTTGACAGCACCGCTAGGCGAGACGAGTACTGCACCTGCCGGGGGCACGGTGCCACTAGTCGGATGCGCCCAGGTGGCAGTGGCAGTCGACGTCGACGTGTTGGTGCTGGTCGCGGTTGACGGTCCCGTCAGACTGTATGAAGGCACATAGTTATAGGCAGTCATGTCCAGCCAAGTAGTATCGCCGACCCATGACGACAAGCTATACGAGGCTGCCTGGGTGGCAGTCAGGTTGGTAGCGAAAGAGACACGGCTCGAGGACCAGGCTCCAGGACCGGAATTGTTGTATTCTCCGAAAGTCACATACGCGGTGTTGGGAGAACTTGTCGACCACTGTTCCCAGCCAGCAGCGTTGATGTGCTTATCCAGGTAGGAATTCATGTAGACCGCAATGCTGTACTCCGAATAAGGCCGTCCGAGATATGACTTGCCGTAAGTCGACCCATAGGTGCTGGTGTAGGTGACATAGCAGGTATCGAAGACGTAACCGCCAGACGCGGTTGATGAAGAACGACTCTGCGCCGCAATGCACGCCCCTGGAGTGTTTGTAGCGATGTAGCATTGATGGAAGTAGGCGGTCGAATAGCCCCAAATGTAATCAATCGACCCTTCGATATAACAATTAGAGAAGACCTGCGTGCCCTTGTTGGCGAGCAAGGTGTCTTGGAAGCCGATAAAGGAGCAGCCATAGGCCGCCATGTTAGTGCCATAAAAGTCAGCAGCCAGCGCGGCTGTGTTGCTGGTCTGGGGATAGGTGTTCTGGAAGTTGATGTTGTACAGGGCCAAGCCGGTGCCGTCAGTCTTCTTTGCGTTGATGACAGGTGTACTCTCATCTTTGCCGGCACTGGTGAGCTCTCCGTTTGAGAACTCGATGGTGACCAGGTTCTGGGTGTAATCATTCTCGAACGAAGTCTCACCACGCAGAGTGACCTTTCCAGAGCGCGTGATAGAAATTTGCTCAGTGTAAGTACCTGCAAGGATGTAGATGGTGTAAGCCTTGCCGTCACTGGGCAGAGCAGCGATAGCTGCAGTGACATTGCGATACTGTCCAGTGGTAGCATTCTGCGAGACCACGAATGTCGAGGTGCTCGTGGCTGCCGCACTTGTGGCTGAGGCTACGACAGACGAGCTTGCTGTAGCAGTGACAGAAGCACTGGCAGAGGAGGAAACGGAGGAGCCATAAGCAGAATCCGGGAAGCCGGAGAAGGGAGCAATGGCTGATGTATCAATCCAGCTCGTGCTCCCCAAAACATCAGCAACAGAATACGAGCTATCATCAGACAGGATGTCCACGACACTGCTCCGCGAGCTGGTGGAGGCGCCAGGGCCAGTGTTGTTATACTCTGCAAAGGTCACACTGCTGCTGGACGACGAGATTAACCAACCCAGTGGGGCGATGTGGGCATCGAGATACGAGTTCAGAACGGCAACATGGGCGTTGGTAGAGTAGTCCCGGCCCAAGTAGGTGCTGCTCTTCGGGACGGAGCTATCACTGGGTACAAAGGCGCAGCTGTCGAAAACAAATTGAGATGGCCCATAGGAAGTCTGGTAGGATTGCGCAGCAATGGTCTGACCGGTGGTGGTTCCATCCGAGATAATGCGAGAATTATACACGTAGATGCCACCGTAGCCCCAGATAAAGTCAGTGGTGCCCTCGATCCGACAATCGGAGAAGTAGAAGGCACCGTAATTGATCAGCAAACTTCCCTGAGAAGACTTGATGCCACAGCCGTAGAAGCCCAGGACTTGAGCCTTAGCAGCGACAGCCACTGCAATATTATTCTTAGTGGGCGTATAGTCGTTCTCGAAATTGATGTTGTAGAAAGAAATCGCATTGGCATAGTATTGGGACGCTTGGAACGTTGCGGTAGATGCAGATCCACCGTTGCTAGACAGCACTCCAGCGCTGTGGACGATGGTGACAGTATTGCTCGACTGGTCCAGCGCATTCGTAGTCTGCCCGCGGAATACAGTAGCCCCCTCACGGCTGATGGTAATGGCTTCCTCGTAAGTACCCGAAAGGATGTAGACGTACTGGGTAGTAGAATCGGAAGGCAGAGCAGCGACAGCCGAGGCAATGCTGGTGTACTGCGCACAACCCCCAGAAGGACCAACCACTAGGGCACTAGTAGGTACCGTGGTGGGCAAGGAACATCCAGTGGAAGACGAGGTGGTTGCAGACGAGACAGCGGAGGAAGAAGCAGACACTCTGACCGCAGCCGACGACACCGTAGTCGTCTCAGTGGCACTCGACCGAATCAGAGTCGAAGCAGCGCGGGTGGCTGTGACCTGAGATGCGGGTGCCGAGGTGGCACTGATGCTGGACGAGGCCGTAGTACCAGTAGTAGATGTTGATTGCTGGATGACATCAGCACTCTCAATAGCGGCCAGAACGTCAGCATCGACCCAATCGGTGTTGGTCGCGGCGAATTGATCATAGACACTAGCAAAAACCTGGGCTGGGGAGAACCGAGTGAGGTCAGATGCACTCAGCAAGTGAACATATGCTGACCGCTTGGCTTCGTTGTTCGCATAGGAGCCAGCGCCGGTGTTCTCGAATTCACCATAAAAGTTCCGAGGGTCCGTAGAGTAGCTGTCGGTGTAGGCACCCGTGGCTGTGATCAAGCTGCCCAGAGTCGAATCCCGGTAGACCACCACGGAGCCGTAGCCATTGTTGGCCGCTCCAAGGTAGACGTTCTTCGTGCTGGTGCCAGACTTCTGCTGCACCGAGCAGGAATCGAAGACGACGGTGGAGTTGTATAGGACCGAATTGTATGTTGTACCTCTGTTATAGACGATCAAGGCACTATTGTCCACGGGTACGATTGTAGTATTGTATACATACAAGCCGGGATACCCATAGATGATCTTGTCCAGGGCTTCGATGTAACTGTCGGCAATAACGGCCAGACCCAAGTTGGCATTGATACCCAGACTCCCGGCCGAGACGAACTGGCAGCCGTAGAACGCATTCTTGGAGCCGCGAATGGTGGCCGCGGCATAGCTGCCTGTAGCCGTGTTGACAAAGTTGATATTGCGGAAGGTGATACCGAGGACATTAGACGAAATGGTCAGAGGACTAGTGGCCGAGATGGTAACCTGGTTCTGGCTATAGTCTCGTTGGCTGGGTGATTCGCCGATGACGGTGACGGTTGCGGTAGCCGAGACGGTCACGGCTTGGGTGTAGGTGCCGGCCTTGACGGTCACAGTGGGGATGCCCATCGACTGAGCGTAGGAAACGGCATCTCCAATGGCGGTGAATTGACCGGAGGTGTCTGTGGCAACGACGACAGCGGTGGAAGATGCTGGAGAAGAGTCAGTGACGTGAGAAGAGAAGGAGATACATGGTGGAGATAAGACTGACTCGAGGCGGACATCGTGGCAGCATTCTCAGCGGACGATGCAGTAGTCACTACCCGTGTGGCAGTTGTCGCATCCTGTGTGCTAGCTGGGGATGCTGCAGCCGCGGTGGAGATGACTGCCTGAGAGGTGACGGAAGAAGAGGAGGGTAGGGCAGCAGCACAGCTCTGGGCCAGAGCCAGGCCGGCGACGCCCAAGACAGACCAGACTTGCATGGTGGTTGTCGTTACTCGTCCGATTCTGGACCACGATCAAGCGCGGAACCAGTCGGAAGGAGGTAGTAGGGACGAACAGGGGTAGAGATTAAGGGCCATGGGCCATGGGCCATCACGAAGATATTTATACACTGGGCCGGACAGTTGAGGGCATTCGGCCTGTAGGTGGCGGCGAAGAGTTCTGCAGGCCAGGGGCAAGCGTAGCCGAGGGATTTCCAGGGTAGATCGATCATGGTCCCGGTGACACCACGATGAGGGCCGGGGCACTAAAGCTCAAGATGGGATTTTGATCCGATTACGAAGGCGATGAAGACTAATAGATTGCTTGATTGCTGAAGAGCAGCTGCCAAGCACGTGGCGTCGGAGTCCAGCCGGAAGAAGCCCTAACGCTTCACGATTGGTGGCATATTTGATAAGCACCAAGCACCTGCACAAGTTTGGAACGGCCGAAAGGACGATAAGCATTGCGCATGGTTCGGGCCAGGGGTAGGTAAATCTAAGCGATTGGCATCCGTGTCGATCGGTTCCTGGCCTCGTGTCTTCCCCCCTTCCTGACCGGAGATCATTCGCTTCTCGCATCTCTTGCATCAAGGTTGAAAGACTCCCTTGGCACAATAGGCACGAGATGATGTCTGTTGCCCTCTCTCTCCCTCTTTTTGTCTCCCTAGGTGGATATGGATTGGTTGTTGCGTGGACAAGTGCAAAATTTGCTCCCGGGATCGCAGCCCCCTTTCTCCCCGAGTGACCTTGGAAGGGATCGGGTGTCAGGAACGCCATAGACTCGGCCAGATGCTGCGAAGATGCGGCCGGGCCTTGGAGTGGCTAGATCGAGGGGTGTCGAGTGGACGAACCGAAGTTTGGCTGGCAGCGAATTCCCGGTTGCGGGTCTGCGGGTCTGGCATTCAGCACCGCCACACTGACCATCCATCACCTGAGCGGGAATGGGATTCTCCGAGCTGGCTCCATTGAGGTAGTCCGCCGGTCGTGGCGTTTGGGTGAGCCAGTGTTGGTGGTGCGGTGTCTCCGATGGAGATTTGAGGGAGATTTGAGGGAGATTTGACTAGGGACTAGACTAGGTAAGTAGTCGATGGCTCAAGCGGACGTTCCAAGGATAACGGAGGCTCTGGAAGAGAAGAAGGGAAGCATTGTGGCAAGAGAATTTCGCAAGAATGAAAGAATGAAAGAGTGAACAGAAAAGTTTTGGATCATGTGGAGTGCAGGAGAATGAATCTGTTGGAGAGGATAGAAAGGATGGAAAGGATTGGTGTTTTGGTGTACAACAAGTAAGAGGGAGAAGTTGGACCAAGAACTTGGAACCTGCAGGGACGGGATTTTCGATTCCAGGTTTGTTGCCTCAGGCAGTAATATGCACCCCGCACTAGTTAACTATGCACGCTGACATAATGATACCTGACACTGTATAATTATACACACACCTTACTAGGTATAGCGGCAGCAAATCTTAGCCATGCAATCAAACTCGCCAAACACGCCAAACTGAACTCAGGGTCATGCAATTTCGACAGACTTCGATAGTAATGCTACTCAAGTACGACTAGGTTGCGCTAAGTGGGGCCAGACCTGACCTGATACGAGGAGTTTCACCTGCAAGCCCACCAACAGCAAGCCAACAGCAAGCCAACAGCAAGCAACAGCAACAGCAGCGGTAGCATTAGCATTGCGCAGGCACCAGGGACCGATGTAACTCTTATATTCGTTGTAGATCGCCCGCTCTACAGGTCGACTTCAAAGGTTCCCTGCAGCGCTACCTAGTAACCATGAGATCTACCGTCTACTCGCTGGCGGCTCTGCTGCCCTTGGTCCTCCCGACCCAAGCCGACGACCTCTGGGCGCAGGTCAGCTGCTTCACCTCCACTGGAAACATGGAGAACATGGGGAGCTATGAGTTCCAATCGGTCGGCCACTGTACAACTCAATGCGAGAAGGTCAACGGGGTGTTTGCCGCGGTGCAAGAGGAGCTGTGTTACTGCGGAACTGCGGCTCTTGACATCCAGGACATGGCCTTGGCCGACGACGAGAGTGCTTGCAATGCCGCGTGCCCCGGTTATGCTGTTGATACGTGTACGAATGAAGTTCTCTTTCCCGAGACAATGCGTGTCTATCTTGCTGACCTGACCTGACGAACAGGTGGCGGGGATGGTGTCTATTCCCTGTGGGTTTCGCAAGCATATGCCTTGAGCCTAAATGACGACGACGACGACGACGACGACGACGACGATGAGTCCGGCAGTGACTCCTACAGTGACTGGAACAATACATCCACTGCTGTCGCAACCACCAATGCTTCTGCTTCTTCGACCACTGCGATAAATGCTGTATCGACATCGCCCAGTGTCAGTGGTCCCACTTCATCAACGACTGCTGCGGCCAGCCAAACCGCGACGGGCAGTGCTGCCATCACCACGACTACGTCTACCTCGGGAGCCAGTCGCCGCTTCAGAATTCTCTGTTTCTAAGGATGCAGGGGTGGTTAGGTCAATCTCATGGTGTGTTCACATAAATATAAATTTAATGTATATTATCCTCAACATGATGCTAAGGTTGTTTCTCATTCGTGGAAGTTGGCTGCCCGGGGATGACGCGATCTGCAGGCTGGATGACATTCCGGACCCTAGTCGTCACTCATTCATTTATTTATTTAGAGTACAAATCCTGATTCCACTCCGCGCCACAATACCTTACCTGTCCCGGAAAACATCTGATGACACAGCAAGCAAGTATGGTTCGTTGGGGAATTTTAGGTGCGAAGAGGTGATTCCCAGGCCCAGCTACAGTCCAACTTAGCGCTCATCCCATCTTGATTAGGAACCGGCGACAATGCCACCAGTTAGTCGTCCATCGAAAAACCCCCAATCACTTCCAAGTTGCCACCTTTTAACTCAGTATACCTACCACATGCAGAGTTCGTCAAAGACCTTCTTATCGACCCTGCCACCCGCCAAGTCCACGATGTCACCCATGACATTGTGGCCGTCGCTTCGTCCAGCGCGATAGAAAAAGCCCAGAATCTCCTCTCCACTACCCACACCCCGTCCACCGCTCGTGCCTACGGTTCTTACGAAGCCCTCGTCGCTGATCCCAACGTCGACATTGTCTACGTTGCGTCTCCTCACTCACATCATTTTGCCCACACGCGTCTGGCCTTGCTCGCCAATAAACACGTCCTCGCGGAGAAGGCTTTCACAGTGAATGCCGAGCAAGCCCAGGTGCTCGTGGATCTGGCCAGGAAACGAGGACTTTTCCTCATGGAAGCGCTTTGGACCCGGTTCTTCCCTCTCACGCGCCACGTACAACATCTCGTCCGAGAGGGGGTCATCGGGACGGTCCAGCGGATCGTGGCCGATCGGAACCTGGGTCGCAACGTGGAGGAGCTGTATGGCACCAAGCATCGCCTGGTCAACCCCGCCTTGGCTGGCGGCGCCTTGCTGGACTGTCGGTTTTTCCCGGCCTCCGCCAAATCTCAGTCTCCATGCTAACATGGAATTTTGTTTCTAGTGGCCGTCTACCCCTTGACCTGGGTCTTCCTTTTCCTGAGTGCCGACCGGCCTCTTGCTTCGGTTCCCCTGCGAACGACCGGCTCCGTGATCAAGTACAAAGAAACCGGGGTAGATGAGACCGTAACGGTCGTCCTCACCTCCCCTGAAACGCAGACGCAGGGGGTAGCGACGGCTAGTCTCCGAGTCACGCCCGACCCGCAAGAACCAGGCGTCCGCATTCTTGGGACAAAAGGACAGATCCAAGTATTTGGACCCGCCGCGCGTCCGGATAGTATCAAAGTGGTGGTTTATGGGTCGGCGGGAGACGCTTCTACAACCGCATTTCCGATCCCGGTGGGCCATGGACTGTTCTGGGAGGCAGATGAATGTGCCCGGCGCGTGCAGGCTGGCGAGCGCGAATCGCCAGTCATGCCCTTGGCAGAGACGCTATTGATGATGAGGGTGTTTGACCAAGTTCGCGAGCAGAATCAGTTGCAGTACCCGGATGAGATTGAAGCTATTGCATAGGTCCTGGGGGCACCATATACCACTTTCCGTCCTCGGAGCTGTCGGGTGAATATGAGGATCGCAGCGTGTGAATGTGCGACCAGGCTTATCCCATCGAAGTCCATCCTGACCTAGGTCACGATGAGTAGTTTGTATTCCTCCAGCTAAATTCTCCGGTGAGAATAAAGATATCATGGGAAAGGACAATTTCCGGACACACTATAAGAAGTTCTTCACAATCTTACCGGGTTGTACCCTCAAACAATGATGGCTTGACATCCTCCTCTTGCTATGGCTTCTCTGGGCATACTCACCGTCCATTTTGATGGAGTATTTCGGTTGGACGACTTGTGGAACGGATGATTGCACTCCTTTCCACCGGCGTCGGAAGTCACATCATGGTGTATAAAAAGATTCATGCGAACACACCTGGTGGCGACAATTCCCTCTGTAACCCCCGCTTAGTCCGCTTACACACGAACGGAAAAGGCTACACCATGGTTTTCCCCTTTGAGAAACTCCCTGCGATCACCCAGATCGAGAAGATCGCCCAGATCTTCGACGAGGCCGAAATCAAGTACATCGTGTGGACTGGCTCCATAGTTCGGCTATACGGAGTGGAGGATACCCAGCTGGGCGTGCCGCACTACATCGAATTCGTCGTCGAAAATGCCTCTATGGCCCGTGCGGTCCAGCTTCTTTACGAGAAGAGCTTCAGTCGTGGTCTGGACCAGGTGTGCGGCCGATCCGGGGGTTTTCATGATGTGGGAACCGAAATCGTGCAACTGTCCACCGGGGGCGCGCCGCACTTGGATCTGTACCTGCACACATGCTCCAAGGTCCTTGGGTCATGTGTAGTCCCCGAGGACGATGATGAGATTTGGATGAATGAGGACCAATGGGAGCTCCCCAAGTTCGTTCTAACCAGGCTTAGAATGCTGAAGCCGGTGTACTACATTAAGATGCACCTAATCCAGTGGGCGCGGCGGTGGTGTTTGGGGCCGGAAGAAAGCTATCACTGGTTCATGGGCGCGCGCGTCCTGGACTATCTGATCTCAAGGAAGCTCAAACCGGAGGTCATTGGCTATGAGTCCCTGGACCATCACTTGGATGGAGTCTGGCGCGCGGTGCATGCTCGAGAGCCTTTCAAGGAGCTTGAGGTCTATGTGCCGCGCATGGCGCAGGCCTTGGACAAGGCAGGCATCCTCGCGCCTTTGCCCACCCCTCAGTGGCCAGAGAAACTGGTTCGCGACATTTACGATGGTAATGTCCCTGATTACAGTGTTTTTGCTGGGGGATCCATGGCGACCACGTTTGGCGATAGTTTTCATCCCACAATCGCGAATACTTCGGTTGCGAGTAGTTTTGCAGCCCCTAGTGATCCCAGCACGCCTGTGACTGAGGAAGAGCCGCCAGCGCCCTCAAGGGCTGTGGCAAGCACTGCCACTACGGACCCCGACAATGCCACGGTTCTTCAAGCTCCTGGTACACCTGAAACTGAGTGGACTGCTAAGACTGACGTTGCTGAAGAAGGTGGCGATCCCGGTGTTCCTGGAACTCCTGAAGAAGAGCTTACTGCGAGGACTAAGGTCATTGGTGCTGCTGAAGATCCGACTGCCCCCGGACCATCTCCAGGCAGCCCTGAAGCTACCGCTGATGCTGAAGCCGATGTCGCTGCTTCTGATCCACCCGAAGATCAAGAGGCCTATCCCGTTCTTCCTGCCAACGTCTCATTTGGTTCTCTGCCCGAAACAGTCGCTGGCTCAGATTCCGAGCCAGGGTCTCCAATGGCCACCGAAGAAGATGAACCGGAGCAATATTCTACAGGCTCTTCTATGGTGACAGAAGAGGACGTGGCGGCACCGGTCCATGATCATGATCCTATGGAGCTTTCGTCTGCACATCCCAGTGCCAAAAACTCCTTCCGTGACGTGGAGTCGAGTCCGGGAACTCCGAAGAGTCTGAAAAAAGATAGGGCTGAGCGTATTCCACCTTCTTTGACTTCGTCCACAGACTCCGTGCCACCTTCCTCTGTGGAGACAGACGTGGAAGTGGCAGAGGCTCAACCTAGCCAGCTTGCTGTCAAGGACTCGGCCGGTGTTGGCACTCACGATGAAACCAGAGATAATCCCACCCCGGACGACATTTGTACGCAGTCCTGAGTCCTGCTGACCACGGAGAGCGGATTGGCAACGGACGAGGGCAAGCAAAGTACAAAATATGGTTGCAGATGAGGGATGGTCGTTATTTTGCTGCTGCGACCCAAAATAGCTTAGTAAATACTTAAAAATCATATAACTATTATACCACTTATAATAATAAATTTTAAATTATATCATTTTTTTTTATTTTATATATATTATTAATTATTATTAACTACTATCAACCACTACTACTATAGCAGAATTATATAAAAATATTAGTATAAGTACTTTCTAAGTAGTTTTTAACTATTTAAATAATAAAAAAATAATTTAAAATTAATTTTTTAATAAAATAAAAATATTATAAATAATATACTTATTCTGCTGCTGCCAGGCAGCTTTTTTTTTTTAATTAAATAAATATTATTTTACTTAATTTGTATATAATTTTTATTTAAATATTATAAGGGCTGGAGGTGAAATAGTGTGAAGAATAAATAACTCTTACAAGTCTAAAGATATTGATATATTGTCTTAAAATATTATTACTAATCTTTCTAAGTTGTAAAATATTATTTTTAATTAAAAGATTATAATCGGCTTATTTAATTATTATATAACTAATACTTAAGATTATATATATATAGCTTTCTCTTCGCGGTATCCGCAAAGATTAAAAAAATTAGTTTAGTTTTTATAACTACTTCTTTTTTTCTTACAAAGAGTAGATTATTTTTTATAATAATATTATTAAAATCTCTTTTTTATAAACTGCTTTGCGAAAAATTAGAATAATAAAAAAAATAGCTTTTACTATTTTTATTTTTATAATAGAATATTAGATTATTTATCTAATATTTTTATAGTAGTTAATTTTAGTATATAGTCTGCTATCTACTAGACTATTTTTTATAGTAGTATTTAAATAATTTTTTTATAAAATATTTAGACAGTTTTCTATAATAATAATAGTTCTTTTTTAGTAAATATAAATAGTTTTTTTAGTAAATATAAACAGTTTTTTTATAGTTAAAATAGTAAATAGTATTAAATCTTTTTTAATTTATTCTTTTAGACTGTCTGAAATATTTTATAGTTAAAACTAATAAAGCTATTCTTACAGAAGTAAGATTTTTTTTTATATAAAAAAACTTTTTCTTTTAGATTTTCAGTCTTTTTTTTTTTATAATATTTTTTTTTTCTCTTTTTTTTAGTAAGTTTTTTATATAGTATTTTTTTCAGATACTATTATAAATTAATATTTATTAATTCTTTTTTTTATAGTAGGTATTAATATATTTTATTAGTTTTTTTTATAGTTTAATTCTTATAAAAATTTAGTTCTGTTTTTCTTTTTCCGCGAAAGTCTGACTAATTCTTTTTTTATAATTTATTATTTAAACTTTATATTTATAGATTTTATTAGTCTATTCCGTTTTATCTTTTTTTATATAAGTTATTTATAAAATAGATTTAAACTTAATTAACTATTTATAATACTTTTTATTATTTTTTTTTATTATAAAAAAGAATATCTTTACTACTACTGCTATTATTAAATTTATTATTATTATTATTATAAGTATATTTATTTTTATTATATCTGCTTTTATTATATTTACTACTACTATTACTATTATTTTTTTTTATATTATTATTTATATCTGTAAAGCGCGGGTTTAGTAGTTAACTATAATTAATATTATTATAGTTTTTATAGCTTTTATTTTTATAATTTCTAGACTTTTTCTATTTTTAATAAATATATTTAAAACTGTTTAAAATTAATCTATATTCTATAAACAGATTAATAATAATAAATAGAATATTTTATAATTTATTAAACTATTTATTATAGTTTAGTTTTTAGATTATAATACAGTAGTACTTGCTGTAGTATTAGATTTTTTTTAAATAAAATTATAATTTTTATTTAATTATAAACAGATTTAAATCTGCAAATTTATTATACAGCCTATATTATATATTAAATAATTAAATTTAAAACAGCTAGCTGTTTGGATTTAGTTTTATAAAAATATTTTTATATTATAAACTAACTAATAGCTATTATTTAATTAGATATATAAATATTACCGTAATTTTTTTTCTAAAAGAGTCTTCTATAATTATATTAATAAAAAAATTAGCTAGTAGTATAATAACTATTTATATATAAATAATAAATATTATTTTTTAATAAAATAAAACTATATTTTTATATATTCCGGCTATTATATATTATAAATATATACTATAATTTGCGTTGGGATTATAAGATATATAGTTATAAATAATTTATAATTTATATTTAGTTTAGTTTTTTTTTAATTTTTTAATTAAATTTTTTATACTTTTATAAGATAATTTTTTTATAAACTTATAAATAATATAAGTTTATAGTAGATTTCTAAGTATTTTTTTTATTATAATATTTTTTTTATTTAACTAGTATTTCGGTAGTTTTTTTATAGTATTATAAATCTAGCAATACTTCTAAATAGTACTTATAATTATCTAAACTTTTATTTTTTTATAAGAAATATTTTTATAAATTTATTTTTTTTATTATATAATACTTGCGGAATAAAAATATATAAAAAATATTATAAATCTAAAAATCTATAAATAGCTTCAGTTTATAGGCTTATTTATTTATTTTTTTAATTATATAAAATAATCTATAATAATATTAGTTTAATTTTTTATTTAGTTTTTTTTATAATAAGTTCTTCGCAGATAATTAAATTTTCTGGTTTATTATAAAAATAGTAGTTTTATAATTTTTATTATAAAAGTTTTTCTAATATTTATAAGCTAGTTTAAGATTTATAACTACTTTTTTCTTTATTTTTTTAATTTTTTAAAAATATTACTTTAGTTTTTTTATAGGATTTTCTAATACTTATAAGTCCAGTACTATTATTCGCGGATATTATACAGTTATTATAAAAAATAGAAAATATTTAGTTAATACTTATAGAGAATTATTATAAATAAATTCTATAAATAGTAATATCTTTGTTTAATAATTTTACTTAAAATTAATATAATTTTATAAATACTATTTTAATATATTATTTATTCTTTTTATTTAACTATTTATTTACAGATAGTAGACTGTATTTAAATCTTATTTAATTATAAAAGTATAAATAAAATCTGACTAGAAGTTTTTTATAAAAACTAATCTATAATTTATAATTATTTTATCAAGTATTCTATATAACCGGAAAATTTTTTTAAAAAAAATTATTATAAGTTTTTTTTTTAATAATATTTTATAAATAAAAATAAAATAAGCTATTTTACTAAACTAATTTATTATAATTATAATATTATTATAAATCTTCTGTAAGTTTTTATCTTTATAAATATTTATAAATAGATTTATAATAAAATTTATAATTACTTCTTTTTAAAATCTTACAGTAGATAGTAATAGTTTTAATAAATTTTATTATTTTTTATAAATTATCTGTCTATTCTAATATATTTTATATATATAATAATAGTTTTATATAAATTTAGCTAGTTTTAGCTACTAAAATCTTTATAAAACCAGTTTTTAGATTCTTATTTTTATAAAATATCTTATAATAAAATTATTATATAATTTTATAAAAATCTTTAGTTTTAGCTGGTAGTTATTTAGAATATATAACTTTTTTATAAAATAAAACAGTTTTTAACTAATATTTTATTATAAATAATCTTTTTTTATAGATATTTTCTTCTATAAGAAGAACTACTTCCGCAGTTTTTTTTTTATTTTATTTTAAATATTTTTTTTATAAGATTATTTTTTTATAACAGCTGAAGTAGCTTTTATATAAGATTAGTAAATAAATTTTTATAATATATATTTTTTTTATAATTATTTTTATTATTTTTATATAAGATTTTAGCTAGTTTAGATTTTCTATAATATTTTTTACTAGCAGTATTTTAATTCTTATAAAAATAGCTATATTTTTTTCTAAACTTAAAAGATTATTTAGCTGTTATAATATTATTTTTTTAAGTTTTTTATAGTTTTTTTTTATAATTTTTTTCTTATAGTTAGATTATTATAATAGAATATTCGCTGGATTTTATAATTCTAATCTATATATTAAAAAAAATTTAAATATTATAAAATATTATGCCTATCTAATCTATTTTTACGATAATTTTTTATTAATTATAAAATATTAAAAATTTTTATAATTAATAATTATTTTTATTAAATATTCTATATTTTTAAGCTAGTATTACTATTTTTTAAATAATTTTATAATTATAAAAAG
Organism: Aspergillus fijiensis CBS 313.89; assembly: GCF_003184825.1. NCBI lineage: Eukaryota > Fungi > Ascomycota > Eurotiomycetes > Eurotiales > Aspergillaceae > Aspergillus > Aspergillus fijiensis. The sequence continues at coordinate 457,153 of NW_024468997.1, read as the reverse complement.
CTTTTAATTATAAATATTATAGTTCTGCTTTATAGAAATTATTTTCTATAAATAAAATACTACTAGCTTTTACTAATCTTTTTAATTTTTTTATAATAGTATTCTACTAATTATAAAGACTAATATATTAGTTTTAATTTATAAAGATTTTTTTTTTTAAAATATACTATAATTATATTTTTTATAAATATATTTTTTAGCTTTTAAAAACTCTTACGGGCTTTTAGTATTAGAAAATTATATTTAGTTTTTTTTTTTTTTTTTTTATAAAGTATTTTAGTCAGATCTATAATTAATATTATAATTTATAAATATTTTTTAATAAATTATCTATATTAATTCGCAAATTTAATAAATTTTAATATATTTTTTATATTCTATAGTTTAGACTAATCACGGATTATTATAATATACCCCGGTTTTATATATATATTTTTATAGTTAATTAAAAATTTTAAAAAGTTAATTTCTATTATTATAAAATAGTATTTATTAAATTTTATATATAATCCTATATCTTATAATATTTTTACTATTTTATAAATCTATATTTTATATATCTTTAGATTATATAAATATATTATAATATTATTTAGATAAATAATTATAAAATTATCCAGATATTCTGTAAATAAGAAATTTATAAAATTTTAAAATCCTATAGATATATTTATTAATTTAAATAGTATAACTAAATATTTAAATAGTCTATACTTTATTTAGAATATTATTTTCTATTTATATTCTTTTATAATTCTAATTTTATAATAGATTTTATATAAGTCTAGCTATATAAATTAAAAAACTTCTATAAATTAATTAATATACTTATTAATTTATAATAATAAATAAATATTTTTTATTATTTATTTATTTAATTTATAATAGTTTATATATATTTATAAGCTTTTATTTTTTTTATTTATAAATAAAATCAGTATATTTACTGGCAATTTAAAATACCAGATCTATTTTTTTATAAATATTTTTTATAAATAGTTTTATAAAATCTTTTTTTCTACAGATAATATTTTATATACTTATTCTAGTTTCGGCCGGAAATTTTTATAAAAATTTATTTTTAAATTAATTTCTAGTTTTTATATAAATAAGCTTGCAGCTTTTTTTTTTGTAAATACTATCTTATACTTATAATATTATATTAGTATTTTTTAATTAGTAGTTATTTTATATATTTTTTTTATTATTATTAAATAAAAATTTATTTTTATAAGTTTTTTTATAGTAATTTTTTCTGCTGTAATTTATAGTATTTTTAGTATATAATATTTATAAAACTAGAGCTAATATTTATTAAATTTTATAATAGATTTTTATTATTTTATTCAAAATATTTTTAGAACTATTTTATTTATTTCTAATATTATAATTATAAGATCTATCTGGTTTTTATAATATTTCTAGATATTTTTTAAATATACTATAAATATTATAAATTTTTTTTATTATATATTTTTTTATTTAATCTTTTCTGTAAGTATTTTCGCTGAAACAGTTAGTTATTTTATTTATTTAATAAGTATTATAGGTATTAAATTTACTTTTATACTACTATTTATAAGAATCTTAATTTTTATAAAATATTTTTTTTTATAAAAAATTAGCTATTTTTTTAGTTTTAAATTAAAATAGATTATAATTCTAATTTAATTTAAAACAGATATTATAATTCTGCCTGCTAATTATTTTATAAATAGTTTAGTTAACTGGTAGTTTTTTATCTAATAATCTATTTTTTTATAATTATAATAAGTTTTTAATCTAAAAATCTTTATAAATACTTATATTATTAAAAAAATTTACTTTAGCTTTTAAATCTTTTTTATAAAATTATTAGTTTAGGTTTCTGATTTTTAAATTCTATCTATAAGAGTAATAAACCTGTAATTTTTTTTAAAATCTATTTATAAGATATTATATTTTTTATTTACTTATATTACTAGTTTAATACTAAATATAATCTTACAAGTAGTATAATAAGATCTTATTCTATTATAAAAAAAATCTACTGTTTACGAATCTTTCTTTAAATTATAAAAGAAAATAATATAAAAAATAAATAAAACTATATAGTATTAATATTTTATATTTTATAATCTAATTTAGTTCTTATTTTTTTTACTGCTGGAGGTAGATAAACTCTAGTTTCTTTTTATAAAATTTAATTTTAAATATTCTTAACCAGATCTTTTACTGTCTATTTGCGGGATTTTCTAGCTGTATTTTAAAAAACTTATAAAAACCAGTCTATCTTTTTTTATAATAGGATTCGGCTGCCTTGCCTTTCTATAGATTATTTAGAATATGGTCTAGATAGACCACCGCGACATGTACTCTCTGGTTTTTATCCCAGTTATTAGCCTCTGCAGTTGACTTCTGTGCTGGTTTTCTTGGTCTCCGCGGTACTAGAGTCAGAATCCTCTGGATTCTTATACGGTTGCTTTTTTGCAGCGCTGATTTCTAGTTTACTTTAAATACTTGCAATCTGTCTAAATAATTACAGTTATTTATAAAATTTGTAGATAGAAGTTTATATTTTTTTTTATTATATAAAACTTTTTTTTTACAGTTAATATATAGTTTTCCGCGATCAGATTAAAAAAGTTAATTCTAATTTAATTTTATATATTATATCTAGTTATTATTTAACAGACTATTTCGCAGGATATAAGTAATAAGATTATAAAAACTAGAAATAAAATAGTATAAAAAATAAATAATTCTTGCGAGTTTAAAAATACTAATATATTATCTTAAGATATTATTACTAATCTTTTTAAATTATAAGATGCTGTTTTTAATTAAGAGATTATAATCAGCTTACTTAATTATTATATAATTAATGTCTAAGGCTATATATATATAGCTTTTTCTTTGCGGTATCCGCGAAGGTTGAAAGGGCTGGTCCAGTTCTTACAAATATTTAAAAAATAATTATTAATTATTTACTAACTACTTAGAATACTAATCTAGAATATATAATATATTATAATAAAATATTTTACTAAATAAATAAATACTTTAAGAATATTATAGATTAAATTTTTTATTATTTTTTAACTACTTACCAACTATTTATTAATTATTTAAAAAAAATAATATTTTTTTATTAATAATTTTTATTTATATCTTTAGATCCACGAAGACTTTATCAGTAAAATAAAAAATAAAAAAAATATATTTCTTAGAAATAAATTAATAATATTTAGAATAAATTAATTATTTATTAAATATTTATTAAATATTTATTAAATATTTATTAATTACTTGCTAACTATTTATAAAAATAGTATAAATAATTTTTTAAAAAGTTTATTATATTAAAAAATCAAGTCTTAATTTCTATTTATATTTAAAAATATTAATTTTTTTTTATTTTTAGAAAAACTTAGTTACTCAGTTTAATTTTAAAATTAAATTTATTTAGTTTTCTTCTCTTTCTTTTTCTTTATTAGAATAAAAAAATAAGTAGTTTTTAATTACTTAGCAGCTACTTAGTAAATACTAATTAAATACTTAGAAATATTATATTATTAATATATATACTAAGCTAAAGAATATAAAATATATTTTATTTTATAATATTTATAAATCAGCTAAAACTTATTATAAAAATATATAAATTTATAGATTTTTTTTTAATTATAAAGATCTTAAAATCTCCAGTTTTTTAGTTAAAAAATTAAAACTAAAGTTTGAGTAAAAAAAACTTTAAAAAATAATAATAAAAATAATAAGCTTTCTGAATCTGATAAATTTTCTAATAAGAAAAATATAAAGAAAAAAAATATAAAAAAAATATAAAAAAAAATATAAAAAAAGAAGATTTAGAAAAAAAATAATAAAAAAAAATAAAAATTAGTTAATAACTAGTTTATAAATAGTTTATAACTACTTAGTAAATATTTAAAAAAATTAAATTTTATTGTTTATAAATTATTAGAATTTTTATTATTTTAAAACAACTATTTAACAAGTAATTAATAAGTATTTTATAAAATAATTCTAGTAAATATTCTTAAATAATATAAATAATAATAAATATAATTTAAAAAAATTCTAATATATATATATATTTTTATTTATATTAAACTATATAAAATTTTTTTTTATTTTTAGATATATATTTTAATAATAAATACTAATAAAATAGTTTCTAAAGATTTAAAATATAATCTAATCTTAATTTTAAAACTGTCTGTATTATTTAATTAAATTTAATTCTTATATTTTATTTTGAAAATTTTATTTTTAAATATTTTTAAATATTTTTTTATTTTTATTTTTAATTTTTTTAATTTAAGCTTCTAGTATTTCTATTTTAAATTTAAAATATTATTTAAAATAGTATACTATAGACCTATAAATATAATAATTCTAAAAATTTAATAAATAATTATTAATTAATTAATAAATATTTAAAAATTATTTATCTAGTTTCTTTAGATTATAAAGATATTTATAATCTAGATCTAATAGAAAAGATTCTAAACTAATCTTTTTCTATACTAGAACTAGTAGAATATTAATATTTTTAATTTTAATTTTGAAATTTAATTAGTTAAGTAGTTAGTAATTATTTAATAAATATTTAAAATATATCTTATTATATATAGTAGTAGTAAAAGATTTTTATATTAATAATATAATATAAATAATAAATATTTAAATTATAAAATTCTTATTATTATATAATATTTTTTTTATTAAGCTTAGCAGAACTAGTAAATAGTTAATAAATAATTATTAAATACTTAATATTTATTTATAAAATATTTATTTTTTTATTATTTTAATTATACTTAAAAATCTTTCTAAGAAGTAGGACTTTTAATATAATTATTTAATTATATTTATATATTTTTATAATTAAGACTAAATATATAACTTAATATTAGAATAAATCTAAACTAATTCTATTTTAATAATTAGATTTTTTTTATATCTAGCCTAATTCTGGATATTCTTAGTTTTATTTTCTAAATAAATAGTTAGTAAGTAGTTAATAAATAATTAAAAACTACTTATTTTTAAATAATTTAATATATTTATTATAATTTTTTTATTTTTATATAAAAAAAATTATTATATAGTTTTAAATAGTTTTTATTTAAAGATCTTATTCCAAGAATTTTTAAAATTATTCGGTAAAAATATATTTAGTAAAAAATAACTAAATATAATAACTATTATTTTATATTATAATAATTAGAATTAATTTTCCAAAGATATTAACCAAGATTTAAGTAGTTAGTAAGTATTTTATAAATAATTAAAAAATAATTACTATATCTATATATTATTTAAAATTTATATTTAAAATAATCTTTTTAATATTAATATTATAAAAAAAATAGAATTAGAATAGTTTTTTAATAATCTTTTTAAATAGTATAAATATTTTTTAAAAAAGTAAATAATAGCTGTTAGTTATATTCTAGAAGATTAAAATATAAAAAAATATAATTATTTAATAATTAGTTAATAAATATTTCTAAATTAATTAAAATTTATAAATTTATTTTTATACTACTCTGATAAAAAAATTATAAAAAAAATCTTATTAATTATCTTAGATTATAGTTTTTTAAAAGATATATTAATTTTAAATAATAAAAATATTAATAGTAATTAAATCGATTTTTTAAATTTATATAAAATTATAGTATTCTAAATATTATAATAATATTTTTAGATATAAATCTAAGTACTTTATAAATAGCTATTAAATAATTATAAAATAATTAATAAATATTTTTTATTTTTATAAATAAATCTATATTTTATAAATAAATAATTTTATTAATCTTCTGTTTTTTTAAATATAAAAATAAATACTATTTATAAAGAATTATTAAAATATAATTCTTATTATAAAAATTAATATATATTTTAATTAAAATAAAGATTTAATACTTTTTATAGAATTTTTTAAGTTATAGATTTCAAAGAAACTAAACTTTAAAATAATTAATAAATATTTAATAAGTATTTAATAATTAATTAAAAAATATTCATTTATTATTATTATAAGATTATTAATATAATTAATAATTTTTTTTAATTTTTAAAAAATCTGCTCTGGTAACTTATTTAATAATAAAAATAAATATTTATAAATATTATATAATATAAATAAATAATAAAAATATTATTTGATATCTATAGATATAAATATACTAAAAATAATATTATATTTTATATATTTTAATAGTCTATATTTTTATAGATAATTTTTATTTATAATTAATTAATAAATATTTATTAACTAGTTTATAACTAATAGAAAAGTATATATTATATTATTTATATCTAATAATTAATAATTTTAAACTTCTATATTCTTCCTCCGAGAGAATAATATTATTATTAAATAAATTTTTTAAAAATATAAGATTTAAAATAATAATTTCTTAAATATTATCTTAAAAATTATTTCTCTAAAAAATTATAATTATTATGAATATATTTGATATATAAAATTACTTCCTTCTATAAATCCTAAAAATATAAATATTTAATAAATATTTATTAATTATTTTTTAAATAATTAATAAAAATTTAAAACTTACTAGCTGTGGATATTTTTTAAAAACTAATTTATATAAATAACTAATTTATATAAGCTAAATTTTTTTTAAAATATCTAATTTAGAAATAGTAGAAACTAAAATTTAAAATAATTAGTTATTAAATATTTCTAGATTATTTAATAAATACTTATCTATAAGTATTTTTTTTATTAGATTAATTTCTAATATTTTAACATTTTAACAGATAGTATAAATTTTTTTTTTATTATTAATAAAAATATAATAATAGCCAGTAAGTTCTGGATTTAAGAATTTATAAATAAAAATTCTAGAATATTTCCAGATCTATTATTTAACTAAATAATTAAAAAAAAATAAAAAATAAAATATTTTTAATTTTTAACTAATTATTAATTATATTAATTATATTAGATTTTAAATACTTGTTAATTAGTTATTAAGTATTTATTAAATAATTAAATATTATTTTTTAGATTATCTATTTTATCTTATTCTATATTTATTAAAAAACTAATATAATATAAATATATTTATAAATATAGCTTGTTAGATATTTAAATAAATTATTAATATATTTAAAATTAAAAGATATAAATAATAAGAATTTAGTTTAGATTAAAAATATTAGAATTATATTATTCTAGATTAATATTATTAATTTTTATATTTTAAGTAGTTAATAAGTAGTTAAATACTTTTAATTTTTAAATATTAAATTTTTTATTAGGATTTATAAATAAAAGCTTGTCGAAATCTATTTAAAATAAGTACTTAATAAATACTTAGTAAGTACTTAATATTATATTTAAAATTATAAGTATAAAATAAAAGAGAAGTTAAAATTCAGTAGGAAGATATAGTAAATAAAAAGATTATATAACTTATTCTTAATAACTAAGATAGGTTTTTATTATATAAAGTAATAAGAATCACGCGACCCTCCCCGAAGGGTCACGCGACCTGTATCCACGTACAAAATACCCAAACAAAAACCAAGCTGATTAGGTAACCCTGACAAGTCCAGCACAGCATACACCAACATAAACCACAAAGAAATTGAGATTTGAGATACAAAACTATGATCAAAACCAGAAATGTCACATGAAAGAAGAAAGAGAGAGAGAGAGAGAGAGATAAGCACGACAAAGTTACACTAGCCGCAGAAAGACCCGAGTATCTTTGTATACGACACCGCAAGGAGTACCATAGACTCTGACATGCGTACACGTACTGTAGAGTCGTGAGTACCATACCTCAAGGTTAAGGTAGATGTAAGACATGTCCACGGTTGATGATGGGTCGGGCGATGGATGCCTCAGAAGTCAAGTGCTGCCCTGCTGCCTGACTGCCTGACTGCCTGAGTGCCTGACCACCACAGTCGCCCTGGGCAATTTTCGCCCCGCGTTCACAAAAAGATCGTAAAACCAACTACTTACACACACACACTTACACACACACACCACAGCTGGCGACGGGTGGAGCAGCAGCAAGACACCCTCAAATGAGGCCACATTAGCCGATGAAGATCACCCCAGTCCAGTACAGCCACTGGATGATAACTTTACATACATCATGAACCTACTAGCCTGCCTGCCTGGCCGGCCCCGTCACGCAGCCAGCCTCCACCAGTCGATACGAGAGGTCTTGATTCGAGCCTATCACAGTCGTAATACTCAGCTGAACATCGCACGCCACAGCTCAACTAGCAAGAAAAGCCGATGAGCCATCGATGAGCCATCAATGAGGTCCACACCTTGTTTGATTTCCGCTATAAAAGCTTCTGCTCAACCTCGGCCTCCCGTCGTCGGGGGTTGCTTTCACCAGCAGAAACAACCACCATGTTGAGCCTGGACTACAGCCTTTCGAACCTTCAGGGCAAGACAATCCTCGTCACGGGCGGTGCCTCGGGCTTTGGAGCCGCCTTTGCCACTCGCTGGGCTGCCGCTGGCGCCCAGGTGATTGTTGGGGACATCAATCCCGCCGGAGAGACGGCCGTGGCGCAAATTCGCTCCGACTCCTCCAACGACAACGTGCACTTCATCCATCTCGACGTCACATCTTGGGCTTCCCAAGTCAACTTCTTCCGACAAGCGGTGCAGCTCAGCTCGCACGGTGGGATTGATGCCGTCGTGGCCAATGCTGGCGTCAACGATCGGGACGAGGCGAGACGGCTCGAGTACCCTGCCGTGGATTACTCGAATGACCCCAACCCCCCAGCGCCCAGCATGAAGACGGTCGACATCAATCTGACGGGGGTCCTGTATACGGTCCACCTGGCCCAGTGGTACCTCCCTCGGAACCCTGACTCGCTACCGTGCTCCGAAACCGGGCAGACCGCTCCGCGAGATCGCCATATCCTTCTGGTCGGCTCAACGGCGAGCTTGCACCCGCTCATCACCCAGGCACCCTACACGATCACCAAACATGCGGTCTTGGGTTTGTTCCGGTGCCTGCGCGTCACAGCCCCCGTTTCGGGCGGCATTCGCGTCAACATCATCTGCCCCTATTTCACCGACATTGGCATGTTGAATGGGCCAGGTCGCATGGTATTAGCTGGAGTCCCCCTCGGGCAGCCGGAGGATGTGGTCGAGGCGGCCACGTATCTCATGGCCAACCAAAAATGCAGCGGGCGCTCTCTGGTCACTGGCCCCCGATTGAAACTGGACCTCCCTGACCGTGCGTACTTGACCCGGGATTCTCTCGAGGAGGCGGTGCAGTACACGATTGCTGCGGGCGAGGATTCCGAGAAAGGCGTTTGGGAATGCCAATTGCACGATGTGGAGACCACGGATATCTTCACAGACCGGATGATGAAGGCCGTGAAAACGGTGGTGGCTGCTCGGGGATGGATTGGGTGGGCCAAGGGGATGATTGGGGCGTTGCTTTGGCCGCTGACGAAGAGTTCACCTCAGGCATATTAGAGTTATACGTAGTTGGTGAATCCATGCAAATCGACACTCTTAACAAGACACTTGTATACTACCTACTAGGCTTGTATACTATTGCTCCCGACCGCGGCGGGCGCGTACTACGTATGACTTGATTGGGACTAGCGGTGACACTGACTCGGGACGATCCCTCGATACTTTCACGGTTACAACTTCATCTACTCATCCACCACCGACAGCAACACCTCTCACCTTATGCTAGTCTTTGCAGTCTTTGCAGTCTTTGCAGTCTTCGCAGTCTTCGCAGTCTTCGCAGATCCTCGCTGTCAACCCAGGGCAATGATCGATCATAATCCACCAAGCCCTTTCCCTCCGCTGACCACGATGGAGCTTGGCAGCTCGAATTCGCGGTACCATCACCTGCCGAATTCATCGTATCACCACCCAGTAAACCGGGCACACCATCATTATCATCATCATCATCATCATCATCGACATGTGAGAACCTCCGAGCCAGATTACTCTACCCTCGGCTACCCTGATGCACGGGTTATTATTCTCACTCTCGTCTCTCCTGTAATTCTCACCATTCTCTCAAATATCCCGACAAGCAAAAATGGCCCAATCCTCCTTGGATGACATCTCGCCCTCCTTCGAACACTCAGCTGGGATTTCTCCCTCTTCAGCAGCGGCACAACTGCCCACAGCCACTGAGACGATGAGTGCGACACATCCGAACGATAATGTCGATGACACCGGTTTCCCTGCTCCCGTCCCCATTGCGATCGTAGGTATGGCGATGAGGCTACCGGGGGACCAACGCCAGTGACTTCTGGCAGATGCTGATCGACAAAAGAGACGGCCTTTGCCGGGTACCCAGGGATCGGTACAATATCGACGCCTTCTACCATTGTGACGGGGTTCCCGGCACCATTCGGACTGAGCACGGCTACTTCTTACAACAAGACATCGCCCAGATAGATACCGGCTTCTTCGGCATGTCGAAGATCGACGCCTCCAAATTGGATCCCCAGCAGCGAATTCTACTGGAGGTGGTGTGGGAGTGTATGGAGAACGCGGGCCAGACCGATTGGCAAGGAACCAATATTGGCTGCTATGTGGGCAATTTCGGTGAAGACTTGCTAGACCTGGCCAGTAAGGACACTCTGGCCATTGACCGGTACCGCGTGATGGGGACGGGGGACTTTGCGCTGGCCAACAATGTCCCCTACCAGTATGACCTGAGGGGCCCCAGCGTGGTCTTTCGGACGGGTTGTTCATCGTCCATGGTTGCCCTTCATGAAGCGTGCCAGGCACTCTATTCGGAATGTCTCTCTGCCATCGTCGCAGGGACTAGTCTGATCATCACACCCACAATGTCAATCACGACCTCCGTCAATATGGTGCTATCTCCCAGTGGAACGTGCAGAACATTCGACGAGAACGCGGACGGCTATGGCCGAGGAGAGGCTATCAATGCCATTTTCATCACGCCTCTCGATGCGGCCATGCGGGACGGCGATTCCATCCGTGCGGTTATCCGATCAACGTCCGTCAACTGCGATGAAAAACTCCGAGCATATCTACACCCAGATCCCAGGCACAAGAACGATTGATCCGCAGAACGTACCACAAAGCTGGAATCGAGGACATCGACAAGACAGCATTTTTTGAATGTCACGGCACAGGCACCGCAGTGGGAGACGTGGCGGAGACCTCGGTGGTGGCTGAAATCTTTGGCAAGAACGGCATCTACATAGGCGCGGTATGTTGGCCCCTCTCCGCTGTGGGAAGACTTGAGTGACAGCCATAATATGATGAGGCATTCAGGTCAAGCCCAATGTCGGTCACTCGGAAGGTGCCTCTGGCATTACGAGTATCATCAAATGTGCCCTGGCTTTAGAAAAGAGGACTATACCTCCGAATGTGTTCTTCGAGGAGCCCAATTCGAAAAGTGGGTTTGCATGATCACAGCCCCCCACATTACCTCACTTACATGGGAATAGTTCCCTTTGAACAAGTTAAATTAAAGGTACCGGTCGAAGCCATTCCATGGCCAAGCGACCGACATGAAAGAGTTAGTATGAACTCCTTTGGTATTGGAGGCACTAATGCGCACGTAAGTCCCCTGGAACAGCTGATAATGCTTGAGTGTGCTCACTGTAACTTGACCAAGGTCGTGATCGACTCTGCCGCCTCGATCTGTGGCCAAAGACCCGAGAACAAGACGGATGCGAGCTTAAGAAACGAAGTGCCTCATCTATTATTACACTCCGCTAAAAGTTCCAAATCACTGGATGGCAACATCCAGAATGCCGATTACTTCGAAGCTTACCAGCGCTTCGTGGTAATCTGGCTTACGCACTGGGGGTTCCACAGGGAACAGCTACCCCATCGGGCGTTTTCTATAGTGGGTGCGGATGGAGCTCTGACTACAGTCGCTCGGTCTCGAGTCACCAGGCGGGAAATTGTGTTCTTCTTCAGCGGTCAAGGGGCCCAGTGGCCTGGAATGGGGAGAGAGCTTCTGCGAAAATCACCCCAATTCCAAGCAGACATTCGTGCCCTCGATCGGCACTTGCAGCAACTCCCAAACGCAACTGGGTGGTCCATTGAAGGTATGTTATGAACATCGTTTTGGCATCAATGAAACTCATGTTCGTTAGACGAACTTCTCAATTGCGACGATCTCGACCGGATGAGTGCATCAAGACTGGCCCAGCCGCTTTGTACAGCAGTTCAGATTGGTCTCGTCAACTTGCTTCGAGAGTGGGGAGACATTCCATCGATGGTCGCGGGCCATGCGAGCGGAGAGATAGCTGCTGCATATGCATCTGGGGCCACCTCAGCAGAAACAGCGATAACAATTGCATACCGCCGTGGGCAAGCTGTCAATACAGCAAACTCCTCAGGTGCTATGGCGGCGGTCGGGCTGGGTATCGAGGAGGCGAAATCGTTCCTCAAAGAAGGCGTAGTCATCGCGTGTGACAACAGCCCAAAAAGTGTCACGCTTTCTGGTGACAAAGAGCTGCTGGTGGAGATCATTCGAGACCTGGAGGCCAAGGAGGTCTTTTGTCGTCGCCTGGCCGTCAACGTTGCATATCACTCCCATCACATGAAATCAGTTGGCGAAGCTTATGAGCGACGGTTGGGCAATTTGATGTTCAACACCACCATGGTTCCACTCTACTCGACCGTCACCGGCGAGACCATTATGGAACCCGGGCAACTCACTGCTGCATACTGGCGACAGAACTTAGAGTCTCCGGTTCTGTTCAAAACGGCGATCCAGAACCTGCTGAGCACTCACCCAGGGTCTCGTTCTTTCGGCCCACACTCTGTGCTCGAGGCACCTTTACGCCACATTATATCTCAGGTGGAAGAGAAACAGAGACCAGAATATACGCCGACTTTAGTGAGAGGCAAAGAGCCCTGGGAATGCCTCCTGAGGACAACCCGCCACCTACACATACGTGGCGTGTCGATTGATTTGAGTAAAGTTATTCCTCGGGCGAAGGTCCTTACGGACCTCCCACCGTACTATTGGACGCATGATGAGCGCTTTTGGAGCGAGACTCGGATGGCGCACGACTGGCGGTTACGCGAAACGCGGCATCACGAATTGCTGGGGTCGCGATGCCTCGAATCCACTAATGTAGAGCCTGTTTGGAGAAACCTGCTGCAACTGGATAACGTTCTCTGGCTTCTAGATCATAGAATCACTGGAGAGGTTGTGTTTCCTTGTGCAGCTTATGTCGCCATGGCGGGTGAAGAAGTCCGCCAAGTATCGAATAGCGATGACTACACCATTCAGAACCTCTTTATTAGAGCTGCCTTGGTTCTTTCCGGTGACGAACCCGAAGGAATCGAACTCATCACAAGTCTTCGTCCTCACAAGCTGGCGGATAATGTCGACTCTCACTGGTATGAATTCACTATCAGCTCGTATCAGCACGGGGTCTGGACCAAATATTGTGTGGGGCAAATCCGCGCTGGGTCCATTCGCAGACACCCGGACACGCAAGTCCAAGCTTACTTACGAGAAGTGTCTTTGGAAAAATGGTATGCTGCACTGGAAGCTCGAGGATTAGAGTACGGAGCCCATTTCCGGGGACTCCGCAAGATCACTGCGAGTCCATCAAGCAGCCGTGCGGCTGCGGAGTTACAAGACAGCGATAACTACTATGTGAGCGAGTATGCTCTCCACCCCATTCTTATCGATCAGTGTCTGTAGCTCTTGAGTGTGGCGGCCACACAGGGTATTAGTCGTCGTATGACTCGATTGTGTATCCCGACTGCCATTCAAGATCTCTATGTTACTCACGCGCGCGATACTATGCAACTGAATGTTTCGTGTGACATGACCGGTGGAATGATGACCGGGGAGGCCTTCCTCGCGTATCAGGATCGTGTGGTTCTCTCGATGCAGCACGCAACATTCTTTGGTGTTTCGGAGTCTGCTCTTGAGGATACGCCGGCACCGCCGCTGTCAACCAGTGAATGGAGACCGTATGTTGATTTCACGCCACTCGATACTTTATTGCCTCCTATTGAGAAGGGCCTATTCCCAGGAAAACTGTTGGCAGAACTTTTTGGATTGTTCGTCGTCGAGACCTTTCACAGAACACGTTCGGCTTGCCCCAAACAAGACCACCTGAAGAAATACCTCTCGGATTGAGAAAACCCATGCTCAGATTTGTGATCGCAATTCCAACCTTGTTCCAGAGATCAGGGACAAGTTTGCCAATAACCCGACTGCACGATGGCCCTACCTCGAGGCGTCATTGCGCAAATCGCTTCCCCCATCAAGTGCTGACCCACTTGCACTTGCTGAGAGGATCCTTTCGAACATTACCGAGATTCTCGACAATCAAGTCAACCCGCTGGAGCTACTGATGCAGGATGACGGACTTCAGCATCTGTATGCCAACATGCCCTCGATCACACGGTGGGAGGAGTATCTAGCAACACTCGCGCATTCGAAGCCGACACTGCGCGTATTAGAGATCGGGGGCGGCACCGGTGGGACCACCTCCGCTGAACTCGATGGCCTCTCAAGGGCATCGGGACCAAACAAAGGCAGGATGTACGATAAGTACACTTTTACCGACATTTCAGCGACCTTCCTCGCACCAGCAAAAGAAAGGTTCAAACAGCATGAAGGGATGGAATATCGAACGCTGGATATATCTAAAGATCCTCGGGAGCAAGAATTCGAGAGCGAGAGCTACGACTTGGTGATCGCATGAAATGTCCTGCACGCAACCCCTGACATTGTCGAGTCTTTGAAAAATGTCAGGCAGCTTCTGGCACCCGAGGGCCGCTTGTTGCTACAGGAGTTGAGTCATGATGTTCCTATATTTGATTACATCATGGGCGCTCTACCAAGTTGGTGGCTTGCAAATGATGGGAGCGAACGCCCCTACCTCAGCCCGGAGCAATGGCATCATGCCCTGCTGGAAGCAGGCTTTACGGGCACCGATGTCGTGCGCTTGGATAATGAGGCCCCTTATCATGTCAACGCAAATATGCTGTCGAGAGTCTCGTCGCCAAGGGCATGTGAGAGAAAGGCGCTAAATCTTCTCTATCATGACCCCATCCCCGAATGGGCTCGTCAACTTGAGACTCAGCTTCTTCTACATGGTTGGGATGTCCAATGGCTCGCTCTAGGCACTACTCCAGCAGAGAACACGGATGTCATCTCTCTGTTGGATGTAGAGAGCCCATTTTTACACACCATCACTCGAGAGAATTACGACAATTTCCAGAAGTCGGTCGCCTCCCTTCGAGGACACCTAATATGGCCGACAAGACCAATTCACCCGCTGTATGGCCTGAAGCTCGATCCGTGATACGCTCTGGTATCTGGATTGATGAGGGTCCTTCGCCAGGACATTGGTGTTAAGGCCATGACTATTGAGCTCGATGAATTCGACGACGATGCCATCCGAGGTGTTCTCGGCGTCCTGGACGCGATCAAAGCTCACGGGGAAGAGACTCGCTTCGAGTTTGATCATGAGTTCGCACTGCATGATGGATTGATACACGTTCCGCGTTTCAGATGGTACTCTACGGAACATGCTATGAGCTCGGTACAGAGCTGCGTTCCGAGAGCCATGGTTGTGAAGTGCTTCGGTATCCTCGACTCAATCGTATGGCAGTTCGCCAATCCACCTCAGGCCCTTGGGGCAGACGAGGTGGAAGTTGACATGGGTTAAACTTTCGGGTGAGTTAGGTCCTCCATTCCGGATGGCAAATCCGCGTACTCAGACCATACGTGTTCTAGGATATAATGGTCAGCATGGGCTTGATGGGCTCCACCGATGAAATTGGCATTGATGGCAGCGGGATTGTGCGCAGAGTTGGAACCGCCGTGGCTACGCTGCAGGTAGGGGAGTCTGTGGTACTGTCAGGAACCGGGTTGATGTGCATACGCAAGGTGCTGCCCGCCGACTTTTGTTACCGAATTCCAACCCAGATGAACTTGGCCGACGCCGCTGCAACGCCATGCATCTTCTTGACCGCGATGTACTCGTTGGTGACCGTGGCAGACATACAGCCTGGTCAGTCGGTGTTAATCCACAGCGCCTGCGGTGGCGTTGGACTTGCTTCAATTCAGATCTGTCAGATGCTAGGCGCTGAAATTTATGTCACGGCAAGAAGTCCGGAGAAGAGACAGTACTTGATGGACCAATGTGCTATCTCCGAGGACCACATCTTCGATTCACGCAGCACATCTTTTGTCTCCGGCATCATGGAGCGCAACAAGAATCGAGGTGTCGACGTCGTATTGAACTCCCTGGCAGGCGAGCTGTTACATGCCTCTTGGAGATGCGTCGCTGCGTATGGCAAGATGGTTGAACTGGGAAAACGAGACTTCCTCGGCCACGGCAAGCTGGACATGGACATGTTCGGCGGGAATCGCGCCTTTTTTGGGGTGGATTTGTTCAAGCTAGGACTGGAACGCCCTGATGTTGTTCGTGAGACAATGTCTAAGCTAATGAAACTACATGAAGATCGAACATTGCAGCCCATTCAACCAATCAATATGTTCGACGCGGCAGATGCTGTCAGAGCCTTTCGACTGATGCAAACTGGACAGCACATTGGGAAAATTGTCATTCGCATGCCCGTCGACCCTTCTACACTTCAGGTAACTGGCGCCCATGTCAGCAGCGCTTTGTTCCGATCTGACGTAGCTTATCTTCTCGTCGGAGGCTTGGGAGGCCTCGGCCGCGCGATTGCTACCTGGATGGTTGAGAGGGGGGCACGCAACTTTGTGTTTCTGTCTCGCTCAGGCTCAAGCGCGCTTATCGTCAGATCATTTATCGAGGACCTGAAGGCGCAGGCTGAATGCGAAGTTACGGTCATTCAAGGGACTGCTGTCAACCTGGATGACGTTGATCGCGCCGTGCGATGCTCACCAAAACCTCTAGCGGGTGTGATCCAAATGTCCATGGTTCTTCAGGTGAGTTTCACCATTGGCCCCCTCCACGCAAGGCTTCTTTATCTATGATAACTGACACCAGCCCGGAACGGCATGCAAACAGAATCAATCATTCGCCGAGATGACGTTCGATGAATGGACCCAGGTGCTTCAGCCGAAAGTGGACGGAACGTGGAATCTCCATCAGGCCACCAAGACCCTGCCACTTGACTTCTTCATTCTTTTTAGTTCGATCAGTGGACTGTGTGGTATGACAGGTCAAGCCAACTACGCCGCTGCGAACACCTATCTGGACGCCTTCGTTCATTCCGCCGAGCCCAGGATCTTCCTGCTCATGTGCTCGACCTTGGATTCATGGGAGACATTGGATACATCGCCGAGAAGTCCCAGCGGACGATGGAACTCAATCGAACTCTGCGCATGCAGGTATTGAGCGAGCGGGATCTTTTACAGGTCCTAGAACTCGCGGTTCTCAACGGACCCCCTCAGGTTGCCCTTGGGATTAGTACGAGTGCGACTTCTACGGAAGGTATTGCAAAACCTTGGTGGGCCAGAGACATCCGGTTTGCAGCCTGGAGCCATCTCTCAAATACCGAGGGCCCAGATTTAGATGAACAGGAAGACAAGCTCCGTTACTTCCTCGTCGAGATTGACAAAGATTCATCCATCCTCAACCATCCAGATACCGAGAACCAATTCACTTACGAGCTGGGGAAGATGATTGCGACCCACATGTCTTACCCAGAGGACATGGAACTGGCAGAACTGGCTGCTATCGCCATAGACTCGCTCATGGCGATTGAGATTCGAAGCTGGTTCCGCCGTCACTTCAAAGTCGAAATCTCCCTGCTTGAGATCGCGAACGCGGGGACCGTAGGGGGACTCGGCAAAGCAACGATGAGAATTCTCCGCGCCAAGTATGCCTCCGAGGAGCTGAAGCCTGGTGATGCAGGTGCCCTGCTTGATGCCGATCGTGGCAAGACGGACGATGTCGAGTTATGCCAACGAGATTGGGAACTGGGTCGAGACCTCCACCCAGTAGCGGGGACAGCGTCAGAATGGCATACCCCTGGAGAAGGCCGTGTTTTACTCACTGGCGCGACTGGGTTTCTCGGGGCTTACCTCCTCTCCTTACTGGTCGGCCTACCGCATGTACAGCAGGTGATGTGTCTTGTAAGAGCTCCCGATGCCGAAACGGGTCTTTCGCGAATCAAGAAGGCGTTTCATGAGTATGGCCTCCAGCTCGATTTGGAGTCCAAGTTGAAGGCGGTTCCCGGGGATCTCGTTGATCCCATGCTAGGTCTCGGAGCGGAGCAGTATGCAGAGCTCGCCCAATGGGCGAGTGTGGTGTTTCACTTGTGGTGTTTCACTTGGGCGCGGTGGTTGATTGGACTTTGCCTTACTCATGCCACCGAGACGTCAATGTCATGGGCCTATACCATCTACTTCGTTTTGCCAACACCGGTCGTCTGAAGCCATTCCATTATACTTCCTCGATCAGTGCGTGGGGTACGGTCATTCACCTCACGGGTGCGATGGTTCCCGAGGATGAGCGACCAACTTTCGACCCGGAGGCTCTCAAACAGCTGTTTGGCTATGCGCACAGCAAGGTTGTCGCCGAACAGGTGGCCTGGAACGCGATTGCCAACGGCTTCCCCGTCACCATCCACCGACCCGGCTATGTCACTGCTCATAGTGTGACGGGCATGTCCAAAGCGTCCGACTTGGTGAATTATCTGATGAGCAGTTGCATCCGCCTGGGCAGCTATCCGGCTGCGCCTAACATCCGCAATCAATTCACTCCGGTTGACTTTTGTTGCTCGGCTCTTTTGCGGTTGTCTCTGGCCCCTGCTAGCCTTGGCCATGCGTTCAACATCTTGCGGCCAGACCAGAGTCAAACCGTGACGTTCGAAGAGACCTTCGAGCCGCTGAGTCGCGAATGCTCCTCTCCACTCCGCCGCTTGCCGACGGCCGAATGGATCGAAGAATTCCGACAAGGCGCGGATCCGCGACTGAGGCAGGGTTCGTCCATGATGATCGATACATTGCACGAGTTTATCAACTTCTGGAGGCTCGATGCTGGCACGAATGCATACTTTGACACACGGAAGCTTCGACAAGCGTTGGAGGAGTTTCCCGAATTGCTTGCGGTGCCCAGCATGGGTGAGCTGATGCATACCTATTTCCGTGCTTGGGCTGAATCATAGGGAGGACAGTGGTACATGTAGGGTACCGTGGTTGAGACTGAAAATTTCAATGTACTTCGATGATGACTGTACTTTGCTCTTTGGGGCTCTTTGAAATCGAAGTGGTCGAACCGAGTGGATGTTGTAGCTCGGTAGACCGTCATGCCCTGAAATTGGTTCGTTGTCAAGACACTGATTGCCATTGCCTCTAACTGCTGATCTTCTGCGTGACGTCCATTCTACCCCCTCTTGTATCGCTACCGAAATGTTCGTAGTTGTATGGAGATTGGAGTCATCGCTCACCTGCAGCAATGGAACTCTCTCGAATAACAGAATGTCGGTCGGTGTCTAATATCAAAGGCAGCAACAAGACCGGCAGCCACCACCTCCTCATGCCCAACCCTACTTCCATCTCCAGTGTTCATCAGCCCAACCTTCTCCAGCCCTACCATGTTCTGGCTTGGGGCTTCACGTGTCAAGCTGAATGCGAACCAGCGGTCAAGGGGTCTGCTGATTACTGATCACGAGCCTTCCCAGCACATCATTGGCCCGATGATGCAGGATACGGGGGCGATGATCCACCACGACCTCTTGTAAGCTGTCTTATGAAACCATGAAAGAGCCTCCTTTCTTTCATGACAAACCATAATCGGGCCAGAATAAGCCGCCATCGCATTCACCTACAGGTATATATAGGCAAGCTTACAGGCGCCCTCCCGTCCCAGTGTAGATCATCAGCCTCACCCTCCAGCAAGCCACCCACCATGCTTTCCTTCCTGCGCGCTCAACCACCTCCCCGAATCAACCGGGCCTCCCGAAATCCCATCGTGTATGAAAATGGCCGCTCGTCCGTCTCCTTCTACGCCTCGCACGAGGACTACGTCTTCCGCACGACCCTGCCACCACGCGACAGCGACATCTCCATCATGGAGCCCCCCTTCCACTATCACATCCACCAAACCGAGACCTTCCGCGTCGTCATGGGCAGCATGAATTTGTACAAAGGCGTGGACCCGAAACCCTGGAAACAGCTGACGGCTACCACTACCACCACCGGCGAGGACGCTGGAAACCACCAACCCACCGCGACGATTCCGCCCAAGACATACCACCGCCTGCAGAACGCCTCCGCCACCGAGGAACTCGTCTTCGACGTCAGGCTTTCCCCCGTGGACTACGAGGTCGAGGAGCGCTTCTTTCGCAATTTCTTCGGGTACCTAGACGACTGCAAGATCGCCCAGCAGGCGCCGAGCCTGTTCCAGCTGATGGTGTTCCTGCATGCGGCGGATATCCCGCTCGCGTTGCCGTTGCCGTGGCATGGGTTGGGAGTTATTGTGAGTCGGGTGTTCACGATTGTGGTGGCGGCGTGGGGCAGGTGGGTGCTTGGGTATCAGGTCTCGTATCCTGAGTATTATCAGGGGAAGAAGGGTTCATAAGGAGAGGCCGTGCTTTGTGAAGAGGGGGCTGGGCTGTGTCAGATGCAATGTGTAATTGATGATACTTGTTATTTGCGGGTGGCCTAGCTGGAGTTCTTCTGAATGTGTTTTCCTTTGGGTCTGTGGATATAGTGCTGTGGAGGAGAGGGCTGTCTGAGTCTTGTCACAGAAACTGCTGAGTTCCATAATGCGAGACGAAGGTGCCGCCGTTTCCGTTCTGAACACTAGCTCTGTGCATCACTGAGAGCACGTCTCGCACGGCTGCTTCGGGGGTACTGGGGCCGCGGAAGTGCGGGGCGTACTCGCGAAAAGCCGTGAGCATGCCTGCCAGGCCTCGCATTTGCTCGGGAGTCGCTAGGTAGAATTAGAGCTCCTCGATGGTACGACAATGCACCGGTCGCAGGTTACATACCGTCTGTGAAATGGCCGGTTTTCACCATGCCGGGACAGATGCTCATCAACAACACCCCATGTTTGGCATACTGTGCACTGGACCTGGCCACCGCGGTGTTCAACCCCGCCTTGCTGATGGCATACAGCGACGCGACCTCCACATTATACTTCGGGATAAGGCTCAGATTTGCCAGACCGGTAGAGAGAGCGATGACCTTCTTGGCCTCGCCCTGGAGGATTAGGAGCAGAAACACGTTGAACAGGTGGATGTTACCCAGGACGTTGACTCGAAAGCAGTGTGTGAGGTCTTCTTCCAGCGCTTGGGGTTGCTCGCCCCTAGGAGAACAAAAACATGTCAGGTGTCTCCAGTCATGCAGGGGCGTTAGAATCTATCTACAGAACACCAATTCCATCATATGCATCGAATTTCGACACGTAGCCTGCATTAGCGATGAGGTAGTCGAGACCTCCACCGGTGATGAGCGCGGTCTGAGCTGATGCTGCCGGGGGATCATTAGCCACACGGTAAGCGTCTCCGTGCTGGAAAATGCGAATCTCCACCTGTAAGCTGTTGTAGTCGGTTATGTCTGCCTGTAAGATGTGCATGTTCAAGGGGGATCCAGCTCTTCCATAACCCTCTTTTCGGTTGCAGGCTTATCGCGAACGAGTCCAATGACCGTATTCTTCGGATCGCTTGATCTCTGGCGGAGAAATTCCCACTGTTATGCACGTTTCAGTATCGTGTCCACAAGGTTGGATACAGTACCCACACTCAGGCCCCGAGAGGCTCCCGTGATCAAGTACGAAGGCATTGAAAAGGATGCGGAGATCGGAATAGATGCGAGTACGGGAAGTAATGAGAGGACCCAGCAAGAGAGGCGAAGATGGGAGCACTTTAGCGGCTGGAATCAATCAGCCGTTGCGTATGTGTCCGGATCTCATGGCTATTATATGCAGATGAATCCATATCGACTCCGAGGGAACGAGTGGTGTAGACAGCAAGCGGCTAGTCGCGAATAGGGGACATTTGAGGAGGGATGTTCAACTTTTCACGAGGGCAGAATGGCAAGTTTTCTTCTGAAGATGACTTTAGTCCTGCGTTACATTGCCAGGCTGTCAGACCGGCCGCCGGAATAACCCTTGGGTAGGGATCGGACAGATGATACTTGCCTTTGGCGGCCAAGAGAGCTGTGGAACAGGCCAGGGTACCTTGAATCCGGCCGCAGGTGGGAGTGACACAAGTTGATATCAGCAAGCTACTCTGTTGCGAATATACATCACGCATTCAGTGCTGATACACCACATCCTTGGCCGTAAGTGGAGAATGGAAACTGGCTGAAAAAGCTATACGGATGAAAGCGG
This sequence comes from Aspergillus fijiensis CBS 313.89, assembly GCF_003184825.1. Classification (NCBI taxonomy): domain Eukaryota; kingdom Fungi; phylum Ascomycota; class Eurotiomycetes; order Eurotiales; family Aspergillaceae; genus Aspergillus; species Aspergillus fijiensis. The sequence continues at coordinate 434,869 of NW_024468997.1, read as the reverse complement.
CAGAGCTAAGAGTAAGCAGTGTCATACCGGAGAATATGTATTTTGTGATTCCAAAGAGATGAAGACTCTGTTGTTGCCAGGAGTTTGCGACCTGGCACTGACCATGACATTCCCGAGGATTCCCGAGGCAAGCTGGGCCGATAAGATAAGAGGACTGGCGGTGTGCGACGGCAGGATAATCTAGAAAGCGCAAACACTGCAAACACCACAGACACCGCAAACACCGCAGGGGTGGACGGACCGCATGACATCATCAGATCGATCGGAATGCGACGCGACGATCGGCCGAGTCTAGACCAGCAGGATGTTCATCTCTCTCTCTCTCTCTCTCTCTCTCTTCCTCTCTCTCTCTCTTTCACACCAATCTCGCTGCTGATTTTTAATTCAACAAAAGCAGCGCTCGCTCGTCCTCAATCGCGCCTGCGCGCGCATCATCATCCAGCAGCATGCCTCCGAAGCTGAAGAAACCGAACGGCGGGCCCGTTGTCCTCCTCTGGCACCGAACCGACCTTCGTCTTCACGACGCGCCAGCACTCACCGCCGCATTGGAACTCAAACCATCCATCTTCATCCCCGTCTGGACCTGGGATCCTCACTACGTCTACCGCGCCCGCGTCGGGCCCAACCGCTGGCGATTCCTGCTCGAAAGCCAACAAGATCTCTCTGCCGCCTACACAAAGCTGAACCCGAAGCAGAGACTCTGGCTCGTGCGCGAGGCGCCCCAGACCGTGCTCCCGAAGCTGTGGAGGACCTGGGGGGTGACCCACCTGGTCTTCGAGAAGGACACCGACGCCTATGCTCGGGATCGAGACAACCAAGTGGTGCAGCTGGCGGAGAAGGCGGGCGTGACGGTGGTCATCAAGAGTGGGAGGACACTGTTCGACTCGGACGAGATCGTGCGCGTCAACGACCGCAAGCCAACGATGAGCATCACTCAATTGGAGAAGGCGGCCGAGAAGCTCAATGGCGGGGTGCCAGACCAGCCGCTGGCGGCCCCGACCAGCGTCCCGGATCCGTGGGAGGAGAGTCGCATGGACCTGAGGGAATTGGACCAGGACATCCCTGACACAGAGCCGGATGTGAACTCGGAACACAGAAACAAGAAGTCGGAGACACAGTACCATAATATCATGGGCCCGAAGGGGGACTTCGCGGTGCCCACGCTCGACGAATTGGGCATTGACCCATCGCAGGCGACGACGCCGCATCGCGGGGGCGAGTCAGTGGCTCTCCAAATCCTCAGCGATTGTATTGAGGATGAAGACTACGTCAGTACATTCGAAAAGCCCAAGACTTCCCCCGCCGCGTTCGAGCCTCAGGCTACCACGTTGCTATCGCCCCATCTCCATTTTGGAACCTTGTCCGTCCGAAAGTTCTGGTGGGATGTCGACGCCGTGCTTCAGAAGAGAAAGAGTGAGAAAAAGCCCGTCGCACATATCCCGACCAACCTGCCGGGCCAACTCCTGTTCCGGGACATGTATTTTGCGGCCCAGGCAGCCCTGGGGTACGCCTATGCGCAGACCCAGGGGAACAAGATTGCCCGCTTCGTCCCTTGGCATCTGCAGTCTAACTACTCCCAAGTCCCGCGAGGCGAGCATCTGCTGGATGGAACATACACGATCGACAACCCCGAGGCAGAAACCTATTTTCGACGGTGGAAGCACGGGCGCACCGGATTCCCGTGGATCGATGCATTGATGCGGCAGCTGAAGCAGGAAGGCTGGATCCACCATCTCGGACGCCACAGTGTCGCGTGCTTCTTGACCCGCGGGGGCTGCTACGTGAGCTGGGAACGCGGCGCGGAGGTCTTTGAGGAGTGGCTGGTTGATCGTGAGTTTTTTTCCTCTATGCATGCTAGCAAAACATACAAGATTCACTAATGAATCGCAGACGAAACCGCCTCGAACGTCGGGAACTGGATGTGGCTCTCCTGCACCGCATTCTTCTCCCAGTACTACCGCTGCTACTCCCCAATCGCCTTCGGCAAGAAATGGGACCCGGAAGGGCGGTTTGTGCGGCGCTACTGTCCCGAGCTGGCGCACTTCGACAAGAAGTACATCTACGAGCCGTGGAGGGCGCCCATCGCCGACCAGAAGAAATGGAAATGCCGGATCACCGGCGACGGGTCGAGCGATCGAGACGAGGCAAGCGGGCTGCAGACCTATCCGAAGCCGATGTTCGACTTCAACGAGCGGAGGGACTTCTGCATTGCTCAGATCAAGCATGCATACGAGATGAACCTCTACGGGAATGATCCCAAGGTTATGGATGGGTCGTGGAAAGAGCTGTTTGACTTCCATGATGAAGGAGGGAAGGTGGTGGATGAGACGACGGGTCAAGAGGCGAAGAGTTTAACGGATCACACTCGGAAGCGGTCTGGTGGTGATGGGGTGGTCGATGGAGAAGACGGGGCTCCTTCCGATGAGGTTAAAGATGAAGAGCCCAGCCCGAAGAGAAAGAAGGGATAGAGTTCGCATGATGTGAAACCAACTGATTGCCAGTGGTATATAAATGTCGATATATATAGTGATACACAGTAATGATATAATACAGCCATGTTTACAAAACAGCCGCCACCAGAGCCGCTACAGCAGCACCGCCAAAGATCAGCGTGGCATCGTTCGAAATAACTGCACCGGCTCCAGTGCTGGTAGTCGTCGAGGCAGCGGACGCTGCGGAAGTCGCAGTGGTGCTGTTAGCATCAGCACTCGCAGACTTGTCGCTGGCCGATGCGGTCGTGGCGGTGGTCGAAGCTTCGGTACCGGTACTGGTAGCCGTGATCGAAGCTGTGGCCGACGCAGTGCCGGAAGCAGTGATGCTGCCCGCCCCCGCGGTGATAGTCACCGGCATGAAGCCACTGGCAATGTCGTCGGTGTCCAGGGGGATGGTGCTGGTTCCCGGGAAGTTGGCGCCCGTCCCTGAAGCCATTTCAACGCAGGAACCCGTCGTAGTTCCTTGCAGAGAACACCCAACCGACCAGTAGAAGTCCTCGTCAGGCTCCTCCATTAGATAGGAGGTGGTTTGCGGGCCCGCGATCACGGTCAATCCGGGCCCCATGCCGCAGTCGGAGCTGTCGGTTCCCGGAGGACAGTTGATGTAGTAGGTGGTTGCTGTTGCGGCCTGTCACGTAAGTTAGCTGATGCTGCAAGTCTACTAGAACAAGCACCCGAGGCACATACAACGCCCATGACAGATGCCACCAAGGGTTGAGGATCGGCATCGTAGATGAACATGGAGGTGACGGTGGTTTGCGCGGAGACCAGGCGGGCGGCGGCAGCCAGCCCCAGAAGCAGCTTGGCGTTCATCTTGTGGGAGGGAGAAGAAAGGCAGGAACAATGGCAGTATCCATGCTGTGATCCTCCGGGAGATTTTACATGGGTTTTAAAAAGAAACAGTGGCAAAAGCTGGAACAAAAAGAAGGGGGGGGGGAGGCGCCGGCGGCCTGGAAAGTCCAAACTTACCCCTGCTTGGCAAACCCTGTTCCATGAAGGGGCTAGTCTCTGGACTGAGGACCCTAGTTTGGTCTAGCTCGGTCTGCAAGGCCCTGAGGCTAGTCTCGATTAGGGGCTGGGTTGTCGTTCGGGTGATTTCCTTTCGGCTATAGCCGACTGGTCCTGCCGAGTGCAAATCGCACTCAACAAGCTCATGGATCTAAGACAACTCAATGGAATCAATGGGATTGTTGTGGCGTTGTTGTGGCATAGAACCTGACTTGATGGTAATGTGGGGAACGGACGTACTCATATAAAGTCAGAAGACTGATATGCTGTCATCTCCGACCGAATTGCACTACCAGTAGGCACATGAGTATTCGCCTCCCGCATCATCCTCCACAATCCTTACGAGAAATCTGTCTCGAGTCTGAAACACGAAATTCGACCAACATTAGAGATGGTGGACTATCTGCGTCAGTCAGACAGGCACTGGTCAGCCATTGAACAGCCAATACATTATTGAATGTAACGCTCTCAGACGTTAGTTACCCCATGTGCTCCTGTGTCTCCTGCAGCGGGCCGAGGAAGAGGAATTCCTGTCAGTCCTGTCCTTCCAAGTTTCGAGATTGCTGTGGACTTTGGACCAATGGTACAGTCCCGTGAATGCATGTCAGATGGGGCTTGACTCCATGCAGCCAGTAGCCCCCTTCGCTACCTAGTAACCCCCGCTAACCCCTCGCTAAAAGGGAAACTATCGGAAATGTTGCCTCGCGCGGGGCCCACGGCGCCTACGCTTATCAAGTTGGCAACCGCTGATTCGCAGACGGCGAAGGCACCAGCAGGTGGCTCCTGGGTACCTAGTCTGCCTCATTTGACTCATTGCCAATCTGGTCAAGGGAAGCCCGGCGTGAGGGTGAGCTCTGCCCCCTCCTTTCTCCATACATAAGGCGGGTGGCGCTCCTGGAGCGTTTTTGAAAGGGTTGTTCCCCGGTGATATTCTGCTGATCCTCCACCCCTCATCATCGGCAGACCTGATTATCTCCCCTCCAAAGCTCCACTTTGATAACATGCGCGCCACTTTCCTCCTCGCCGCAGCCCTGTCGGTGCTGACGGCCAGCGCCGACGACAAGACCACTACGGTGGGCATCTACAACCCGGACTGGGATGTCACCGTCCCCAAGTACGGCGGATGGACCAGCACGGCGGCCAGTGTCGCGGGGGTCAACGCCAAGGCCACCACCTACCACCTGGGCTGTCTCAAGGACGCCCCCAAGACCGACTGTGACATCAAGCACTCGTGGACCATCATCCAGGGTCCCTCGACGGTGAGCGTGTCGGGCGAATACATCGCGTCGACCTCCGGCAAGAGCACGAGCTACGACTACACCGTGACCCAAACGTACGAATGTTCCCTCAAGTCCTGGAGCGAGTCGGCCAGCTGCACGATGAGCGTGGCCATCACCGGCACTTTCGACGGCGGATCGTACGCGTCTTCCACCTCCACCCATTCCACCTACGGCCCGACCAAGACCTTCGCCGAGCTGGTGGTCACGGGCGGGCTCAAGTCGCTGACGGAGCCTGCCGCCACCAAGACGGCTGATGCGGCGAACGGCAATGGGGCAGTGGGCGCGATGATTACTGCTGCTCCTGTGGTCGCGGCTGCGGCGGTGGCTGCCTTGCTGTAGGAGAAAGGATGGGGTTGAGGGTGTTTTGTTGGCTCTGTGCTTTGGATGTAACCATGTTAGTGAATTGATGAAATGAGTCTGGGACTGAGGAAAACAGAACCACCCGGGCATCTAGCCTCGTAATATGTGATGCAACTATACCCCGCTTTCTTTGCTTGCGTTTGCGTGGTTTGTTGATCTCCTCCCAGACCATGTAGAAGATATCTCGGGTGGGGTGGAGGAAGGAATCTAAGTGAATGATAACATCTCAGTGCAGGTGGGGGTGGTGTGTATGTGTTGTTTGCATCCTTGGTGGTACTTACGTTGCCTGGTTGCCTGCCTGCCTGCCTGCCTGCCTGCCTAAGGTAAAAGACATGAATACGTGAATACGGCAATACGGCAATACGGCAATACGGTAAAACTCGTCCGATCCTCATCAACAACCCCAGCCCCCACACCCCCAGACTTCTCTTCTGCCACACTTCTCCATCAAACCACCCCATTCTTGACATTCATATCCTCATTGATAATACCGCCAACAAGTGAAAACAACATGGCTCGTCCCTCGTGGCAATTTGAAGGACTGCGCCCAGAGAAGCGATTACTACGCCGGCAACCAACTACCCAGTCAGACATCTCAACCCCGGCCTGTCATACGAGATCTACTCTGCACCATAGCTGGATGTGGAGGTCGGGAATGTAGGGCAAGTGATTGAGTACTATGATAGCCCGGCCCGTCACAGACAATCTCCCCCCCCTCTCTCTTCAAGTGTTGATCTTTTGTTTAATTTCATTTATGGTCAGACTGTGCATGGAACCATTCGATATAACGCGCACTGCTAGTTAAGAGCTTGACGTTGATACTTAGGCAATGAATGCATTTGGATCACGACCTCGATCCTTCAGTACGACCCAGTTAAGCCCGGCCACCACCGATATTGAATCAGAAGCCATCGTATGCCCCGCTCCCTTTTTCCCCTATGTAATGGTAATGGTAGCTCGTCCATAGTGGTGACATCTTCTGTCGGAGCATATGATGATGGGCTAGCCATACTGAACCCCGTCACCCCCCAACAGCCCTCCGTCGCAACCAACATGGCCAGCCATACGGCACCGCCGTAAAATGGGTCTCGAACCGCCACGGCGCATCCGAGTTGACCTGCTCAATCTCAAAATCCCGGATGAGACAGGCCGCGACCTTGGAAATCTCGAAGTGCGCGAGGTTGCGACCGGGGCATTGGTTGTACCCTGCGCTCCACTGCCCGGACGATGCATGTCAGCAATACAAGCACGTTCTTCACAACTTTTTTAAACAAATAGTCCGGGGAGCAGAGAAACACTCACGTGGATCAAAAACGGATCCATCTGTTTCGCTCGATCCACATCGAGCCACCGTTCGGGGTTAAATTCATCACAGTCCGGGCCGAAGAATTCGGCGTTGCGGTGGTACACCCACGGGTTGATGCTTAAGACGGTCTATACAGTCTCTGCCATTAGCCTCTCCGGTTTGCAAAGGGTATAGTGGACTGCACACACCCCCTCACTGAAATGCCTGTCCGCAATGGTGATTCCACCCACAGGCACAACACGCGGAAGTCCAGTCCCGGTGGCTGGATGGTAGCGATATGTTTCCCGAATCTGGATCGCGATGGTCAGAATCCTACATATTTACGCCCACTTACAGGACTCATACTTACGCAAGCCTGGAGATAAGGCAGCTTGGTAGCCTCCGCGTACGAGACGATGGGACTCAGCTCGCCGCGCGCCTGCGCCTCGTCGAGCTCCTGGCGCAATTTGGCCAAGTACTGCGGATGACGGATCAAGTGGTAGACAAACGCCTGCAGGGTGGCACTGGTGGTATCGGCGCCGGCGCCGATATTAGCTACGCAGGCGCCCATGATCTCCGACTCGGCCATGCGTTCCGGGTGCTGCTGGCGAGTGGTCAGCCACCGCTCCATCATGTCGAGGCGTGGAGGAGCCGTGGAGATTGGCGTAGTAGCAGGAGTCTTCGCCTGGCTCTGGCGTTGTCGGTGGTCGATGGCCGCCAGACAGGTGTCGAAAATGTGGGAGGTGGGCTGCAGGCCCAGACGGCTAAGCAGCGGGTTGCCTAGCGTGAGGTTGTGCAGCCAGACGTAATGGCCCATGACGGCGATGTAGAGGGCCAGCGCGCGGCTGTTGGCGATGGCGTGGCGGATGTCGGTGCCCGTCGCCAGGAAGTCGAACGGACTGGAGAAGGTCACCTCGCCGACCACGTCGAAGGCAAAGTAGTTGAACCATCGGTCGAACTCGACAGGCTGCCCGGAGGCGATCAACCGGTCCAACTGCTCTTCCAGCCGAACGAGGAGAGCGTCCACCTGTGGCTCGGATTTGATGATGTTGGACAACGCGTAGCCTGCTGCTATGTTCCGCGACTTGTGGATGTGGCGCTGGGGGCTCAACTCGGACATCTGGTTCACGTAGTGATAGTCGGGGAGACTGAAGATGGAATACCAGGAGCCCTAAGTGTTTTTAAGCCGGGTTATGGGATGCAAGGCGCGCAATCATGGGCCTCATGCGATGTAGGTTGGTCGTACCTTGGCAAGATTTGCTTGGAGCAGTAACCGTATGGCATCTGGGTGACAGACGCTAACTTCGTTCTCGGAAATGCGGACGAAGTGACCTGTGCGCAGGTCAGATTCATCTCTGCGTGGCAGATACGGGAGGTGAAATCTACCATGTTTGCGATGTAATCGAATCATTTCCTGCTCGGTGTGGCCCTTGATAAGCTGAAAGACCTGCCAAAGGCTGGACACGGAAGCTAGCCATGGCCCTGGGATGTCCCTCAGTGAAGTAAAATACCGCCGTTTGACAGCCAGGAGGACAAAACTGGTCAGGACGATGCTCGCCGAAGTGGAAAATGAGGCTAGCAGGTTGGCATGCAACCAGGACAGCAAGTCCGACGGCTGCATTCTGAGGTCTCTGATCCTGCGATCCGTTCTGTGCAGAATACAGGCAGGCCACGGTCGGTGGATTGCAAATGCTGGGAAATATAAGGGTGGATGCAAGCGCTGGCAGCGGCTGGTCGATGCTCACCCGACCCGCTCATCGGTGGGGTTTGAGGCCGGCATCTCCAATCGGTGGTTTGGGGCGGGGACACTAACAAGAAGGCTAATGCCGCCCATCAACCCATGACTGGTGGAGCAAGTGAGCTAAACAAGAGCTAAGCTTGGCCAAGCTGTAAGCGAGATAAGGTGCAGTGGGGAGCAGTCGGTAGCCGAGAGAGATTGACTTCCTCCAATTTTTGCGATGAAGTATATGAAGTGAACCTCACTTTGTCCTCAACAGAAGAAGACGTGGAGGTGAGAGTGAGAGGACCGTGGCCTCAGGCTGCTCGTCTGACTACGAAACACTCACCTGTTATTTCTATCTCTCCTTAACCACTACTACTCTCTCGAACACCCCTCGACTCAGAGCCTAGCTATTCAACACGACTGAATTGTCATATCGTGACGGAGACTTGGATTCTACGTCCTCACCAGGAGCATCGGTTGAGAGGGGGCTAGGGGGTGCTGCTCTTGCAACCCTGCCCAACTCATTTTCCTACCTACCGTGGTTGTTGCGTTTCTAATATCACAGTCCTTCTCAATGCCAAGGTAATCCTTGCTATCTTCCAGTTGCGCTCTGTTCACAACACTTTGGCGGATTTCTTTGCTGCTGTGATTTGTCAACATAACGACCAACATATCAGCTAGCCTGGCAACTCGAGGGAGGAAGGTTGAAGATGAAATGAATACAATGAAGCAATCAAGCTTTCCCATCAGGATACTGTAGTTTTCGCGCAGCAATGCAGTTGAAGAAAACATGGAAGGTTGTCAGCACTGAGTAAATCGTCGTTGGTAACGGAGCACGTGACGGGAAACAAACCTTCCCCGCACCAGTTCATGCTGGCAGACATCAGTGAAGTCTTTTCGCCTGAACGTGAGATTCCTACAATTTCAGTAAAGTCTACAGAGACAGGTACCCTGCCTACCATATCCTACACAGATTGACACCCGAAGAAACCCATTTTTGCATTACTAAAATGTACATTACCCCCCCAATAAACATGGCAGCCATCTGACCACCGGGCATCACACAAAAGAAAAGGTCTAATTGCACTTCCCCATCAGCCCGACCGTGCCGACTATCAAGCAAAATGCGGCGCATTGATGAACAACCCCATCAGACACCCACCCAGCGTCCCCGCAATGGGCAAGGTCAAGATCCACGCGGTCAACAACAGTCCCACCCGCTGCCAGTTCACCGCGCGCCATGTGCCGTTACACAGTCCGACGCCGACGGTGGCACCTGTGATGCACATCGAGGTCGAGACGGGCAGGGAGTACTGTGAGAAGACGAGAACGGTCAGAGCGGCGCCGAGTTCCATCGAGCAGCCGCGGCTGGGGGAGTGGTAGGTGATTTTGTTGCCCATGACTGTTACCCATTCCATTAGTACACGCTCGTGGGAGAAGGGATGCACTAGTAAAGAGATGAAACTTACCCTTCATGATGTTGTACCCGTAGGTGATCAAGCCAATGGAGATACACGCCGACAGCACCGCCAGCTGCCACACCGGAACTGGAGCCTTGGCTTTGGCGGCACTACCAGTGCTCCAGGCAGAGTAGATGACGGCCCAGGGTCCAACGGAGTTACCGATGTCGTTGGCACCGTGGGCGAAACTGGCCGTGCAGGCCGTCAGGACCTGGACGAAGGAGTAGGTGTGCTCGACCTCGTTGGGATACTTGGTCGCGTGCGCGTAGACTCGTTGCATGCGGTCGCCCTCGGGAGTGCCGTTGATCCCACTCTGGGCGGCGTGGATGTCGTAGTGCATGCCGTACAGCAGTCCACAGACGATCATGGCGGGGATGCGCTTGGCGAGAATGGCCATGTTGCGGAACTCGTAGAGCTGACCGGGACCCATCGGGTTGTCGCGGAGGGTGCGCATCGCCCAGCCCAGTGGGCCGCGTTTCTGCAGCAGGCGGGCGCGGAGACGGCGGTCGGACTGGGCCATGAGCTCCTTGTAGGTGAGTTGCTGGGCTTCCGAGGCGACGAGCTCCTTCTCGCCGCTGGTGGAGGCCTTGTGGACGGCGTCCACGTCGGCGTCGGCGCCCTTGAGGGTCTCGGGCGAGCCGGGCGGGGAGGGGAACTCATCCTCTTGGATGACGGCGTAGTTAGGGACCTTGGCGGACTCAACGTTGGGGTTGGCGGGTCGCTGCAGCAGCAGAGGTCCGTAGACGAACATCCACCACTTGACGTTGGGGTCCTTCTTGATGACACGGGCGTGAACGAAGGGAAGGAAGAAGATAGCCGACAGCACTGCGACCCCGGCGCCGGTGCCCATGGTCACGGCCGCGATGTACCATCCAGGCTTCTTGCTCAGACCCAGACTGGGAGAACCCTTGTAGACGATGGAGAGAGTGCAGACGGTGGCGGCAATCAGGAACCAAAGGGGAGAGGTGTAGACCGACCAGGGGACAGGGTTCTTGCGCATGTGCACGACCACCTTGATGAGCATGAAGATGATGGAGCCAAAGCAACCGGAGATGATGGGAGCCATGCCCAGACCCGCCAGGATGGCGCCCATCCCCTTGCCGTCGTTCCATCCCCATTGTACCTGGGAGGCGCCGACCGTGGCGACACCGACACCAGCGACCGCGGAGATGAGCGAGTAGGTGGAGGAGACGTGGGCGGAGTGTCGCGTGCACCACATCACCCAAGAGGAGGCAGCGGCCAGGGCGCAGGTGAAAGCCAGCATCTGCACCCCCGCGTTTCCCTGGAAGGCGGAGTTGGGGATGATTCCGTTCTTGATGGTATCGGCGGTACGGGCTCCGACACAGATGGCGCCCAGCATCTCAAAGACGGTTCCGAAGATCATGGCTTGACGGTAGGAGACGGAGCGGGAGGAGACACTCGTGGCCCAGGAGTTCGCAACATCGTCTGCAGGGTAAGAACGAGCGGGGTCAGAGATAGAAACCATAGCACGGAGAGGATTTCCGGCAACTTACTGGCACCGTTGTTGTAGGCATCCAGCATGGCAAACAGAGTGCCGATGGCAAAGATGTAGTCATATTGATGCAGCGTCATCGTGGCTGGAGAAGCTGGGATGATGTCGCGTGAGGGGATGGCGGCTGCTGCAGGAGAGGAGGAGGCGTGAAGAGAGGAAGGAAAGAAGTAGGAGGGAGAAGGGAAGGAGAGGTGAGTCTTATGTAGCCATGGCTGAAATGGCTGACTGGCTGACTGAGAGGCCAGGCTGAAGATGGGCTTACTAGGATGAATGTTGGTGGTGGTGGTGGTGGTGGTGGTTGATGAATAGTGTAGACTACGTACAGTATGGGACAGTGGCATCTGACAGTGGCGTGTGTTTGACCAGTTGAACCAGTTGAACCAGCATCTTCCCTTCCGCACGTTCCTGGCCGGCCAACGCTGATTCGAGCAGGAGATTAAGCTGCGGTCGAGGGTTGCTTCATCCACGGTTCAACCCCCCAGAGTCTCTTGGCACGGGGCTTGGCGGTGTCCGGAGGCTGGCTTGGCAGCTCTTGGCGCCCAGCGGAGCATTTGGGCCAATCACAGCCCGAGCATGGTCCACGTGGGGTCGATTCAAATCCGGGGAGAAGCCAATCATCAATGCGGTTGTCTCCATGTTCGAGTCCTCAGGTAGTATACGGCTTATCGCTTCGTATCACAACCAGGATCCCTCCTGCTGTGCCCGTGCTTGCTCACCACGGTACCTCACCACCACCACCACCACCTCCTCCTCCTCCTCCTCCACAATTCCCAGTAGGAACTCATCTCGGCTAGACTCCCCTTTCAGGCAGCGCATAGTGCAGAATCTCGACCTGAGCACGTGAGGTGGGGTCCCCCTTTCCCACGTGCATGTCCTCTGTCCAATCTGACTGGTCTTCGGCGGTTGCCTCCTGGTGAGACGTTCATGCATCACGATGGAGCTGAGTTCCGGGCGTGGCGACGACCGATCTGGATCAGGAGTTCATCTGCATCACGGCGTCTGCCGAGAAACGGACCATGCAATCATCACTGGCAGTCCGTCCACTCCCATTCTTGCCATCGTGCGTTCGGCCGTCGCTGCTCCGCGTGGGCGACTCACCTCCTGCCTTGCCATGCAGGTGCTGTTGCCCTACGCGAGTGGCAAGACGCCCATCCACAGCTCGGGGGAAACCACCTCCCAGGTTAGCGGCATCCTGCACGGTTGCCTCCTTCCAGACTGGTCTGATACCCCCTGGGTGTGGCCACGGTGAAAAGATGGTCTCAATGCTCACATGCCTCAGCAACATGAGACATAGGGTGGCAGCTGTGGGGGGCGTAGCTCCTCACCCACCACAATTACCTTCTGCCACTCCCGCCAGTGGCAAGCTCTCGCATACCGGATGAAACCTTCGATGATTGAGTCCACGGACAGTGGACATCCTGCCTTGAACGGTTAGTCTTGTTGCCTTAGGGCCGGCGTTCCCGCCTCGCTTGTGCAGCCTTGCCTTGCCTCTGGCGACAGACGGAAAGTTCTTGAAGCTCAATCCTCTCAGCGATCGGTTCACTTCCATCTCTTAGTCCGTCTCTGGTAGCCATGGAGATGGGTAGGACTGTCTACTTGGTGGAAGTTCGAGCAATGAGTCTGCATCCAACCAGTAAGTATATGACTTTCCTACCACACAACAAGGCGGTATGCTGATTCCCCTGGCCATCGACTGTCACAGAATCCCGGCTGCCTTCCCATTGTACCACATCACCACGATAACACATCAGAGAGAAAATTGGAGATTCGAGCCAAGGATTCTAATCCAAGCCAGTAAGTTTGGCACTGCCTCCGACGCAACAAGACGGTGTGTTAACGTACCTGGTCATCTACCGCACAGATCCCCTCCTATCCTCTCCCCACATTCCGCTTCATCAACCCACCAAGACAGTACAGCAGACACAGACACAGTCACAGCGACGAAGATCTATTACTATTATAAGTCTATCGAGAACACCGCATATGTACACATCCACTCCGCCCCTTCCCACCTCCGGCAGACCCCTTAGTTCACGGGGATGTTGCGCTCCAGATACCCGCTCCAGGTGGGCAGGCTACGCTTCCAGGGAGTCTGCGAGGACAGCTGCAGATCCTCGATGGCACTGGCGTACTTGATGAGGGTCGCCTCGGAGAAGGCAGTACCGAACAAGGCCAATCCATAGGGCATGTGCGAGTCCCCGTTGATACCGGCAGGCAGGGTGACCACGGGATAACCCGCCTGGGCGGCGATCTCGACGGAGGGGGCAAAGTCCGGCGGGGCCAGGAGAGCGGTGATGTTGCGGCCCTGGTAGCGCAGCGCCGCATCAATGCCCTCCTCGCGACTGGTGCGTTGACAGTACGCCAGCGCCTGCCAGTAGGTCTCGTTCATCACACCCTTGGTCGCCAGCGACGCCAGGAAGCCATCCTGTCCGGAGGCAAAGGCCGGGTTCACCCCGGGCAGGCCACCCTCGCTACCGGCGTTATCGATGTTGTACTGGACGATGTCCTCCAGCGAGCGGATGTTGGTGTTGTTCAGCTCGGCGAGATAATCCTTGATGTTGTTGTAGAAGTCGACCTTGACGTAGGAGTACTCGGACTGGTTGGGGTAGCCCCGGGAGGTGCCGTAGTCCCAGTTCCAGCCCTCGGGGTCAACGATCTCCTTGTAATGGGGGAGCTCGGTGCCGTTGATGATGGTCGCACCCGCCGACTCGATCAGCGCCAGCAGCTCCATCAGCTGGGCATTCTGGGCGGCGTCGTTGTACTGCCAGAACGACATCCACGGCAGACCGAACACGGCGCCCTTCAGGGCCGACTTGTCCGTCAGGAACTGGGCGTACCCGCCGGTGGGGGTCTTGCCCTTTTGCGCGGCGGTCTGGTTGTCGCGGGGATCGACGCCGTAGATGGCGTCCAGGGCGTAGGTGGCGTCGCGCACGGTCTTGCCGAAGGTGCCGACCGTGTCCTGGTGCAGGGACTCGGGGATCACGCCCGCACGCGAGGTGAGGCCGACGGTGGGCTTGATGCCGACGATGTTGTTGCGCTCCGCCGGGTTGATGACTGCACTCTGTTAGCGACCAACCCTAGGATGGGTGTGATGCCCAACATACCACTGCCATCAGTCTCCGTACCCAGCGCGAAAGGCACCTGGTTGGTGGAGATGGACACGCCGGAGCCAGAACTGCTACCACCAGGATTGACGGTGAAGTTATACGCGTTGCGGCACTGGCCACCACGGCCCGAGTACCCCTCGGAGTAGTCGTTGGAGCGCATGTCCGCCCACTCACTGAGCGTCGCCTTACCCAGCAGGACAGCCCCAGCCTCGCGCAGACGGTGCACGACGTGCGAGTCACGGGGCACGACGGAGCCCACGAGGGCCCAACTACCGGCGGTGGTCTCCATCTTGTCCTTACTGGCGATGTTGTCCTTGACCAAGAAGGGGATTCCGTGCAAGGGGCTGCGCACTGTGCCCGCCTCCCGCTCCGCGTCCAGCGCCTCGGCGATGCTCACCGCATCGGGGTTCAGCTGCATAACCGCACTGCACATCGACCACCCTTTAGCCCTGTTCTATCCCTGCCATGCTTTGATTGATTGCTGGAAAACACTCACTTGACATAAGGCTGAACCTGGTAGATGCGCTCGAGATAACACTGGAGCAGCTGCACCCCCGTGAAATTCTTGGCCTCCAGCTCGGCCTGGATCTCGTCGATGCTGGCCTCCTCGAGCTTGAAGCCATGGCAGAGACGCATGGGGAAGAGATCGGAGCCATTGGTGCCCAGCTTGGGGAAGTCATAGGGGTAGGGCTGCAGATCCAGCTGCTGGGTGACCAGGCTGTCGTTCTGCGCCGACGAGGCGGCGGCCACCACGGCCAAGCCGACGGCCAGGAGTCGCGACGCGATGGAAGGCATTCCCGGGGAGATGACGTGGGAGGGAAACAGTGAAGATCAAAGAAACCGAACGAGAAAGGTCGGATTATGAGTAAATCGTCGATTGATGGGGCTTGGGCCGAAACGGCGACCGACGATCGGGGGGATCGGGGAGATCGGGGGGGATACGATACAGCGATACCGCTGGATGCAAGGGGCAAGTCTCGAGAGCAGGAAACCAATTCCCTGGTCGGGTACAATTAATCATTTATACTTTGTCGACATGAGACAATTAATCTCGTTCAAGTATCGACAAGGAGACTAGCCGATGAGGCCACCGCGGACGGACACCGGGTGGAGCATCGGCCGAAGCTTGATCAAGCTGGCTGTCGAGACGCCGGCGGATCTTCGGCACCGTCAGAAGTACGAGTAGGTCAGGATGCAGGAGGGAGTCGAATTGAATGGGCAGGACTAACTAACTGTGTCGGTTGGCTCCGAATTGCCGTAATATGCAGTCTATCTTCTCGAAGCCCGCCCGAAGCTTCTCCCCCCTGAGAAGATGCAAGAATGATCATTAATTAATTAAATCAACGGTTTCCCTGTAGCCGAGGAGATCCGAAAGAGTAATTTCCACGTAATCTGAGTTCTGACTCCCCAGCGGTAAGCTCCACTGCGGCCCAGTTCACAGAAGAAAGGGAAAACCGTTCCATGGATTCCCCTCGTCCGTGTCCTGCCAGGCTGCTCGTTTATCGCGTTTAAGGTAATCGATCGCTTGTTGCGCTCCCGGGCACGTCATCAAGACAGAAAATGCGCCATAAAAAAAAAAAAAAAGAAAAAGAAAATCATGCGACCGAGAGAAGAGATTTTTTTTAATTGTTAAGAACAACGACCAAGACTGTGAAGAACCCACGAACCTGGTCGGATGGTTCGGTCGGCTGTTTTCCCACATGGCAGGATCGGCTAGTGAGAGAACTAACCAGCACTAACACATAGTGTGCTGCTCGCCTAACCTATAGCCCTAGGCTAATGCACTTTTATCGTTCCCAGGATGCAAAACAAACTGGACTAGACTGCCTAGTTCGCCTCCGGGTGGACTCGTCCATCAGACCATGGTTCGCATCCGCATTCCTCCTAGTTCAGGGAGAACAACACAAGGTGCTCATCTCCCCGAAATTCTGGTTCGTCGGAGCATGCAAGATCTGGCCCAGTCTCAGTCTGCCCATTACTTCTTCACTTCGTCTTTTCTCTCTCCCGTCCCCATCCTGACTCAAAAAAACGACTCCATCCCCGTAACTCCGGTGGTCCCTGGCAAGCCTGCCTGCAGCAACATGGCCAACATCCCTGCTGCCATTGAAGCGGCCGATGCTGCGGGTCGCATCCCCGCGGGGATCAGCCTGGAATACCTCGCCCAGTCGCGCGATCGCCCGGCCAAGATCGCCATCATCTTCGTCTGCGCCTTGACCACGCTCGTGGTCATCGCGAGATGCTACGCCCGCATCTTCTTTCTGAAGCGATTTGGCATGGACGACTCCCTGGCCGTCTTCACCCTGGTAATTCTCTCTGCGGTTACGGGTAGGGAAAGCCTACACTGACTGACTGCTGGCAGCTGCTGTACATCACCGTGGTCGTGCTGTCCATGGTCCTCATTGATCTGGGCAGCGGCCGTCATATCGAGTACATCGAGTACGTCCTCTCCTTGGCCAAGGTCAAGGAGACAGAAGTCCTGGACTTCGTCATGCACATCTTGTATACGACCGCGCTGTTCATCTGCCGCTTGTCCGGTCTGGCCTTCTACCATCGGTTGGCAGCGCGACACGACAAACTGTCCCTGGCCATCAAGCTTGCCTCCATCTTCCTCGTGCTCGCCTTCCTCACCCAGTTCTTCCTGCTGCTCTTCCACTGCTTACCGGTCACGGGGCTCTGGCCGTATGAATGGCAAGCCGGGGCGAGCAAGTTCAAATGTCTGAGCTGGGGCGACGTCTACTCGGTCAATTCGGGGCTATCCTTAGTCTGCGATCTGATCATGTTGGTTCTGCCGTCCATGTTGATCTACATGCTGCATGTGTCGCGGCAACGGAAGTTCCAGCTGTCACTGATCATGTTCCCGGGTGTTCTGTGAGTCCCCTGCCTAACAATGACTTTTTTTTTACCCCCCATTCCCAAGCTGACCAGATCATTCCGGCAGAGTCCTTGCCATCTCCTGCGCGCGCATCTACCTGGTGGCGGTGGGCCAATGGTCGTCGGACGGCAGCTGGGCGTACGACCCGATGCTGGCGGTCGAGACCTCCGAGATCGGAAGCACGCTGATTGCCCTCTCCATCCCCGCCCTGAAGTCGCTCTTCGGCTCCTACTTCAACCACCTCAAGGCCTCCTCCTCCGGCGGCGCCACCTCCTCCAACAAGCGATCCAGTCGGTTCCACCGCGGCTACGGCCGGACCTGGGAGGGGCATGTGGAGTTGAATAGCCTGGGCCAGGCAGCGGCCGAGGCGGGGTCGTATCACGTCGACGTGCAGACGGGCAAGGGGGCGATCGCCACCCCGGAGTCGACCTCGCTGGGTGGGCCACGCACGGGGAACGACAGCTCCTCAGAGGACCTGCTGTCGCCGCAGAACGCGAAGCATGCCGGTCGCGCGGCCGGCAAGGGGCAGGTGATCATCCAGGAGACGGTGACGGTGATCGAGAGCGGGAAAGCCAATGCTGGACGGAGCTCCTAGGCTGCATTTGAGGCTTGTCTCACGGATCCATGATGCAAAGCGCATCGCCAAGGACTAGGTGCGGAAGACCACACTTTGTAAGGCGTCCAGCGCGAGAATGAGGTCATTATACGGCCAAGGGGACTGGCGCTCACTCCAGCCTCCCTTCTCATGCCACTCCAGGCAGGGCATACAGACGTTCGACACTATCGAGAATAGCAAGCAGCCATCTCGAAACCAGCAGCACACCAGCCGCCGGAGCAACATCACCCGGCCAGGTCTCGTTTGCTGAGTCGGAACCAGACTTGCGACCGGGTAATTGAATTTGAGTGGGATGGTTGCGGTCGGAACCACCGGCGGGCCTAGACCTCCCATTAACCGTGGTACGTGGTATACATCCGGGCATGGGAGCTTCATCAATTTTCAGCGAGGCAATTCGCAGTCGACAGTCTGGGGCTACCCAATCGCTGCGCAGGCTTTCTGGAGATCGGCTTGCGCCTCAGGCGATATGATATCCTCCAGTCTATGGCCACTTGGTGCAGCCTAGATGTAGATTTTAGGTCTTTTATGGATTTATTCGAGCCATGACGCGTGGTAGCTCGAAACCCGCATGTAAAGTTCCCTCCTTCGTACAGTACATAGTAGTTGACACAAAGAACCCTTTAGATAGAAGCGAGGAAAGAGGGTTAGG
The DNA here is from genome assembly GCF_003184825.1 of Aspergillus fijiensis CBS 313.89. Taxonomy (NCBI): domain Eukaryota; kingdom Fungi; phylum Ascomycota; class Eurotiomycetes; order Eurotiales; family Aspergillaceae; genus Aspergillus; species Aspergillus fijiensis. The sequence continues at coordinate 416,504 of NW_024468997.1, read as the reverse complement.
AAAGAATGGGGAATACTGGACTCGGGGCTATCCGGTCGGAAGCATCCGTTGTGGCAATGCCGGGTAGGACCGACCTGCCCTTCGCTTGGACATACTTCGACAATACTTCGGCTAGAATACATGAAAAAATTCCACTGGGCTTTGATTGTAGAAATCAAATCAGTAAATTCTGATGTCATTATGATCACTACACATGACTCTCGTAGGACAGTGGTGTAGTACAGATTTCAGCAGACGAATTCAGTCTATGATTTACTCATACATATATTTTGATCCTTACCGAGATTGCCTTTTGCTCAGGGAACATTCATCAAGTTGCTGCTACTATTTTCATGTACATCTATATATACTGAAGCCTTGTACATTCTCCCGTTAGCGCTGGCCCTAATCATTAGCTGACTTCAAGATCAACGAACCAAATAAATAACTTAACAGTGAGTAATAGTACTCTTATTCTCCTAGTTGCAAAAGATGGGCCTGTTCCCACCGGGGCGGGGCGATGCGCAGTTTTCCCAACATGGTTTAGTGCCACCAGCGCTTATCTATTCCGAGGCCTGATCGCGGCATCGACCTTATCATCTTCGGTTTTTCCGCTTCAACACCGGAGGACGGAGTACTTGGTGTACGGAACTGAGTATAGTGCACTACTCACAACGGGCTTAGGTTTGTTTGTTGCGACATATTTTGGAGGAGGGAACGTAGTTTGCTGCACTTGGGTGCCATAGACTAATTTGTCGCGATTGCAACGGTCAGCCTTTCTCCTCTACTACCTCCTAACGCTGGAATTTACGCCGCAAGAATCTTCATAACAGCTGTGAAGGGAGGCCTCCATGTAAAGGGGGAAGAACAAGAAGCTCAATGTTCCTTGGCCGCGACGTCAAAAGAGATGCACCTGTCATGTGACCGTGGCACACGTGACCCCGGGTCCCAGCCTTGCTTAGGCGCCTGGAGCTTCTCTCCTTCCACAACTATCCACATCACATGAAACTTCTTTGTCATGAGCTCTTTGAGGTCGTCTCTTCCTCGCTTCTCTCCCTTACTGTGCAAGAGACTGTTCTCTATACCTTCTCACGGGCCACCTTCACCGCCGGGCATATTGGTTGATGAAGAGATCTCGCCATTCTACAATACGAAGTGCCTCTACCCAGCTAAGCCTGGGGAAGTACTCGCTGATCGCTACCATATTGTCGTCAAAGTCGGCTGGGGCGTGTCTTCAACCGCATGGCTCGCGCTTGATCTACAACGGTAGCAGGCCTTGACTGATAGCTGTTTGATTCGAAGCCCTCTCGGTCTCTGACAAAGCATACAGCCATATAGAAGAGCCGGAGACCATCGTGGCACTGAAGATCGCCAATAACAATGCGCACTATGCCGGTCATGAGCGTGAGGTTGAAGAGCATATTTCCACCGCAGACCCCTCACATCGCGGTCGCTCACTAATCCGCACATTGCTCAACTCCTTTCAAGGCCCGGAAGGATCTCACTCATGTCTTGTGTACCCGCCTCTGAGGGAGCCCCTTTCGAGGTATCAGCAGCACTTCGTTGATGGGAGGATGCCACTGCCCCTTATCAAATCTTACATCCGTACCCTGCTCTCGGGGCTTGATTATCTCCACCAGGAATGCAGGGTAGTCCATACAGGTAGGTTACATTGGTCCTTGTCTTTCATGGGTGATACTGAGCCAAGCCGTCTAGATCTAAAGCTTGAGAACATCATGGTCTCCTCCGAAAAATCCGACCGTGCTCGCTGATTTCATAGAGTCTCAGCTTGCAAGGCCAATGGCGTCCAAGATTGACTCGACAGGACGGCCAGTGTACCAATCCCGCAACGTTTTCGGCCCACTCAAAAGCCTCAAGAGTATTCCCCAGCTTGTCGACTTTGGCCTGGCCACCCGACTGGCGGAAGACGATGACTGGGGCATCTGGCCAATTCAGCCAGACCACTACCGAGCGCCAGAGGTGATCCTGGGTATTGGATGGCAAATGCCTGCCGATATTTGGAATCTGGGTGTTCTGGTACATCTCGCCACACCCCAAGGATGTTTTTACTGTTGCTTTTACTAATACCAGATTCAGTTGTGGGATCTTGTAGAAGGCAGGGAGCTGTTTCAGCAAATCCACGACTAACACGGCCGCTATGATGCAAAACTGCACATCGCGCAAATGATAGCCTTGCTTGGTCCCCCGCCTCCCGAATCCTGCAGAGGTATCAATCCATGCGCGAGTTTTCGTTACCGGGGCCTCTCCGACGAGAAGACGGCAGAGTATGCGAGACCGCGGAAGAGTACTTCTGTGGGCCGTTCTTTGACAATGATGATAGGATTCTTGGATTTGTCAGCTTGGCAAAACAGAGTATTGTCTGACTCGTGATCAATGGACATTTAGGTCGCTTTCTCTACGAAGATCTGATTCCCGACCGGCGTCTCGGCGATACGGTTTCCTTCCTCCAAGGAGAGGAGAGAGAGGCGTTTCTGGATCTCGTCGGGAAAATGCTTCTCTGGAATCATAATTACCGACGACTGGCAGGCGAACTGGCGGGGCATCCTTTTCTTCAACCCCAGAATTGAGCCATCTGTCTGATTGTTCTATCAGAGTTTGCATAAAGGTTCAAAGATAGGAGACATGAATAAAGCAGGAAGAGAACGCAGAAATACAACAGACGTGGTTACTGGATCGATGTGCGTTGCAGAGCGAGACTGATCCCTTTCTTCCACTGCACACGTGCGTGGTGTTTTCAGTGAGTTCCATCTTTGCCTGACTCCGTCCAGTTGAAACCTTCGTTGCGCACATAGGCCAACATCTGAATGGCTTCGTTTTGACCACGAGCTTGGGAGAGGTCCAGCACCTTCGAATTCGGAGCCAATGTCGGGATCTCCGACTCTAGCTGCAAGTCTGGCGCGTCGTATTTCCAGAACTTCATCTTGGTACCAATAGCCGTGGCTGCTAGGAATCTGCGGGAGAGGTTCGCATTGCTGGTCGGCCGACGGCCATCTTAAATCCCTCGCCTGGAGGAAAATAGGTCGCGCAGAGCGCGTTCCAGAGAACAAAGACTGGGGCTTCGCCAGAACTGGGTTTTATTGCGGTCAGAGCACTGTAAATACCGAGGTTCCCGGGGGATGGGGCCCATGAGGCCCCTGCTGGTGGTATGTCCGCCATGGCTGAAATGGTATGGTATGATGGTTTCTTTTTATGAAAACATGCATTGAACAGCAAGAGTCAGAATGCTGGAGCGACCACGGGGGGAGGCTTGACCTTTATCCTTGCCATGGGGCGTGCACATCTGCTTCCAGTTTGGCTCATATGCAGCCACAAACAACTGCACCCAATGGTTGGGATGGTGGGCGCAGAAAGGCATCTTTGCGCGCGCTAATTCAAGCTATTTTTAGCCCTTGTATGCGTGATAATGATTCAGACGCAAGTTAGCGCCACCATCGCTGACCTTCGATACATATAAGGCTAATATAAATGAAGGGGATCACATGACCTCACTGCACTTCTCTCAGCCTTGCCTTGTCCCTTGTTTCCACCTTCTCTCATCCATCTCTTCATCTCTTCATCCGTTTATCCATCCATCCATCCATCCATCCATAATACTCTATGACTCGAACAATCCCAAATCACTACTGTCCGATATGTGGCATTCTAATTGCCCGTACACTGGTCATGCCTGGCACCGTGCCAACCGATCTGGAATGGTACCAGCAGGTCCGTGTGATTCAGCTTCGCGGTGATACATTAGATGATCAATGGCTAGTCACCCAACTCGCCACTGTGAGCGGCGTAGGATATGTCAATCATTCCAGTCGAATCTATGCCCCCTCGCACCATGATTGCTGTTTCAGCGACGACGGGGTTGGCAGCCTGATGTCATACATCCGATTCCGCGACCCAGCGTCAGGTACCTGGTCATTCGACGTGCATGAATTATGCTGGCAGATTCTACTGCAGAGAGTCCCGGAGGGCCGATCCGACCTCACCAAATTTTCCACTCTTCTTTTCCAGATGCTGTTTTGTACCACATGGGGTAAGCAAAGATACCTTCGTCCTGGTCATGACTTCGGTGGCGCAGCCCAATTTCAAAACCCGATGGGGGTTATGTTTTGCGATATGATCGACCAAGGACTTGATTATCTCTCGGCTTGTCCTTCACAGTTCCGCAATCTGGCAGAGATTCTATCGTGTGCCACTCCGGACACTCAATTCTGCCCTCAACGATCCACACATAGAGCCCGAAGGCCGTCTTCACGCGATGACATATTCTCCCCACTTTCAGTCGAGGTTCTAATTATGATTGTGTCTCTCCTCCCTTCACCCGATATTCAGCACTTGCGATTGGCGTCAAGAAGTCTCGCATCCGCGACTGATCCGTCATCGCTGCCTCAGTCTTTCTGGCGCACCAGGTTTCTGGCAGATGGCGAGATGGGATTTGCTTGGCCCGCTGACTCGACGGGTTATCTCAACTGGCGTGACGCTTACTTTACGCTGAAGCATGTTTTGAGCGATACCTCCGGCTCCAGCTTTGCGCAGGCCAGAAACCGGCGGCGAATATGGAGACTTGCTGGTATCAATGCGGCTCTGCTTTCTCAGTTCTTGGATGGAACCGACCTTTGTGGCGGTATTTGTACCGAGGATGCAGGTCTGTCTCATAGCCCCAATACACTTCCTGAAAATGGGACACACGGCAAAATGCTCAGCGCCCAAGTGTCGGAGGACTCTCACCGGCTACTTTCTGTAGGAAGTCTGAGGCTCCACGATAGGACTGTCATTTTACCTTTGGACGACTTGACTGTCAAGACCATTCGTGTTTATGTGATTGACTTTAACTTGCAGTGTTTCATCTCCGGTCTGGAATTCGAACTTCTGGACCTTTCTACTCAAGCGTATTCCAACATCGCTCTGAGATTTGCGCCACCCAATGCCGGCCATCTAATTCACATTGCCCCGTCCGTTTGTGTCACAGGATTTGAACTGGAAGTCAGTTCGCGAGGCATCACCAATCTAAGAGTGCTCGTTGAAGGAAGCGACCACGGTGCATGTCCGCCGCAGTGGGTGCGAGATCAAGAGACGGACCGGGCCGATCTCGCGTTGGGAAAGCTGGACTTCGGCGCTCCGAAAGCACGACGAATCCGACTGGTCGCTCAGTTTGATGTAAGTCTAACTGCCGCATCGTCCATGTGTCTACTGATTGGTGGCACCCAAGGCATTCAAAATGATCGCCTTGGGATTTACCGAAGCCAGTGACACCGTTTCGGAAGTCGACAACAGTTTCACACTCCAACCAATGTGGACGCCCACCTATCCAAGAGAAGCTGTATCTCTCGTTCCTGAATTGCAGCCAGCATTGCAAGGGTACAACCGTATGCTGAATATTGATTTCGCGGGTGCCAACGGGGAGAAGCTTCCGCAACTGACAAGGATAGTGACCCATATCCTCAATGACTCGGCACCCATTGTAGGATTCACCTTCTATTTCGATGACCGGACCTCTACCCAGTTCGGTCGACAGGGCTTGATGGAAGTATCTTTATTGATTGATGGACCCGGTGGGGAGTATGTCACAGGTGTCACAGTCGCGAAGTCCACCAAGGATAGCCGGATCCTGTTACTTCGGGTACTCGGATCTCTTCATTCGGTATGCCACTGAGACTGACATAAACCAGATGCGCACAAACCTTGGAAAGGAGCTTATCACGGGTTGGGACGAGCTGAGCCGCTCTGAAGTGTCGGACTACCGGCTAACATCGCATTCGTTTGACTCTCACTCGAATCCTCTCATCAAACGTAAGGAAATGACTGTCGAGGCGATGCAAGCGCCCATCGGGCAGCGCATTACTGGATTCATTGCCACCCTTGAAGTAAGCCCAACACTCGAGGAATGACAAAGCTGTCCACTGAGACATATTCAGGCATCAAACAACTCGTTTCGTGCTTTCGGATTACAGTGTCAGAGAACCCCGCCACCGTATGAAACGCGGGTCACGGACGCGGCCTTGCCGTACCCCGTTTCAACTGCCGCACGCTCAGCTTCCCCTCTAGGCTCATATATTATCAGAGAAAGATCCAATTGTTGTAGAGCCTTTACATCTGCGAGCTTAAAATCGGTCAAGTGTATAAGATTCTCGAGCGGAAACCTCGAGCGCCCGCGGCTCGACAATGAAGTTTCCGGATTATGGTTTGAGTACTTCGAATCTCCTCATTCAATCGTCGGTCAGTGGATCTCTGAGTCTGTGTCGGTCACCCTTGAGCCCGGAGAGACGATCACAGGAATCACAATATGGCTGTCGAATGGTTGCAAGGCCTTGAGCCAGGAGTTCTTCATGGGCCGAGTCGTTCGCATCATGATAACTACTCCCCTTCAGACTGTGGTGTATCCGGAGGGACCTCCGCCATCAGCCAAGGAGCATACTATCTTACAGTTTGAAGAAAGCTACCTCGAAGAAATGGTGAGCCCGCTCTCCTGCCTCTGCTTTGCAATCCGTAGTTCTAATTCAAGTTAATGTATACCCCTCACAGTCGTGCCTTGTCTGGGTATTCAACAACGCGTGGGACTTTCCACGAGTAACCCAAAATCTCAAATCACCGAGTCAGAAGATGGTTTTCTGGGACCCGGGCCATACCCTCGAGAAACGGCCCTGGGCGACTCCCCAAAGCGCACTCTGGACGGGAGGTAATGGAACGAATGGCCTGGTCTCCATAGCTGGATATCACGGCTTGAGTAAGGAGGATTATATCACTGGCCTGAGGTTCACATATAAGTCCGGTGCTGTTCAAGATATAGGCGATGTGGCCGCTGGACAGGCCCTTCGCTCTGTGCGACTTTCTCCAGACGAAGATATTCAACGGATGTCTTTGATTAAGAACTGGACGGGCCTCCTGCAAGTTACTGTTAGTGCTACGGCGGCCTGGCGTGGCGTTTCTTTTCCTTTTGCCCATTTCCCACCCGGGAGGATATGGAAACCATACTGACATGGAGGATCAGTTCGGTTGCATGAAACGGAGTGACAAGACCAAGACCCGGCGCGCCGTTATCTCCACGCCGTCCGCGAAGAGGAATTTACCCTCTATGACGGGGAGAACAGATCGTGAGGATGTCGACTTTCTTCAACGCAGCTATACATCGCATTACCGCCGTATAGCGGGAGATGCGCAGAACGGGGAAGGAAGTTTGCCTGAGGGAGAGGTTATTGGGCTGTGGGGGTTCAAAATGCCGGATGACAGGTTGTTTGTTGGGGTCGTGATGTTACAGGGGTCTGGGCCCCGTACTAAAATTACCAGTCGCTCGCGCTTCAAGTGACAGTAAAAGAACGAGGGGCTTCAAGATGGTTTGGCGATAATGATCGGCATACATTGCTTTATTTGAATAATATTTCCGGCTCATCTAGAACGTGTGTTGCACGAGCAGCCCTGTGCAAGTTGTTAAAATGATAGTGTCACAAGTTAAGATTCGAGGAATCGTTTCTAGAGCAGCGAGTGAGTTAAAGGACAAGAGACTTGGAAACCCTAGTGAACCTCGAGACCGAGTTACATGGGTGAGAAAGTAATGAAAACGGAAGCAATAGAGCAAGAGCAAGAAGTAGCTCACCCACACCCTTATATGCCAGCGTCGATCCGTCTATTTGGAAATGTCCGCCATCAAAACACACTTACTAGGGTAGAGCAATCTTTTAGATGCGATGTTCTGATCTCATTGTCCTTCATTCGCTTCTGGATGGCAAGTGGTAGCCAGTGGTACCGTGAGGTTGGCGGCTATAACAGCAGGTATGAGGGTCGAGATACGCGGGATGAACACTTGATGACAGCCACCTATCTCTGCACTATCATGCTCCGACATGCTGCTCAGCGAATATCATTTTGAACACAGGTTCAAGCCCCATTGTGGGTATACAATGCCCAGGACATTGGACTGTCATAATACTGCCGTCTGATTCTAAGTGTTGCATCATGAACCGCCTCTGCTACCGCACGATTCGGATCAACCAGAGTAGTAGCCAGCCGCCTGATCAGCGCCTCATAGAAAAACGCCGCCATGTACACGCAGACCTGATCGTTTGCTGGCCATAGGGAGCCGATGACATGCGGAAAGCCTGCAATCAAGAACCCAGTGGTCACATGTATTCCCTCATCGCGCAGCTTCTCGGCGCGATTCTCCGCGGTGGAACAGGCAGACAAATACGCAATCCAGGCACAAGACGTCGCTTGATCAAGGAGCTGAGAGACGGTTAGCTTGTCCACCACGAAGCCCGAGCCACTCCTTTTCTTCAGAAGCATATGACTCTCAGCCGGGTCCTCGGGATCCGAGTGCCCGTGACAGGCAAAATGTACCAGCTGGCACGTCGATATTTGGGCAAGAATCTCGTCGGCAGAAGGCTCAGCCATATGCTTCACATGCATGGCGTGTCTGACAGTATCGATAATAGCTTTGGCCTCCCGGCGGACCCCATGGAGTGTGCCATGACCCGGGGTATCCGCCATCGTGGCGATCAACAGAGACGGGCTGTCCTTGGGCTGGACGGGTGCCTGGGCCGCCCTTCGCTGAGCGTTACGCCGGGAATTTTGAAGAGTCTTGATCGTTGGGGTATATGAAGATATGACGCGGTCGAGACAATTCTCGTTTGCCGTGTTCTCATCCTGAGGACCGGTGGTGTAGTCCCCGGCGGCGTGGAAGGGGAGTCCACTCGCCGCACCCACGCCAATCCACCAGACTCGGCTTTTGTGACGAGAAGAGATGCTGTTATGCGACGCGAGCAGCTCAAGGATTGGCTTTACACAAGTGTACCAGAGCCATGACAGGAGATCCACATCTTGCGCCTCTGGCGGCAGATCACTCTCTAGATCTCTGGGCCCTGACTTCCAAGTGCACCGCATTCGCAATAACTGATGACGAAACTGCGGTACAGAATGGCTGATCATGCTATCGAGCGGTAAATGTTTGATCCAATCCGGGGTGATCAGAATAGCATCGGATGACATGCAGGTTACGTTCACCACAACAATCGGCCCCTCGCGGGAAGAGTCGATAATATCCGGAAGTGTTACCGGCTGCAGGAAGTTCTCAAAGCCCATCCTCTCACGGATGCGACTCTCGCACTGTTGCAGAAGTTGGAATGCACCACGACGGTTGTTAGTCGGCTGCGGCTCATCCACATGGATATCACGCAAGGCCTTCTCCCGAAGCATGTTATATTCCAGGCCAAGATCCTCATGCACCTTGTGCAAGTTCGACAGGTCTCTTTGAAGGTCAATCAAATCGCCAATCAGAATACCTCGGCTGATCTCAACTTTCAGAAGTGCTTCTGTCAGAGAGCCACTCCGAAGTAATGCGACGCAGGTGTGACCAGCGAGACCGGACAGGCTTTGCAGATTGTAAGTCTTGTCATCATGCTTCAGGTCGCGGCTGCTGATAAGAGGTATCAGCGGAAATATGATTTCTTCTGCGAGTCTTCTAGCCGCTGTCCAGTTTAGGTGGTGTATTGCGTGATGCATGACGCATGAAGCACCTCGTACACGATCTATAGGCAGGGCTTGATTGATCAGATTCATAGCATCGCTGGAAGCTCCGCAGTCCACGACGGTAGGCTGTAGTATCGTTCGTGCGAGAGGCCTTCGCGAGCCAGAGGTTTCCCATTATCAACCGATTTGAGCTCGTATCGTCAACATTCAGACCAAAGAAGGCCTCCATTGAGTCGATTGCTTTGTCAAGGTCGGCGATATCGTGGGTCAACCCATAGAGATCCTTATATAGTCCACCAAGCGCACATAAAATCTGTTTCTTGTAGCGTGGAGTGAGACCATCATACGAATGAGCGCGTATATTCTCTACTTCCTTGATAGAGGCTCGCAGAGCCTGTGTCTGGTCAGTCCGGTCTGGATCTTCTGTTGCCATCCACACCGCCCTTTGTATGATGAACCCTATTTGTTCGGCGCTACCACTGATCGCGGCATCTATTGCTGTGTTTGTCAGCTCCTGTGCCTTGTCGTGATCCTCGCGTCGTCCCTGACGATGCCACCTCGCCATGAAGTAATTAGCCGTGTGCCACCTTATTATCGAATCGTTCTTTGACACCTCCAACGAGAGGGATTCTTCTGCCCTGGCGATTGCGAGATCTATGTCCCTGCTATGCCCCGTTTGAAGGTATCGTCGATAGTATTGTTCACAAAGGTTATGAAGGAGCTGCAGATATATTGTTGAATTGACCTCCGCGAGGGCAATAGCTCGCTCCGCATTATCGATATGAGTGTCAACCTTTTCACCTATCGCCAGCTCGGCAGGAATGTACGCCATATGCTTCTCTTCCAAGCCACTTGTCATGATTTGAACAAGGAAATCCTCCTTTGGAACTATGTGGCGAACCTCTTTGAAGATATCCCGGGCCTTTTGCAAGTCATCTGTGTTCCCGGTCTCATCGTACCGCGTGATATAGAAAGCACCAAATCCCAATAAGAAGACGAAATTACTATGCCCTCCAAGAGCCTCGATTGACTCGATTTCGGTGATGATCAGGTCGAGGTCTGTGCTTTGCTTGGCTCGTCCATATCGTATTTGCAGGTTCATAATCAGGAACATCCGATACGCGAGCTGCTCTGGCTTAGCTTGGACTGCCAATTGGGAGTATTCGATTGCTTTATTGAGACTTTCCTCTTCCTCTTGACTTGTGGCGGGTTGTCGTGCCTCGTACGCAAATGCAATACTTCTCAAGACACCTGCCCTTCCAGGGTCATTATCCGGCAGTCTCGACAGTTCTTCCTTCTTGCGGAGGATTCGTTCGGTGGCTGTATCTGACTTCTGGTGTCTGGATCTCCCGCTCTTTGGATCCATACAAGTCCACCAATTCTTGTCAGCATTCATAGAGGCGATAAAGGCATCCCTGGTCTGCACTGCTGCATTTCCGAGAGCCAATAGCGCTTGTTCCTGGATGAATTGTTGAATAGTTTTGCGTTTAGCATGAGGCCTTGGCGTGATACTTGTGGGTGTTGCAATCCTAGTTTTCTGTCCACCCACATTAAGTCCTGACTTTTCACACCCCCAAGAGTTTTTATACACACCTCGCAACTTTCCCCATGATCTGGCATCAGAACCGGAGCCGATATCGTTATTTGAGCTTCTTTGACCACATTTCTCCACCCTGGAAACTTTGATGATTCGTTAGCAGTTCTCCTGGTGCTTGGGACTACTGCATGAGCATACCCGCACTCTTGCCCAGATCACCAGCCGATCGCCTTCCTCGATGAGGTCCAGAAAGTGCTCGGCGCTCTTCTCATCTTCATTCCCGCCTCGCTTCCAGGTCACGACTTGTTGCTGCCATTGGGATTGAAGATTATTCTTCACCAGGGTCGTGCTGATATCTCCACTCGACTGGGCATGGCCCATGGGCAGATTCTTGAAGTATAGCCCTTGCTCCTGAATCCACTCGCCGAATTCCTCTGGACTCGATCGGACGTAGGCCGGGTCACTCAAGTCGTGGAACAAGTTGGGATCGGGTTCTTCGGCCCAGGCGCCTAAAATCGAGACTTCGAACCAGGACCAGAGCCCATTCTGGGGGTTCCCATATCCCTGATCGTGGCTGGTAATATCGAAGTGGATGGCAGAGACCTTGGCGGGGAGTGGGCGAGAAGCGAGGTATAACGCGGTCCACTGATGAGGGACCGAACTCGACCGATCAGGCGGGGGGAGACTCACCACTTCGTTCCTGCCCCCCCAGAGTGCGAGGCCTTTCAGCCTGGGGTAATTAGTCATCTTGAGTCGGGTTGCGGTGTTATGCGGATGATGGGGGAAGGAGATGATCCACGAAGAGGGGATAAGGCTGGCGTACGCAGTGTGATGGAACAGCTGGAGGCCTGACTCGGTCAGGCGGATACGTTGATGCTAGATTGACAAATGAGATCAGGCAGCTAACGTGTGGCTGAGACGCAGCGTTGATGAACTGATTGGTCGGGGATGATCTTTGAACAGAAAGAGATATCACTTATTTCTACCAGCCAAGGACTGTTTGATCTTTCTAGGCAGGCCTTGGCGCTGGCACTGCCACGTCATCCCATCTACTACATATTTGCTTTTACCCTGAGATATCGCTATATACATCAACCCTGTGTAGCATAGTATGACTGCTTTGGAGTATCAAGACTAACATAGTGCCTTGTAACACGCCTCCATTCCATATGAATAAAACTACATGCTAGGCTAGAGTGGCGATCGACCGACCGGCATACAGGTCAGCTTATACCTTGCATGGCTGTTGTCTTCAAATCTATGACATGTTCAAGAACGTTACATTTGGTTCTTCATTTACGTACAATGCGACAAATAACGCTCTCGCCACCTCCCATCAGTATTCATCCCCGCGTGGGCTGTAAAGAACCCAACCCGCCTATGTTGAATACGCTAAGCGATCCCTTAACAGCCTTCTTCCCCCACCTCCGCGCCCCACTCCTTTCATACCCACAAACACAGCAGGCCTGCAGACTCGACAAACTACGCCTAGGCATAGGTGCAGGCGAACGAACTCCACTGCTTAGGCTGGCCAATGGTGGCAAATGCCCCCTCCAGCGCTCCGCTGCTGGAGCCACTGCAGCCAACATCGCTAGAGAGAGAGATCAGTCCCGTCACACACGATAGCCATCCTTCCCCCCGTGATCGTAAACACTTACATCCAGAAGGTGCAGACATTGCCATCCCACACGCTGACCGACTGGACTTTATCATTCCAGCTCGCGTCCTTGCCGGCGAAGGAGACTTTTCGGGCGTCAGCATGCGAAGAGAAGGCGGACTCGGGGAGAGCCAGGGCAAGGGTGAGAACATACTGCATTGGTTCACGTTGGTGCTCTGGTAGTTTGTGCAGGTGCCCGTGAACTCGGTGCCGGTGCACATGGTGCCCCAGGTGATGGAGGCGGTGGCTCCGTGGAGGAGACTGAGGAGAGTGGCGGCGGCTGCGATGGACTTCATTGTGATAGGGGGTGAGGATGGTAGATGCAGGTAGGCAGATGTGATGTTGCAGTATGAGGAGGATTGGTTTGTCGAGTGTGATTGTAGTCAAACTTGGGAGGTTGTGAAGGGGTTTATATATTGTTGGGAAATGCCCCTGCTTACACACTCAACCTGGGTGTCTCTGCTTGAAAGACCAATATGGTAGGAGTCTTCTTTCTTCAGCCTCACGGACATGATGCGCGCTCGAGTCAGAGCATGCATACTTCGTATAGGTCTCAAAATCGAGTAGATTTAGCTGGACCCTTCAGAGCCGGATTAGGGCACGATTGACTCGGTCGTATTGCGAAGCTCCACTTGAATCTCTCATCAATCGGCTTGGTAAGCTTATGCCCTTTCTGCACGGCTTAGCCTCGTGAAAGACATCAAGCTGCATGTCTTCAACTAGACTAGACTATCTAAAAAGAGGCTGATACCCGAACTACAGAGTGGACAATGTTCCTGCGGTGGTTACGCCGCCCGCGGGGCTCGCCGAGCTCGGCGCAGCTAACCCAAGTAAGAGCAATCCGTCTCCGTGTCCGTCAGCGTACTAAACTATCGTACACGAACCCTTCGGCGAGCCCGACACTCCACTCTACTGACTTTGTTCCATATGACTCGGGTATGTGCAGGTAGGTAGCATCGACTGAGTCAGGTCGGGGCCTGACGATTGGGCTGGCCTGGAGTTCGCGGGGGTAGAATCAATCTATCTATGGTATTGTCAAAATCTCGGGGTTGCATTGTTGCTCTGAGATTCCGAGACCATAAGAGATCATATGGACAAGTGATATTGTCTAATGCAACAATCATCTTCCCGAGGTTGCACCGGTGATTGTTGCTGCGATGGTTTGAGCGTCCATTATGTCGACAATATGCTTCACGGCTGAACTAGGTGATTGACTCATGCGAGCGGGGTGTAAGGGCGATAGTGGCCGCGTACCCACGGCTAGAGGGGTGCAATATCGATGGAAATCAAACTATGGTAGGGCCATTAGTGGCTGGTGGCACTGCATTTTACGCATCGAACATGGAGATTTACTCAAGAAATTCTACCTCAATCAGAAGAAGTAACGTGAGACAAGTTCCATCAAATTGAGCTAGGCACAAACAAAGGCACTTCTAGAGAGCTAGGAATATCTACTATCTACCCAATAGTCCATAATATAACATCCCTAAAGAGCGCGGACCCACTCCAGAGCGGTCTCCGGCTCCAACCGCTTCGTGTAATCCGGGTCCAAGAACACATTGCGCACCACCCCGTCCGCGCCCACGAGCACGGTCGCCGGGATCGGCACCTCCAAGCTCTGATCGCCGTACTTCTTCTCCCAATCGACCCCGAAGCCGGCCAGGATCGGGCCGAACGCCTCGGGCTGCTTCCACACGATCCCCAGCTGCCGGGCGAGCTGGTTCCCCACGTCCGAGAGCACGGGGAATTCAAGGGCGTGCTTCTCCGCCACGGACAGGGAGGTGTCCGGGAGGTGCGGGGAGACGGCCGCAAGGGTGACACCCGCGGCGGTGAATTCGGGCAGGCGGGATTGCAGAGCGCGCATCTCGAGGTTGCAGAAGGGGCACCATTCCCCGCGGTAGAAGGACAGGAGGAGGGGGCCCTTGGCTAGGAGGCTGGCGCTGGTGACCTCATTGCCGGTGGCGTCTTTCAAGGTAAAGTCGGGGAGCTTCTGGCCGGGCTGAATGGCCTTGCTGACGTCGAAGGAGTCTTGCAGGGCTTGCACGCCGGAGTTGAAGGTGTCGATGACGGGGGCTGGGGCCGCCTTTTGGAAGTCGGCGTAGGCGCTTTGGAGGGAGGCTTGAAGAGACATTTTGAGGTTTTCAGGCGGTTTGAGCTCGAGAAAGGTCTGGGCTCATGGGAATGGAGACTTGGGATGTTCTGGACAAGTGGGTTATGTGATGCGATGGTGAGAAAAGTGGCATTGGGTTGGATATCGCGTTGCTCTTTATAGCTATCATCTTGCTACTAGAGCCGCACAAGGTCTTTGGCATGATGCATTCTTGCTGCTCAGCAAGACGATGCTTGGAAATCCAGGCGACATGAACATTAGTAAGTTTCGTGAGATCTACCTCAGCCGCAGCCGAAGCGTTGACGGAGATGTAGATTAGATCGGGGCCGTGGGGGCCGGGGGGGTCCCTGCCATCGGCGTCGCTTACCTAGTAGGGACTAGTCTCGCCGAGCTCGGCGAGGGCCCGCGCTGAGCCAATCACCGCACATTCTTGGACCCGGCCTTTGGGAAGGTTGGCAATGCATGCTTCATCAGCAGAATGTGAATACGAAGAGTTGGGTGTGGTCAATTCATGCAGACGTAAGGATTGAGGCTCTTGGACGCTTTCCTTGATTACCAATACTACCACGAGAGAATGAAAGGGTTGCTGGAAGTGCCTCATGAGCCTCTGGTCGAGGTAATTCGACACCAAAGTTATTCCAAAATGATATAAGAAGCTGCTTGACCTCGAATAACGGATAAGGAATCATTCGCCTTTCAGCACACCCAAGCTCTATTATTTCCGGCCATAAAAGTCCAGGAGAAATCGCTGAGATGTCCAAGTTGATTGCCATCACAGGTGTCACGGGAGTCCAGGCAAGTGTGCTTCCCACGAATCCAGGGCATCTTACTTACAATCTACAGGGAGGCTCCGTCGCAAGCACATACCTCCAGCTTCCAGGATGGAAGGTCCGCGGTGTCACCCGCAACCCATCTTCTCCCAAAGCCATGGAATTACAGGCGCGAGGCGTCGAGATCGTCTACGGGGACCTGAATTACCCTGACAGCCTGGAAGCAGCATTCCAGAATGCAACCATCATCTTCGGCGTGACTGACTTCTGGACAATCTTCCAAGACGCCGAGAGCATGACGAAGAAACAACCAGACCAGGACCTCACGGAATATTGCTTTGAAGTAGAGGTCCAGCAGGGAAAGAATCTGGCGGAGGCCGCCGCCCGGATTCCGACATTGGAACGCTTTATTTTCAGTTCCATGGCGTCCGCGAATAAGTGGAGCAAAGGAAAATTCCCCAGAGTCTACCACATGGACTCGAAAGCGGTGGTGGTCGAACATGTTCGAAGTCTGCCAGGCTTGAAAGACCGCTTCTCGCAGATCCAGGCACCGATCTACTTCAATCTGCTTTGGCAATGGGGTCTTCCGACAACACCAAAAAAGGTTTCGTCATCACTTGTTCTTCGTGAGGTTACGTTTATTGACGCTCTTCTCTAGCAAGCCGAGGGCTCCTATCGAATCTCCGGGGTTGGCCCGGCTGACATTCCCGTTCCCTTTGGAGACGTGCAAAACGACTTTGGTCGGTGTGTTAAAGCGGTAGCGGATGGACTTCCCGGCTTGAACCTTTTGGCTGTCGGAGAGTTCCTGTCATGGGAGGCGTATCTTGACATCTGGTGCCAGTCGCAGGGGGTACCGAACGGTGGCTACGAACAGCACACCATTGAATCATTCGAGAAGCTCCTGCCTGGTGGACTTGGTCGGGAATTCGGGGAGAACGTGCTTTTCGCGCAGCAGTTCGGCTATGACGGAGGTGATCCCACGGTGGTCCGACCCTCGCATGTAAGCAGATTGCCTTTGCCCGGATCCTGGAAACAGGACCAAGGTTCTAACAGGACATAGTTCGGCATCGAAATGACTTCCTTCAAGGAGTACTGCGAGCGAACCGACTTTAGCTCTATTTTCTAAAGCAAGCAATATGTATTCAGCTAGTGGTGCGATGGCCCATAGCGTCTTTACCTTGAGCATGATATTTGCAATTTCTGGCATCCTTTACAAGGTCTCTGTCCATCACATCTGACTTTCCGCTGGCGGCACACGCCGCAGGCATGCGTCATCCCCGTAGTTGAAGTTTCAACCTGTTCCTCGAGTGTCGAAGTCGTGTATTCGCAAGTATGGTTATGCTTGACACAGTTCTGACATGGTTGCTGCTTGTCACATTTCACCCTTCGTCGGCGGCAATGGAGACATGGCTGGAGCCTCGTTGTGTAGCGATGGGTACCTGGCGCATCTGTCAAGGACGGCGGAGAGGTGGATCGTTGGGCCTCCTCCCACAGCCTTTCTCCGGCATGATCACATGCACAATCCAACCAAGGGAAGGCCTTAAGCAGTGCCCGCAGAGAACGCCAGCTTGGGATTGAGGCAAGACTGACGACGGTCGCAAGCTTCTGTGCGAACCACGATCTTTCGATGGTGTGCTGCGCGGCTATGCCACCGATCGTAAGGAGCCACACGAGAAGCCCATTGTCCGCATCGAGTGTGTAATTATCAAATAGAGGTTCCTCGCTCAACTCCCGGCGCAGAAGCCCTGCGAGACGGGGAAGTGGCGAGCCGACAGGAGGAATGGGGAAAATGACCCCAACGCTAAATATGAGCAGGCCAAGCCTGCAGGCTTCATATCCGGGGTACCATTCTCTGTCGTCGCATTCCGCTCCTGTGGGCAGCGACATAACATGGAAGTGGACTAGGTTCCGGATGTCACACAACAAGCTGGTGTCGTGTGGTGCATTGTCGCCGTTCACATATGCATGAACCATGCTGCAGTACATGACGAAACCCTGCAATACGCACGCGAGGGCAAATGGTAGGCCAGCATTTTGGAATTTCTGCACCCCATGGTCCCACCATCCCCCAGACGAACTGAAATGGAACCGCCAATCGGGATTGTCATGCCCGCGGTTGGAATAGAATGGAATCTGAGGCTTGGTCAAGGTCAAAGTGGAGTTCACCAAGGTCCGGCTAAGTGCAAGATTAGCGAGGCTGCTACCAAAGAAACACATTAGGACCTTACTAGAAAATCGCCAAGGAGGCTCCCGGAATCCTGATCCTTTGGAGCCCGCCCTTCAGGGCCACTAGCTTGCAGAGGCCCGCCTGATGAGACATGTGCGGCACACGCGCCCCGTGAATATTGAGCCATTGTAGGCCTTGTAGTGGCGAATTGAATGGCGAAGAGCCGGTCCAATCTCGATCTTGAAAGGCATGATCCACTGCCTCAGTTAACATGAGAACGGCCAGGATACTTGCGTCTGTTACTGCAGTCGCAGCGTGCTGCAGCGCCTTGTTCGCTCTCGTCGCTGCCTCTTGCTGACATAACATTAACAACTGCTTGTTCTCCAAGACCATCGAGGTAGGTGTGCTCTTTTGATTCACGAGGCAATGCGTAAGCCTATGTGTGACGGCTGAGAACAGCAGCGCATTGAACAGCGCTGGGTTTTCTAGGGAGACGGGCAGCCAAGCATCCAGATAAGGGTTCTTGGCTCCTGAGCTCGGGATCATTCGAGGCGTCATGATGCTCAACCCTACAGCCAAGAATCAGTGGGGAGTAGACTTTCGGGGGGGTCTGTAATGCGGAATACATACGATACTGCAAGCAATTGCTGACGATGTCCGAGGGCAGTGTGGAGGGATATGTTCTGAAGGGGTCTATCTCACTCCCTGTGGCAGCACCCATCATCGGAAGGGTGGAAACACCATCTTTGGACGAACTCCGGATTTCCTCCACCTTGTTCTCGTGCTCGTTGAAAAAATCGTGGTTCTCCATGTGGGTGATCAGGCAGTGGTGATACCGATCTTGGTACTCCGTACAATACTTCCGCTTGGCGTTATCTGGCTCGAGATTGCAAGCTTTTATGTGGCTGATGGATGGAGATGAGGGGGTGCGGCTGGAAGACGCTCATGCCCCACGCTAGTCCTTAAGAGCGGCCGGTATAGCCGTTCAGCTGGTGCATATAATCCATCGGTAAGGCGGCGCTTTTTATATCGCTGATCGCTGTGGAGGAAGGACTCTGAAAAGTGTGAATTGATTCGGTGTTTCATGTCGGACAGCCTGAGGTAGGTAGGTAATGAATAGATGCCTCTGTCATGTAGACGAATGTAAGGGAAGCTGCCAATGGCAGAAACAGCCAAGCCAAGAAGGATTCCGGTCTACGGACGCCCAAGCACGCCATAGACGCAGTCACATGATCTGAAGGCGGTGACACCCTCTTCTATCATGGGATCCGTAGCGGTAGCTAAACTCGGATGGGTGACGATGCCTTGCTGATTTCCTTGTTGGTTTCTCGCCAACGCCTCGCAGACCCCATGAATTTTGATGATTTGGATAGTGTGTGGGAAGACTGAGGTTTGTGGGCTGCGAAGGCGCGAAGGCCACGTGTGGCTGCTTGCACCGGCAGTCGTTTTTGTATGGGAAATCTCAGGGTACCTTCCTGATCTGGGATAGAGCTAGCGCCCCACTATCTTTTCCTTCCAGGGCCTAGCCAGGTGTCCACGGTAGTATCCAGGATCATGATCCATGATAGCACCGTCATTTCTTGATCTTAATCTCAACAAAATCAAAGGCGGTGAGCAATATAGGCAAGAAGTCATGTGAGCCTGGAGGAGCTGGAGAATCAATTGCTGTAGCATCAGCTTCCTAAGCTTGGCTTCCTCAGCTTGGGTCGACTCTCAACAAAAACCGCCGCAAGCATGTGATTGCGAGCCCGGACCAACAGTTGACCCGCAATCACATGTCAGAGGCCCCACCTGCCAGCGCCTTCGACCAATCGATACCCGACGATAATAAGACGGAGGTCGGGTGGAACCGCTTGGCCCCCAACCAGCAACAACCAGCAATGCGGAGAGACCATGGGTAAGTTAGAGGTCAGGTGACTCGGCAAAAGAGGGGGAAGACTCGGGAGAAGGAGTGCAGTGCCCAGTGAGTCCACGGTGAGAACGAAGAGGGGCATCCGCCACTGATGCATGCACGACAGGGGACAATTTACGGCCATTTGCTACCATACCACCGTCATCCTTGATAAACCCAGTAACTAAAGTTATAAGTACCGGGCTGAAACTTTATGACACCCACCCTGATGAGTTGAAGACGTCTCGAATTCCTGGAGCAACCCACTTCACTGGATAGTCTGGCACTGGCGAGCCATGGATACCCAGTTTCCCAGATACGATCGATGGATCCATGAATATGGATGTTGGGAAGACTAACCCAAACCGGTTATGCCAGGATGTCTCGACTCTCTGCCCACAAACACACACCCCGGGGCCTTCCTCCCTCCTCCCTCCTCCACCGCTCTCAATTCTCTTTCTTTCTTTAAACACTCTGTCACTACTTAATCAACAACACAACACCTTCTGTCCTGCTCGGTGAGAAGAAAGCTCTCCTCCAATTCTTTCATCAATCTGCCGGTGAGTCTGCAGTGTAATGCAATCCTACCTATCACTGCATCAAGCTGACAACGCATGCCTGCCCAGTCCCTTTGAATACTCCCCGAGCTCCACCTTTCCTCTCGCCGACTCCTTCCTCCCTCTCATGCGTCCACCTTCTCTCTCAATTTAACGAAACCATGCCCTTCCTCGATACCACAAAAGACCTGTCGGCCCTATTCTCTCGCCAAGTGAAAGCGACCCCCGACGCGGTAGCCCTCGAGGATGACAAGACCACTTTCACATACGCGGAGCTCGATCGCGAGGTCGACTGCCTCTCCCGCCGCCTACGCACATATGGAGTGAGCCGAGATACGCTGGTGGGCGTGCTGTTGCCAAGAAGTGCCGATTATGTGATTGCCTGCTTGGCCGCCTTGCGGGCGGGGGGCGCCTTTCTCGTCCTGGAGCTGGCCTACCCGCCAGAGCTGCTGGCGGACGTGATTGAGGACGGCAATCCAGCTGTCGTGATCACTCACCGGGCGGAAGTGGGCAAGATCAAGAGCAAGGTGCCCTTGATTGTCCTGGATGAGCCGGCCGCCCATGCAAATGGTCACGCGACCGAGCCGGCTCCGCTGCCAGCCGACGATGATTTGGACCGACTGGCATTCGTCTCCTACTCGTCTGGGACGACAGGCAAGCCCAAGGGTATTGCCAATCCTCACCGAGCTCCAGTGCTTTCCTATGATCTGCGATTCGGGGTTCAGGACCTGCAACCCGGCGACCGTGTGGCCTGCAATGTCTTCTTTATCTGGGAGATCCTGCGGCCGCTGTTGCGAGGAGCCACCGTGGTGACAGTGCCGGACGACGCGAGCTACGATCCCGCAGCATTGGTCGACCTGCTGGCAGCGAGAAAGATTACAGAGACCTTGATGACGCCCACGTTGCTGGCGACCGTGCTGCAGCGTCATCCCCACATCGATGAACGTCTTCCCGAGCTCCGCACGCTGTGGCTAAATGGTGAAGTGGTCACGACCGATCTGGCCCGTCGCGCGATCAAGGCTCTCCCGCAGACTCGCTTACTTAACTGCTACAGTGCATGCGAGACGCATGAGATCGCCTGCGGGGATATTCGGGAGATCATTGATGAGGAAGCGACCTACTGCCCGGTCGGTCCGCCTCTAGATCCAAAGCAGATTTACATTTTGGATGAGAGTGGCCAACCGGTCGATGCGGGAGTCAGTGGAGAGCTCTTCGTGGCCGGCCCACTGCTTGCCCGTGGATACCTCAATTTGCCCGAGACCACCGCCAAAGCGTTCTCTCCCAACCCCTTTGATACACAGCCTGGGTCTCGCCTCTACCGCACCGGTGATTTGGCCCGGCTGCTGCCCTCGGGACTCCTCGAAATTACCGGTCGCGTAGGATCGATGATCAAGTTGCGAGGATATTCCGTGGTGCCGGCCAAGGTCGAAAGCGAGATTGTCAAGAACCTCGCGGTCGGTCACTGTGCAGTTGTCGCTCATGGCGAGGGTTTGGAACGGCAGCTGGTGGCCTACATCGTGCCAGACAGGAACGCTGCCGGTCGGCCGACAGTTGAGGTTAACGAGGCCGGGTACAGCCCTGCGGCGCGTCGCATTCTGGCGCAGTCCCTTGCGCACTATATGATTCCCGCTTTGTGGGTAGAACTGCCGGAACTCCCCACTCATGATGTGACGGGCAAGGTTGACCTCAAGCGCTTGCCTCCCCCCAAGACTGATGTTCACACCAACGGTAACGGCAAAGCGGCGGATCAAGACCCGATCACTCTGGACCAGGTCGCAGCCTGCTGGGCTGCAGCTCTCAAGACATCCAAGACTCTTCTAACTGCTACGGATGACTTCTTCGACCTAGGGGGTCACTCTTTGTCGCTTGCTGACCTTTCTTCACGCCTGTCCCGGCACTTTGGCTTCCGGGTCCCCATTGCTCGGCTGGCGGAGACCACAACCCTGGCTGGCCACTTGGAGACCGTCCGTGCGATTCGTGATGGACACACAGCCGCAGTGCAAGCTGATCTTCCAGCTGTTCTGCGTGCGGACGCTACTCTCGACGATGACATCCGACCTGCGAACCCTGCCACGATTTGCTCCATTGACAAAGCCAACACTGTCCTTCTAACGGGCGTGACTGGTTTCCTCGGCGCTTTTCTGCTCCACGATCTGCTGGATAACACCTCCGCCCAGATCATTTGTCTGGTGCGGTTTAATGAGCCTGCGAATGATGATCAGCCCGGGGGCGTGGCACGCATTCGCCGGAACCTTCTTGATCTCGGCTTGTGGCGCGATTCCGTGATGGAGCGTGTAGAGATTTTGCCAGGAAACCTTTCTCGCACACGGTTCGGTCTTTCAGCGAAGGCGTTCGATGAGCTGGCTGCTCGTGTCGATGTGATTGTGCATGCTGCGGCTACCGTTAACCTCGTGTACCCCTATGCTGCCCTGCGCGGGCCCAACGTGGGTGGTACGCGTGAGATTCTTCGGTTGGCGAGCAAGAGTGGCGCCACAGTGCAGTACGTCTCCACGAACGGGGTCCTGCCCGCCTCGGGCGAGAAAGGCTGGCCGGAGGACACGTTGTTGGATGTGGAGGATGTTCCGACCAAGCTGCTCGATGGATACGGACAAACTAAGTGGGTCGCGGAGCAGCTCGTTCTCGAGGCCGGCCGTCGCGGTCTGCCCGTGAAGGTCCACCGTGCCGGCACGATCAGTGGACATAGTACTACCGGTGCTGCCAACGCATGGGATCTTCTCTCCGCTTTGATTGTGGAATCGATCAAGTTGGGCTACGCCCCTGAAGTTCAAGGTTGGCGCGCGGAGATGACTCCGGTGGACTTCGTCAGCAAGGCCATCGTCCATCTAGCCACTCAGACCCATGCTGAGCAGACCATTTTCCATTTGGGTGACCCCAAGCCCGTTGACACGCGCGATGTGTTTGCTGCTCTGAACGAGCTGGGCTACCCCACAAAGCCTCTTGGCTGGGATGAATGGGTTACCCTGTGGAACGAGAAGCGCAGTAACGTCAAGGGTGGTGACGGTGGGTTCACCGTGGATATCCTCCGCAGTGGTATGCCGACTGTGGAATTTCTGCGGGACATTGTCGTGCTGGATAACGCGGCCACCCGACCGTTCCGGACATGCGTGGAACGGCCGAAGGTGGACAAGGCGCTGCTCGAGACCTACACCCGTCACTGGTTTGCCAGAGGATGGCTGTCAAAGCCTCCTGTGCGCCAGCAGGCGCTGAACGGAACTGCGCAGCTGGTCAAAGGTCCGCTTAGCGGCCGTGTGGCTGTTGTCACCGGCGCGTCATCCGGCATTGGTGCAGCAGTGGCTACCGCTCTTGCACGCGAAGGTTGCCATGTTGCTCTTGCCGCTCGTCGTGTGGAAGCTCTCGAGTCGTTGCAGAAGCAGCTGGCAGCCCACGGAGGCAAGATTATCGCGAAAAAGACAGATGTCACGAACAAGGCACAGGTGGACGCTTTGTTCCATGATGCCACCCAGGAACTCGGCCCTATCGACATCCTCGTCTCCTGTGCGGGTGTCATGTACTTCACCATGATGGCCAATGTGCAGACGGATGAATGGGAGCGGACGGTGGATGTGAACTGTAAGGGTCTCCTGCACTGCCTGTCGGCTACGGTCCCGGGCATGCTGTCCCGCGGCGCCGGACACATCGTGGCCATTTCCTCTGATGCCGGTCGGAAGGTGTTCCCGGGTCTGGGCGTGTACTCCGCTAGCAAGTTCTTCGTGGAGGCTACTCTGCAGTCTTTGCGTCTGGAGACCGCCGGAACGGGACTGCGCGTGACGAGTGTGCAGCCTGGCAACGTTGCCACAGATCTATTGGGGATGAGTACAGACGCGGAAGCGCTTAAGAAGTATGGCGAGCCGTCGGGGGCGGAGGTTTTGGCTCCGGAGGATATCGCCAATTCGATTGTGTATGCGCTGCGCCAGCCCGCACATGTTTCTGTTAATGAGGTGTTGATCGAGCCCCGGGATGAGCCGATTTAATGGGTCAATGATGATAGACTATAGACATGCATGAGTGATGCAATGAAGGTTTCTTGTTTTCCCAATGCTTGGTATATCGCATCACGTATTAATATCTCAGAGTTTATTTTCGATAACCAAGAATTTTACATTTTCTCCTTCAACTTAGGTCTCACCGTTTCTTCGGCTAATCAGTATTTCCTACCTCCTTTTCAAATAAACACAATACACCACTCACCGCATTGCCTATATCCCCTTCAATGGGCCTAGACTCAGACCCATATTCGAGCAGCCCCGAACCCAACAACCGACACATTCCACTCAACATTCCTTCCAACCACCCCGATATGTTCAACTCTGACGATACATAAGACAACAGAACCCACCGCGTTCTCCACGTATGCACCTACCTCCCATCCACTCCAGCACTCGATTCAAGATGTACCTCCAATCCCTAACCACCACCACCCTCCTCTTCCCCCTCCTCCTCCTCACCAGCACCCACGCAACATCAACCACCCCATCCCCGAACACCGACGAATTCACCCAACTCAACTGCCCCAACACCACAACCCCCACCGCGACCCCCGCCGAGCAACTCGCCGCGTGGACCACCTTCACCAACCTGATGTACACCGAGCACCGCCTCACCGACGCACTGAGCCACTACGTCGCCGGGAAATACATCAACCACTCACCGCTGGTGGCCGGCACAGGCGTGACCGAGACGGCCGCGGAGCTGACGAACCTCGTGCCAGACGTGACCTCGCAGCTGCAGCGGGCGTTCGTGGGCTGGGACGCAGCGGGCAATGCGTTTGGCGTGGCGCATACGCGGGTGATCCCGAATCCGAAGGAGGATGGGGCGGAGGGAGGGGAGTCGGCGCTCGTGGATATTATCCGCATGGTCGGGACGTGTATGGTGGAGCATTGGGATGTAGAGCAGGCAGTTGGTTCTAAGGGGGAGGGGGGAAATCCGATTGCTTTCTTTTAGGGTGTTGATTGTGTTGGTTCTGGGGGTGTTAGGAGCGAGCTGGGGTGGGTTGGGGGTGAAGGGGTGGTGTTATGTTTGAGGTTGATGCTAAATGTTGGGATTTGGTTCTTTGCTGGGATTGGGCTTGGGGTCTATATTATATACGTGTATACTGGGAAGGTAGAGTGATATAATTAAGGGTGATCTTTGATATGTTTGCTCTGTGGGTGGTGGTATACTACATTTCTTGGGTAGCTTACAAGCTAGCTGCCTATTTGATTTCTGTTCTTGTAAACATTCTTTCTGGTAACTCTATGTACAATCTGTATGACATCTGTAAGGTCATACATGGTGAACCTTAGGATTGTATAGAGAGTTTAAGTATTTTGATTTCATTGGCTAAATTCACAACCAGGAATATATACAAGTAGTGTGGTCATCTAGTTCTACGGATGAGGTAACATTTTGGAAAATTGATCGAGCACTGTGGGCTACCTTAACAAGTGGATACCAACCTGTATACAACTAAGACAACCAATCATTATGTAAAATAGCAGTCGCTTTTTATCATCCATGATGTAATTCTACTCTGGTTGTGAACTGAATCCAACCGCCTTCTACCCGTGCGATGTCCGATCGGCCCAAACAAGAGTCGGACTTAAGCTCGTCTACCGGGACGCACCCGACGTCGGACCAAAGCATCGGAGATCGGACATCTGCCATCCCCCGTGTGCAGCATTCGCATCGTCGGGCCCTGAGCCGGGGCTCCCCGCAACATTTTCTGGGGAAGCGATCTTTCAGAAATGGAGATAAAATGCAAGACCTCCCACACAATCCATCACTCCTTCCTCCAGACAAACCACAACACACACAATCATCAACATGACCACGCAACCGCGCCTCAAACTCGCCCTGATCGGCCTCGGCCGTCTGGGAGCCATCCGCGCCGAAATCCTGGCCTTCAAGCAGCCTCGTATTGAGCTTGTCGCCGCCTGTGACACGAAACCCGGGGCTGACGAATGGGCGGCGGCCAATCTGCCTGCCTCCGTGAAGTTTTTCGCCGATCCAGAGGACTGCATGAAGAACAGCGGTGCCGAGGCCGTCCTGATCTCGACAGCAACCGCTACCCACGCGCCTTTGATTATCAAAGGCCTTGACCTGGGTCTGGTGAGTTCTACTGCCCTTTGTCAATCTCGAAACTGGGTTGCGGACTGACACACTCCGTCCAGCATGTCATGTGCGAGAAGCCGATCTCGGTCGACGTGATCACCACCGAGGAGGTTCTCGCCAAGGCTGCGTCCAAGCCCCACCTCAAATTCCTGGTTCCCTTCTGTCGACGATGTGAGTGGACTTCAGCCCCCTGTGCTGTGACAACTAGTGTTTAGGGGTGAGCTGACCCGCGCTAGATGATGAGTCGTACCGTCAGGTGAAGCAGATGGTCGAGGCTGGCGCACTCGGAGACGTCCACGCAGTCGAGAGCTCTTGTCTTGACCAGCAGGACCCTACAGGTAAGTTTTCACCTCTCCTTGTCAGTTCGTACCTGTGAACCCGTCCGCCTAATCCACCATGCCCCTAGGCTTCTTCGTGCGCTTCTCCGAGCAATCCGGAGGTATCTTCGTCGACATGGGTGTTCACGATGTCCGTTCCCTTTCCCTGTACTTCCACCTACACTCCCCCATGCTAACCATAATCCTGCAGATCGACATCGGCCGGTACTACCTGGACGTCAAATCCGGCCTCACCAACCCCAAAAAGCAAGTCAACCGGGTCGTCGCGGTGGGCCAACAGGCCGTGTACGGCGAGCTCTCGAAGTACGGCGACGCCGACAACGGCTGGGGGCTGGTGGAGTTCGCCAACGGCAAGATCCTGACCTTCCACCTGGGGCGGACGCTGACCAACGGGTTCGAGGGGATGACGCGCGTGTGCGGCACCAAGGCGCACTCGGTGATCAACGCCAACTCGACCATCAACCGCGTCGAGGTGCGCGACGCCCACGGCGTGCGCACCGCCACCACCCCGGACGCCTTCGTGCTGTACGACAAGTCCTTCCTCAAGGACCTGGAGGAGTTCGCCACCGCCTGCCTCGACGGGGCGCCCTTGACGTGCGCGCCCGAGGACGCGTACGAGGCCGCCAAGATCGCCACGGCGCTGCAGTTCTCCTTCCGCCACGGCGTGCCCGTGTACTTTGACGAGAATGGGTTGGCGATTCTGGATGCGGGCAGGAAAGCATGATTTCAGCATCTTAGAGGTGGCTTGGGTTGGTCAGAGTAGCGTTTTGCATGTTTGTTTTTGTTATGAGTGGTGGACGCATAGAACTGGGGATTACGAATCAAAAATATGTGCATGACATTTCTTTCGGTTCGAGGCACCTAGAATTCGTAGAATCGACACTTTAGGCTTGATCTTTCTAGTACTAGAGTCAACATATCTCAGAACAACATGGCGTTACTCAAGGCTGGATTTGCTTGCACGTGGCCAGCATCTTTCACTTATTTAAAAATCTTTTGTGATAATTTTAAATCTCTTGACTAATTCTTTGGACCGGGCGAAACATTTTCAAGACCAGGGAGAAACACGCGAAAATACAAGTGTGTTTCTTGTCGATACTGGAATGTGATGCCGTTCGCTTACGCCTCACATTTCACTCACTCTTCTCCTATCAATGAATCTCTAGAATAAACTAATGCCTCATCTTCTCCGTTCACCGACACACTTGAATCCAGCATGTCATGTAGGTGTTTTCTCCATAGGTCCACAAGAAACACAGATCGAGTGATTGACTGGCCATACGTAGAATTGATATACATATATGCTATCTCATTACAACGCATAATAATAAGCTCGGAAATCCGGCAAAAATGCACCTCACCATATCTGCAGGCTGCTAGTAAGAGGTATAAACGAATCATTAGTAGCTACACAAAACAAACCACTCCACCGCCAGAGTTTAATGCGATCCATCCGCCTAGCCCAGCGGTATACTTCCCAACAGATCCTGAAGAAGCATCGGATCCCAAAAGTCTTGCAACTTCCCCGATACGGAACACGTTAGCTATCGCACACCCAAGCAGATAGAGGACAAGACAGGAGGATCCCACCAGCTCATTCGTCGAATCCGGCGTCACCACCGGCAACGACGAGCCCGCCACAATCATCGAAGGATCACGCTGCAGCACCCCGAAAGGATGATGATGGAGGTCATTCGGCGACGGGTTCGAGCCCACGTCAATGCCATGCGGCGAGTCGGTGGGCGTTTCATCCGCCAGCTGGATCGTCGTCCGGATCGTCTGCCGGCCCTGGCCCGCCCGCTCGATCAGTCGCGTCCGCCAGCCCAGCAGCTCGACGTCCTCGCTGTCCTCGCGGTCTCGGTCACCCCGCCGGCCTGCATCATCCTGCGCAGCAGCCGGCTGCGTCGACGCGGAGGCGATCTTGGCCGACGCCCGCGCGCGCAGCCTCGTCAGCCACTGCAGGTTCCGGCCGTAGCGCGGGGTGTTGGCGCCGTATTGGATCAGCGAGGTGAAGAGGTTGATTGCGGCGTCGAGCTGGGTCAGAGCGAAGGCGGCCATGGGGTTGCTGGGGTCGCGCAGCACGAGGGTTCCCAGGCAGAGAGCGGAGCCGAAGACATGGTACTAGAATAGAAAGGTGGTTGGGAGAGATGTTCTGGCCCGGAGAGAATGGGGGGGATGCGCCTACCCAGAAGTTCCATTGTCTGGTGCTGACCGCGGGGAAACGGGTGTGAATGTCGTCGACAATTGCGATGATGATCTGAGAGTGTCAGCTGGAGCGTCTTGCATGTTGGACGAGCGAAGATGGAAGGCTCACGGCGCAACGCTCTATCACGGTCAGAAATGAAGGCGCGTAGACGGATCTCATCCGGTCGTTGATATCGTACAGTGCTTTCGCATAATATGGTCGATGGAGGTTGATGATCGTCTCCGAAATGTTGAGCGCTAGATTCATTTGCTACCGAGTACTTAGTCAGACAATCCAACTTGCCATGGGAAAAGGACGAACCTGAAAAGAAATGGTCATTGATCTACGGGAGGGTTCGGGCGATGCCTCGATTGCTGCTTCGACGTGAGGGTAGCGAGAGGGCATGGACAGAAACGCGGCTCGACAACGAAGGGAAAACGGCAGATTGCGCTCAAATTCGCCGCTACAGAGCGTCAGTTTTCAAGTCAGACTGTGGCGGTGGGGCACATACAGTCTAATGTCGAGGTCGGTCACAGCTGAGTACGGTGGTTTGTGCACCTTCATCGCCATATGGAGAATTCTGCGGGCTGGTTAGATGTGAGGCATCCTCGGGACGACAAGAGAAAAACACACTCGGACGAAAGCTGCGAGAGCTCAAATCGAAGGATCGAATAGCTCTTTTCACCGGTTGCGTTCTCCGGCTCGGAAGGGAATGCGACATCGCAATGCTCCGGATTCATGGCGCATCTGCCTGAGATTAGACATATCATAAGACCTGCACGGGGAACCCATACGGCCTCGAGAAGCAATGTGCCTGGAAGGTGTCGGCGGCATTCAACTCCCAGAACACCTTGCGTCTTTCCTCAATCACATCCGGCGGAAGATTCCAGCGGGCACCGTCTCGATGCATACCCATCTAGACATATAGATTATCCATCAGTGGTGAACTTCACTTGGAGCAGTTGTGCTTACCGCTTGAACTAACCGCATGACCAGGCCCCAGAGCGGCCAGGCATTGTCCCCTCGGCCCCCTTTATCTAAATGTCTAGACCAATGTCAGTGAAAGAATGGAAATTGCGGAGCCACTCAGTAACGTACAGATGCAGATGCGCCATCAAATGCTGCTGATCGTTAGCAGTGAAAGATAGCGACAAGCTCAAGACTCACTAAAGTTTGTAGTCCGGCGACCATGTTGTTGGATAGGAAGCGCCCTTTCACCAGAGCCAACTCCGAGAGATGCAGCCAGTCCTCGGCAGATGGATCATAGTTAGGCATCTCAATGTTAAACAAGGTGCCTTGAGCCAGGACGATGAACACCAGCGCAATCTCCTGCGGATTGACCCGCGGAGACACGGAAACTCCCTCGGCAAACTTGTAGATGCGGTCGAAAGTCTTCTGGAAACTGGCTTTGGGAGCAACATCATGGCTGAAGCATTGTCAGCGTTGCCTCGTAAACCCCGTCAATCACACTCACTGCCAAGCACAATAGCGATAGTACGATCCCACCAATGTCTCCGCCTCCTCCTTGGTGGGCAGGCGGGAAAGCAACTCCCGAGTACTGACGTGTGAGGCTGCCACATTGAACGGAAAGGCGATGGGAGTGGTACCGGGAGTCAAGCGGTAGGGCTGGGATGGAACCGAATCTGGGATCTTTGGGGAAGGAGCGCGGGTCACCGGGGGACTGTCCGATGCGTCTTGGGTTTCCGACTACATAGATACACATCTCAGTGGCTGTGAACGAGGCTCCAGCAGAGATGACCTACCTCTTTCAACCATTCACTGCCGGCCGTCGGGCCCAGGTACTTGGACCGGCCTCCTTTACCCAACATCAAGGTGCCGTAGGAGCCGTTCTGTCCGGCAACGCCAAGGGGCTGTGGGACGGGATTCTGGTAGC
This sequence comes from Aspergillus fijiensis CBS 313.89, assembly GCF_003184825.1. NCBI lineage: Eukaryota > Fungi > Ascomycota > Eurotiomycetes > Eurotiales > Aspergillaceae > Aspergillus > Aspergillus fijiensis. The sequence continues at coordinate 385,837 of NW_024468997.1, read as the reverse complement.
CACTGTTCCTTCGATCGCTGGGCCCAGATAGGCTAATTCGGCCCGAAGCAGCTGAAGAGGATTCGTGCACAGGGTCGGACTGTAGCGCGTGGTCGAGAAGGGCGAGTTGTTCAAAGTCATCCCGTCTGTTGCCGTTATGCGGTGGTTGCCGTGAGTTGCGGCCCGAATGGTCGGCGGACCCCTGCTCCGCGGCAGTGATATGGGCCTGACCGCGATGTTGTGAAACATCATGTTGAGGGGGCGTGTCCCAGATGTGTATGGATGGATGATCCAAGCGAGGAATGTCGGGTGAACGGGGTGCATTGTCTTCCTGGGTAGGGGGATGTTCAGCTTGTGCAGGACTCTTACGCTGCTTTTTGGGTGTATCAGATCCTCTGCCATAGCAGCCAATCAGTATCATGCAGGCATGCATAAGCACATGGGACGTGAACAAACCGGGACGGTGTAGTGTCGGCTGCACCTGGGTTACAGAATGAGGTCCGGCGTCGGCGGACACAGTTTGAGCACGGCACTGCAATGTTCCTTCTTTCAGCCGGTGGGCACGGTCTCCATACGTCAAACTCAAGTTACTGACACTGCCGATCACATTTCATCTTCAGCCGGCGACATTCTGCAAGGGTTATTGGAATCAACCTTTCTGTACGTTGTACGTTTGACCGTCACATTCTATGAGGGAAGCGGCACTGACCTGCACAGCTGAGGGATGGGCGCTGTCTTCGCTGTTTTTTGGTCGGTCTGGGATCGTCATCGGCCTCATGGCTGACTCTTCCCGATGGTTGGGAGCGGTCCGATCCTGGGACGTTGGTCATCATGCCATATGAATCGGGTTGCATGAATGAAATGCAGTGAAGTGACAGGCGGGTGTTGTCGATGACGGAAAGCCGAGGAGGGAGGCGGGAGAGGCGAGAGATATGTCCGGTCATGTGATGAGCCACCCCCACCCCCACCCCCACCCCCACACCCCCGCAAAGATACGAGAGATTATCTCCGATGCCAACCTTGAGCCTTACGACGTAATGCATCCCCGATCCATCAATTCCAGATTGCTTTATCTCCGGTCCCAAGATGGAAATGGCCCGATCTACCCGAGAGACGAGTCTCTTGAAAAAGGTATAGAAGACGCAACTGGAGAAGCTATAAATTGAGTTCGACAAACAAACATCACATCCTTGCTCATCAGACTTGTTTTGAATTATCGTTTCAATTGTTCTGTTTGTTTCATCAGCCAAAATGGTTCTCAGAGTTCAAGAGTCGGGCCTGGACCACCAAATAAACCAGGTCAGCCTGGCCGACCTCAAGGCCCAGGTCGTGGTCAGCGAGCTGGATACTCCCTCCTCCAAGCCTCCTGTCGATGACAACTACATGTACGACTTCAAGTACAACCACCCTCTTCCCACCTCGGACGTTCTGGGAATTGAGATCCCCTCCGACTGCGACGCTCAGAAGGAGGCGGAGACGATTGTTGCCCGCCTTTCCGAGAGCATGGGAGCTGGCGATGCGCAAGCATTCACCGATCTCTTCCTCCCATATGGTAAGTCTTACTCTGTGCTCCCATATGGCATGCATATGCAACCAACTGACATGACAATCCCTCAATACAGGTGTCTGGCGCGACAAGCTGTCCTTCACCTGGGACTACCGCACATTCAACTTCCACCCCGCCATCTTGAAGGCTGCCCAGGACCTTTTCCCCACTACGAAAGCCACCAACTTCAAGTTCTTCAGTCCCGCTCCCGCGGTTTCCCGCCCATACCCCGATTTTGCCCAGCTACAATTTGTGGTGTCATTTGAGACTGAAGTCGTCAATGCTTCAGCGGTGATCAATGCCGTTCTCACGAAGGAGGGGTGGAAGATCTACACCATGCACACTGTGGCCGAGAAACTGAAGCAGTTCCCGGAAGTGCCCCCGGCCGACGGGCATATGACCGGTCCCATCAGCTGGGAGAAGCAGCGGGCCGCAGAAGTAGAGGCTGCCAATCCGGAGGTTCTGATTATTGGTGGTGGACAGAAGTGAGCAATTCCCTTCTCCATGCCTACATTGCAGGTGCTGACGCCCTTACCCCACACCAGTGGTCTCGCGCTGGCCGCCCGATGCAAGGCACTGGGCATGGACAGCCTGATCATCGAGCGCGGCGACGAAATCGGAGACGTCTGGAAGAAGCGCTACGAGTACCTCTCGCTGCACTTCCCTCACTGGGCCGACGACCTGCCCTACTTCCCCTACCCCAAGCTCTGGCCCACATACACTCCCGCCCAAAAGCAAGGCATGTACATGCAGTGGTACGCCGAGGCGCTGGAGCTGAACGTCTGGACCAAGTCGGAGGTGGTCAGGGCCGAGCAAGACGAGCAGAACCGGTGGACGGTCACAATTAACAAGGAAGGCCGGGAGACTCGCGAACTGCACCCCAAGCAGGTCATCATGGCCACCTCGCTGTGCGGCATGCCCATGACCCCCCAGGTCCCCGGTATGGCTGACTTCAAGGGCGTCATCCGCCACTCGACCGCGCACGACAGCGCACGGGACTTTGTCGGGAAGAAGGTCTGCGTGGTAGGCACTTCCTCCTCCGGCTTCGACACGGCCTTTGACTGCTCGCGCCGTGGCATCGACGTCACCCTCCTGCAGCGGTCCCCCACGTACATCATGTCCCTCACCCACTCCGTGCCCCGCGCGATCGGCAACTACGGCCCCGATGCCGAGGGCAACCGCCCCAACCAGGAGGAACAGGACCGCTTCTTCTTCGCGACCCCCACGGGCCCCGGAGAGGAGCTGGCACGCCGCAACGCCAAGGTGCTGGAGGACCTCGACCGTCCGCTGCTGGATGCGCTGCACGCGCGGGGGCTGCGCACCTGGCGCGGCCAGCGCGGCACCGGCGGCTCCACACTGGGCCAGACGCGCAACGGAGGCTTCTACTTCGACGCGGGTGCGTGCGAGCACATCATCAACGGCAAGATCAAGGTGGAGCCGGGCTACATCGAGCGCTTCACGGAGGACAAGGTGATCCTCAACGACGGCCGCGAGCGCGAGTTCGACCTGGTCGTCTTCGCCACCGGCTTCTCCAACACCATCGACTCCGTGCGGGCCACGCTGGGCGACAAGATCGCCCGCCAGTGCGGGCCCATCTGGGGCATCGACGAGGAGGGCGAATTCAAGACCGCGTACCGGGAGACCGGGGTGCCCAACCTCTGGCTCATGGTCGGCTACCTGCCCTACACCCGCTTCCATTCGAAGCTCATGGCGATGCGTATCAAGGCGCTGATGGAGGGGGTCTCCCCCGCGCCTTACAAGGCTTAGACTTCGACTGGTGTGCTTTTTTTGGGTTGCCTGTATATATGTATGGATTTTTCTCATGATCACGAACTTTCCCTGCAATTAGTTGTTCTTCAATGTCAGATTTCTTGATATCATTTCTCCGAGTGCGATATTGTAGGGTAGGTGTCTTTAAGAAGAAACTGTGTCCGACGCTAGTCTAGACATACCTCACGTCATAGACCAAGTTCCATTCGAAACACTGAGAACTGCTTCAGGATTCACTGTGTAGTTCAATCTCACTGCGGATGAGTGAAATAGCGCAGGTTATGTAGTGTCCATGATGCAGCAACGAGCTGTCGCAAAGGGTTCCTGTGCCCAAGTTTGAAAAAGACCTTTGATTGAGCTACTCTGAAACGAGCTCATGATCTCAAGGGCGGAAGGTACTACCATCAAAATTCGGACTTACCAGTCTATATACCACGTGCATATACCTAATCGTTATACAAACACACCCGGAGGTTTGACCTTTAGAGAGGTCAACGCAAACCTGTGCCGAATTTCCTCCGGATTCCCCCGAGCTACACATCCGCATGAGACCTATATTCTGACAAAATGGAATTTATTCATTCAGAGGATGTGAGACCCTTCAATTTTATATATACACGGTGGTGGTGGAAAGCAACTCACGTAGAGAAAGAGGTAGAGAGGTATGGCGCTTCGCAAAGTGCGAACAACCGAACTACGGACTCAGGCCCTTTATCATATGAAACTTATTTTGTGAACGTGCAACAAGAATTTCTCATTTTAATTCTGTACAGCCTAACACCAAAGACTCGCTTTTTGAATGATAAATCTATACGGCATGCCCTCACCAACGGCATCACTGCGCCTTGACCGGACCGTACCAGTCCGCAAAGCCCAGGTCGAACCCCCACAGCGGCGTGTTCAGCCGTTGAGCCTTGCCCTTGGCCGCCAGCCCATCGAGCACGGCCAAATCCTCCTCGGAGAGCGCAATGACCTCGCGGTTGCTGGCAATGCGCTTCTCGGTCACCGACTTCGGCAGCACCACCACGCCCTTGTTGACGTGGTAGCTGATGAGGATCGTGGCAGCCGAGACGCCGTTCTTGTCCGCGATCTGCTGGATCTCGGGGTCGGACATGATTGGGGCACCTGACCACACATGTTAGTGACTTGGTTGACTGTGGAGTCTTTTTCTAGAGTGAGCGCGAGTGAAACCCACCAGTAGAGCCTAGAGGCGAGTACGCCTCCAGAAGAATGCCAAGCTTCTCGCAGTACTCGCGGAGTTCATGCTGCGGCAGGAACGGGTGCAGCTCGACTTGGTTGACCGCCGGCACGACCGTCCACTTCTTACGCAGCTCCTCGAGGTAGGGGATGGACCAGTTGGCCACACCGATCGCCTTAACTTTGCCGGATCGGTACACCTCCTCCATCTGGCGCCAGGTCTCGTTCTGGTCCCATGACCGGTCAACCGAGCGGGTACCATCTGGGTTCACTGGCAGGAGCTCGCTAGTTTCGTTCTGCACGCGCATAGGGTTAGCCCATGGAGAGGCTAGGGACAGGGGCCAGGAGGACTCACCGGAACAAGCCGAACGGGCCAGTGCACCAGCTGATAGCAACGTGGGTCAGTCCTGATACGGTACAAGGTATCACGCGGTTGTCACGTGTTGGACAAGACCTACGTAGAGGTCGAGGTAGTCGGTGCCCAGTGCCTCCAGAGTCTTCTGCAGACCCTCCTTGACGTTGGGGTGGTGGGTGTTCCAGAGCTTGCTGGTGATGAAGATCTCCTCACGGGGCACGCCGCTGTCTCTAATCCCCTGACCGACTTCGTTCTCGTTGCCTATTACGTAGGCATTAGACTAGTCATGGAAGAGGCGCAATGGCCCGTCGATGTATGGGAGCTCACCGTAAATCCTGGAGGATGTTAGCGGGGGCGACTTGACACAGGGAGACAACAAGACTTACAATGCTGCGTCGATGTGACGGTATCCATTCTTGAGGGCGAAGGCCACCGCCTTGGCCACCTCTCCGGGCTCGGATTTCCAGGTTCCTATACATTGAAAACACCAGGTCTTAGCAAGTACTGTACCGTACCACGACAGTCCACAAACATAGGCACGTACCGAGACCGACGGCGGGAATCAGGGCGCCCGTGTTGAGCTTGAAGTGAGTAGAAGGAGCCATTGTGATATTGCTATTGCTATTTTGGTTGGTGAGAGAATACAAGAAAGTACAGTAGATGCCAAGTAGCGCTGCAGGGACCGCCTCTAAAAAGGCCCTGCGCTGTTAATGCAGTCGGAGATACTCAGCGTGGGGTCGGAGATTGGCTTAACCGCCATCGGGTTTATCTGAACCTCGGTAAGTGCTTATCTCCGGCCCTGGCAATGAGCTCCGGTATGACGTCGGACTAGGTTTGTTAGTCGTCCCTGTCCGGCGCCGTGATCGTAATCAAGAATAATTGAGATATGAAGTCAACGGGATTATCCCATTGGGTCATTGATGCCTATTGTTCATGGTCTCGCTGATGCAGAAATTCACCTTGAACTGGAATATGAAGTATCAGAATAGTTCTTAGGAAGCAAGTCATATATCAGATTTCAATCATACAAATGATCATGTCAATCTACCTTAAATTCTCAAGTACGAGTGAAAGATAGTGATATCCAGCCAGGGCTCGTCCCATGACTTCTATAGCCAGACAGCATGTTTAATGCCACTCTCCAATCCCTCATTCAACCCAGCCACCAGGGTCCACACATCGCCTCGATCTCCGCTAATCTCGTAGACCTCGACACCACCACCCTCCTGCCCTGCCGCCACGACGTACCTGCCGTCGTCGCTGACCCGCATCCCACGGATGACATCGAGCTTGGTGCGCACGTGCTTGATCGCCTTGACACTCCTGCCGTCGTCCGATAGCAAGATGATGGCAATCGCATCGCCGGGCGGGGGCTGCTGCGGGACGTTCTGCAGATGCGGTTCGCGGCGCGCGATGTGCCGTTCCCACCGATTACTGACATAGAGAACGTTGGGAATCGAAGGATGCAGACAAATCTCGGAAGAGTCCATCATGAACTGATGGTCGGGGTGGACCTCCGGGGGTATGATGTTGGGAGCGAAGCCAGCGATGGGCGGGATGGCTTCGGCGGGGCCATCGGAGAGGTCGAAGGCGAGGACGGTGTGTGAGAGCTCTCCGATCACGTACATGATTCTCTCTGGGAAAGCTTCCGTCAGCCAACCTAGCCAGGTGCTATGAAGCAACTGGGGGCTACATACCATCCGGACTGAATACGGCATGCCGAGCCCCTGTTCCCGGGGGACACTGCAGCCAGCCGCAGATGTCCAGCTTCTGCACCCCCTCGCGCCGGAGGAGCCACACTCGGTCGGATCCCAGGTCTGGAGCGTATAGTAACCCGCGTTGGTCTTCAAGGATCTGATGAACATGGCATTGTCGCTGTCGGCCTTGGTTCGGGCCGTGTCCCGCGTCCCGGTAGGGGAAATTTGGGATGATCTCGGTTCGGGGGATGTCTTCGAGCAGTAGCGTGCCGGACTTGGTGACTGAGATGGGGTAGAGAGCAATGGAACCTCCTAGATACTGGATACGGTATGTGTATGAGTATCCGTTCTGACAAATGCGAAAGCGAAGGGGGTGGGATAGACAAACCGTCGCCAGCGCCAGTGCAGATTTATCGCGCAGTGTAAGGACTACACCCGAGTGCGGTTAACATCAATATTGTTTCTAGAAAGAAACATTGCAGCATGGGGCAAGACTCACAGTGACCCGGCGCTCCCAGGGTCGGCTGCTGGCTGGTGATTTTGCAAGCCTTGTGTGCATGATCAACTTCGAAGCTGTAAAGCAGGCCGGCGTCATCACCCTCGGATAGCCCGAGTAATTGGTCAACGCTGCCTTGCGAAGACACGGGCTCGACCCAGGAAGCATTGTAAGGGGCGGCGTAGTTTGCGAGGATGCTCAGCTTCTTCTTGTCGAGATCGAGTGCGAGCGTGGTGAAGTCGGCTCGGTCGCCCGATAACAAAAGTTTGCAATGCATCGTGTATCAAACAGGAGTCATACGAGCGAGACAGATTCGATTTGCACGCCTAAGCTAATCTGATAGCTAGTATAATATTCCATTCATTCCCTCCCTATTGTATTTCTTGCTTGATTGAATGAGGAGAGAGCCATGCGTGCCCTAATCTCCGATGGTCACGTGCATCGGGCGATGGGACCCTATCACCTCATTATCTCCGATGTCAGATTGCTCCGATCCGATGTCATTTGGGCACAGAACACAAGCCTGTCCGTGGTTTGGATCGACTTTGCAATACTCCGGAGGAGCAGATGTATATTTTCTCACAGGCGAGCCCCTCAATGACAATCAGAGACTCCATAAATCCCACCCGAGGCAAGGCAAACGTCATTTCCTCGTGCGTCCCAGGTCATTTGTCTGGTCTCTGCCAGGCTTCGAGTGACAACGGCATATGGTGAATACGAAAGCCCTGCCAATCCTGTATTTTGCCTGTCCCGATAGGAAAGGATGGAGCAGCAGACGAAACTCTAACCTCTTTGTTGGCCACAGCGGTGAGGCAAGGGAAACGACATCTCGATGCTTCCAAACTGGTTGACACGGGTGGAATAAGCTGCTAACATGCCGTGTACCACTAGGCGATGAGACCTTCTGTCAGGATTTATCTTTGAGCATCCACAAAGCCTCTCGTAGGCTATATGACGCAGATGACGTGGCTGCAACTATCATTGTTCGTGATAGGTGCATTCGCGCCCATCTATTTGCCCTGTAGAACATAGATCCATACTCCGGTCACCCGGCTGCTAGTCGGAGTAGGGATCCTCCAGTCGGATCAAGAATCTTCCAGTATGCACAGTATGCCCCCCAAACTGGACGGGGGACGGGGCTAACCCCCACGCCCAGTAGCCCGATGTCAGCGTCCAAGTGAGATGTCCGACGGGCCGTGTCGATATTGTCATTGAGCCCGACTACGGGTCTGCATATCTGATTGGCGTGGCAGGGATCAATGGTAGGCCTTCTGGAGAATCTCGGGCAGGTCCGGGGTAACCCCAGCAAGATACGAAATGGTTCCCCCCACCCCCACGGGGTTACTTAAAGTAACCATGTTCCTGCCCTCTTCAACCTCCGAGATGAAATCAGGCCACTATTTCGACCGGCATGAATTATCAATCAAAGGACTCAATGCAGCCACGAGCCAAGGGAGACGACTCCACAACGGTGGAGCACGATGAACAGGGCACGATCCTTGATGTCGACGCCCTCAACGTGGAGGAACCCTCCTACGGCCCGGACGGCATCCGAGGGCTCTTCAGCTCAGGCTACGTTCTAGGGGCCGCATTTCTGGCGTCACTCGGCGGTTTCAGCTTCGGGTATGACCAAGGTGTCATCTCGGTGATCAACGTCATGCCGCAATTCCACGCAGCCATTCCGGGGTCAGCGAGCGAGTTCGGTAAGGGCTTTATGACCGGCATGCTGCTCCTCGGCGCCTTTGTGGGCTGTATCTTCATGCCGTACCTGGCGGATAAGATCTCCCGCAAGTGGGCGTTGACAGTCGTCGTGGTGATTTTTGACATCGGGGCGATCATCCAGACGTCCGCCCAGAGCTACGGGATGTTAGTCGCCGGGAGAGCTATTGGTGGGATTGGAGTTGGTACGCTAGCCATGGTACGTACTTGATGAGAATCTTAGTACCCTATACATCTGATTGCTAACTCAGTCTGGCCACTCAGGGCGCACCGCTGTATATCTCAGAGATCTCGCCGCCAAACCTACGAGGAACCCTGTTGGTGCTAGAATCGATCTGCCTCGTTTCGGGCTCAGTCATTGCGTATTGGATCACATTCGGGATGAGACTGGTGGACAGCGAAGCCTCGTTCCGTGTCCCCTTTGGGCTGCAGATGGTCAGCGCCACGCTGCTTGGAGTTGGCATCCATTTCTTCCCCTACTCCCCGCGGTGGCTGGCTCTGGTGGACCGTCCCGAGGACTGCCTGAAGAGTATCAGTAAGCTGCGCGGCCTGCCCACGACCGACGCGAAGGTCCAGGCGGAATTCCAAGCCATCATGACGGAGATTCGGATCCAGAAGCTCACCGAAGAACGCCTGCGTCCCGGTGTAACCGGTTACAAGCGAGAAGCGGCCCTGTGGATGAGCTTGTTCAGCCGGCGCACCTGGAAACGCACCGCCGTCGGCATCGGAGCGGGATTTTTCCAACAGTTCAGCGGAGTCAACGCTTTTGTATACTACGCCCCGACGCTCATGTCGACCCTCGGCCAGACCGGCGAGATGTCATTGATCCTATCCGGGGTCTTCAATTGTCTGCAGCTCGTCACCGTGCTGGTCTGTTTCGTGACCATCGACAGGATCGGTCGGCGACCGCTGGCGATCTTCGGGGGCTTTGGCATGGGCGTCTGCTATATTATCATCGCGGCCCTGACGGCGGTCTATGGGCCGGGCTGGTCCAACGGGTCGGCGGGGTGGGCCTGCGTGGCGATGGCCTTCCTGTTCATGCTCATCTATGGAAACACCTACTCGCCCCTTGGCTGGGCTCTGCCGTCCGAGGTTTTCCCGACGGCCCTGCGGTCCAAGGGCGTTGCGCTGTCGACCTGTGTCAACTGGCTATCGAACTTCGTGGTGGGGATCGTGACACCGGCGATGATATCGAATATCACGTACGGGACCTATATCTTCTTTGCGGCATTTTGTGTTCTTGCGGGGGTGTGGGCGTTCTTGCTCGTGCCCGAGACGAGCGGGAAGACGCTGGAGCAGATCGACGAGATGTTTGGAGATGGTGGTAGTCTCGAGGAGAATGAACTCAAGCAAGAGGCTGTTCTAAAGATGGGCTGTAGTGGAGCAAGCTCTGGGGTCTAACTTAATTGAAGCTTAGTATACCAGGTAGTTAGAGAAAACATCACATAAAAACATTAATTTTTTCGGGATGCCTCTCGACTACCGGTCCTAGACTTGATGATGCTCACCGGTTCTTCAAGCATGTATAATCACATAATGGGGGTGTTTCTGAAAGGAACTAGTTAATTGTAAACGTGTTTGTATCCTGAAGTTGTAGGGGGTGGCTGTCAAATCAGTAGTCAACCCCCACCAACACTGTACCCCGGTCAGGTCTGACACTTCAGGCTACCACATTACCAGAGGAGCAAGATGCCGGGAGTGTGTGCCAATCGAGTAAAAATCTCGTGCATAGCCGCAGCATAAAATCCAGCAGCCTGAACTCCGACAGCACGTCAGCTTCACACAACGGTCGGTGTGATTGGCCCGAGCGTCTATCAATCGGACATTGGCCTGAGGGTCCAGGCAGCCACCACACTAGTTCCAGATAGGGCTAGCGCACGCGAGCCAGCCAATGAAGGCATACTCACTCCCACTCCCAGGATCGCCGCCCTGAGATCGGGCTGCATGCAACATCTCTATATTTGCAACAAAGGATCAAGGCTGCCTGGATGAGCCTCATCCTGGATAAACCGAGAAGAAAACAGGTCATATATAAGAGGCAATAGTCGTAGAGGAGAGAGTAGTCAAGCAATTAACCATTATCACATCAATGAGCACAACCACATCCATGGCCACGGCCACCAGTGCCCTAACCTCGGCGACATCCACCGAGACATGCACCCATCCCCAGCCTGGCAAAAACGGCTATCTGCCACCTGAAGCCTGCGACGCAGTCCTGATGTACGTGCCGTCATTTGCAGCCGCCGTACTCTTCTGTGTCTTGTTCGGCTTCACCACCATCTGCCACCTCGTACAAGCGGTTATCTACAAGAAGGTAGCCTCCCCACTCCCCGCTGATTCCTGCCTTCGCCCAGCCACCATGCTAACAACACGCAGAGATACGCCTGGGTAGTGATTATGGGCGCTCTTTGGGAGCTCCTCGCCTTCATCTTCCGCGCCCTCCTCACGCGTAAACAAAACAGCGACATCTACGACACGCTGTACACGATCTTCTTTCTGCTGGCACCGATCTGTGAGCAAGCACTGCCCTCTCTATACCACTCCCTCTCAGCAATACCCCTCCCAGCCATAGCCCCACCATCCACCCAGTCCCATCCACTAACCGAGCAACGCAAAAGGGATCAACGCCTACCTCTACATGACCCTAGGCCGACTCATCCACTTCTTCCTCCCAACCCGCCGCCTCGCCCACCTCACCTCGACCCACTACGCGCGCCTCTTCGTCTGGCTCGACATCGTCGCCTTCCTCGTCCAACTCGCGGGCGCCTCCATGACGACAGGCGAGGACCAACCGCAAAGCACGATAATGCGGGGCCTGCACATCTACATGGGCGGGATCGGGATGCAGGAGTTCTTCGTGCTGATCTTCACAGGACTAACCATCCACCTGCACCGGAAGCTGCTCGCCATGGAGCGCGCCGGCACCCTGGACGCGGGACGCGTCCACCGCGCGGCCGGAGGACCGTTCCGACCGACGTGGAAGAAACTGCTGGCCGCGATGTACCTGGCGCTGGGGCTAATCACGGTGCGGATCGTGTTCCGGCTGGCGCAGTACGCGCGGGGCTCGGACGTCAACAACCCCGTGCTGACGCACGAGTGGTACGAGTATGTGTTCGATGCGGTGCCCATGTTCGTCGCGCTGGTGGGGCTGAATGTCGTGCATCCCGGGCAGGTGCTCCGCGGGGAGGGGTCGGAGTTTCCGCGGCTGAGTCGGAGGGAGAAGAAGGCTTTGAAGCGGGAGAGGAAGAAGCGGAAGCGGGAGGAGAGAATGAGGAGGAAGCTGGGGAATGGCGCCGGGGAGTCGTTTGAGGAGTTGGGGGCGCTGGAGGGGGGGGATGTTGGGGTGAGGGGTTAGGGTTGGCTTATGTTGTACGGATTGTGTTTGATGCTGGTATAGATTATACATGGATCCCTGGTTGCTGATTCAGAATATATTCAGGAAGTTTCAGCCTCATATCGCGTGCCCGATTGAGTCTTTGGCGACTGAGATCAGGCGCCCAGTCCCCGTCTAGAAGAGAGTACGGGCCATCGAAGGTTTGATGTAAGCTTAGCAGTAATGGTTCATCCGAACCGGGGCCCGTGAGGTTCATCTTCGATTGGCCACCGGTGGTAATCTATTATGATTTGACACTCGACCACCTAGACCAGTAAGCAGCACCACACGCGTGCGCTGTGGAGCCAAACTCTTGGCCCAAGCGCATTCAATCTAGGCAGTGAGTACAGCTGTCTCAGTTGCCTAGAATCTAGACTGTAGAATGTATACGTCCATCTACTCACTGCGCCTGCTATCCACTCACCGTTCCTTGGGTCAATCTCTGCGCCAAGCATTGGCATCAGCCGCCTTGAACGGTTCTACAGACAAGAGATATACACCCCTCTACCTTCCAGGAGCATATCCAGACACCATCACCTCTACCCTTAGATTTCCTCATAAAAGACCCAAAATGCCCGAGGCCCTCTGTCCATGGGAGGCGCCTATCCTCCTCGCCGCCGCGAGCGGACGAACCTTCGACCTCGAACAGCTTCTCAAAAACAGCGACGAGGTCAATGCTTGTGACACGGAGTACGGACGGAGCTGTCTGGCGTGGGCCGTGGCCAATGGCCATGGCGATACGGTGCGACTCCTCCTACAACACAACGCCGACCCCGACGCCCCCGATGCGGGCGGTCGGACGCCCTTGTTGCACGCCATCGCCAACAGAGACGAGGAGACTGTCAAGCTGCTGCTGAACGCGGAAGCCCGTGTCGACCTGGCTGACTTTCAGGGACGATCGCCGCTCATCGCAGCGGCGCAGAGGGGATGCTCGGAGTCGCTGGTTAGGATGCTGCTACAGGCCGGCGCGGATCTGGACGCGCGGGACTGGCGCTACGGCGGGACGGCGTTGTCCTGGTCGGCCAGACGGGGCTACGAGGGAATTGTCCGGGTCTTGCTGGAATATAATGCCACGGTCGACGTGCGGGACGAATGTCAGCGGACGCCGATGGCGTGGGCCGCACGGAAAGGACATGCCGACATTGTCAAATCGCTCCTGGAAAGACATGCATGCCCGGAGGCCCAGGACAGCGATGGTCAAACGCCGTTCGAGGCGGCGTTTGAGGCTGGCCATGATGGTGTTGTTCAGCTCCTTCGCGGGAAGTCGATCCAAGAGATCAATGATGGATTGGCTGCACGTTCACCCGCTGCGAGGCTGGCCGACTTGCGCGAATTGTACAAGACCGTCACGCCTGATTTTGATCTGAACGACGCCCAAGACGGCGAGATCTTGATCTGGGCCATCCGAAACGAGCGCGAGGAGGATGCACTGTTGCTGGTGGAGCAGGGAGCGGATGTGAATCAACAGGGTGAACGCGGTATGGCTGCCCTCGCGTGGGCTGCAAGCTATGGTCTGGTGAATGTTGTAGAAGCCCTACTAGACGCAGGTGCTGAATCTGATCCCGTGGATGAGGATGGTTGGACTCCGCTCATGCTGGCGGCCGAGAAAGACCACACCGAGGTTGTTCGCGTCCTGTTGGCCAAGGGCGTCAACGTCAACAGGAAGAATGAGGAAGACATGACGGCGCTTCTCTGTGCATCGGGCGAATCGGTCGTGACCCTGCTCTTAGATGCAGGAGCCGATCCAAATGACGCGGATCTGAACGGACGGACGCCAATCAGCTATGCTGCCGAGAGAGGCGATGAATCGTCGGTGTTGCTGTTGCTGGAGAGGGGTGCGATGATCGAGGAAGGCCAGGAGTTATCGCCGCTGATGGAAGCCATCAGCCAGTACAACATGGCATTTGTCAGGCTGCTCCTTGAAAAGGGGGCGGACCCGTACTCGGATGAGTATAGCTGCTGCGAGTATCCTCCGCTCCGACATGCGGCAGATCATGGCCAAGTGGAAATCGTGCGGTTGCTCCTGGAGAAAGATGCAGAATCCGCCGAAACCAAGAAGGACCATATACTCCGAGCCGTTGACACAGCCTGTGAGGCAGGCCATGACTATATGGTCGAATTGCTGATGGGTCAGTACCCCTTTGGGTGCACAGACGATGAGGGTTCAATTCGAGAGCTCCAGCGTGTCGCGAACGAGGTCGCGGAACGATACGGGTATGACCTACTGACCGATCTGGTAACTGCGAGGGTGAATGAACTGCAATTGGGAAGACCGGGTGAAACATAAGCGAGTACGTGAGTCTTGCACGAGTCCGAGCATTGGAATTCCCGGACCATCACTTTTTTTGCAAGGGACGCGAGTGAATTTACAAGCATGGAGCTATCTCTCAATCTGACACAACCACCACGGAAGCTAGAAGTTGTAGACCTACACCTGACAGCCCGTGACAATGGCTAGGATACCAAAGTGTGTGATGTCAACTATTGACCATAGATATATGCTAACTTACATATCACAATCTAGTGTCTTCCCCGGAGTACTGAGCCAACCACGTTAATTGCTGCCAGTTGGCGGATTGGTATAGCCTTGCTTCTGTTGAGTCGACTACAGTATAGTAGTAAAGAAAAGTGAATTCCTGATTTGCTTCTTCGTCAGGATACTAGTCTGCGTCAGGGTGTATATTAGACTATGTGCTCCTTCCAGAAGGCACATCACCCAAGCAGCCTGAGGCCTCCCTCGTACAACACAGTCAGGTTCCAGGTGTTGGAGATCCTTATTTCTCTTTGAGTGCGGGTGGATCCCGTCGGCTCGGGCATAAATCGGAACCAAGAATCCAACTCCTCGGCATGCCGATCTTCTCCCAATTGAGCTGCTCCGGTCGCTGGTCTAATGCGACAAAATCAGTTCACTATGTCCATTATTTCACCTTGAAGAATGTCTACATAATCAGACTGCAGGGCAACAGCTTCAGTTATCCAAAGACCTCCGATCAACACTCCCTCAAACAGCCCATCCCACGGCTCAGCATGTAAGAGACCCGACACGAAATGTCCCAACCTGTTGCGGCATGAAACCACCGCCCCACCGGGAGAGAACTCTTCCCCGGACAATCCCCCGATCCATGGCTGCCTGCCACAATAGACTCTGGTCTGACCACGGACTTATGAACCGTGGAACGGCACCCTACGAGAGGCTGGAGAACCCTCCTCTTTGTTCTGCTCCCGGGGGATGCCGGGATCGCTGTGCTGTGACATCATGAGCACCTTCGCAAAAAAAAAATATGTACTTAGTAAAAAGTCTTTTGTGGTGAGATTAGCGGCGGCTTGGGTTTTTTTGTGATTAGCTTTTCTACTCTCGGATCCTTGTCGCATAGTGCAGATTTGGATTGTATAGGATTCTGCCAGATTAATTTTACGAAGGATTGAAGGATCACCAGACACGGAACGGTAGAAGAGAAGTAAGATTCTAAAGGGGTATCATTGACATTAAAGTGGGATGCTAGGGAAGGGTGGTGTTCATAAAGTGAAGGAGTGGATGTGGACACTCTCGGGGGGGTGAGCAGTGTCCACCAACTGGTGGTGGTCCTGGGCGGAAATGACGGGCTAAGCACAGGCACATCATCTGATACGGTCCAGACCCCAGATACCAGCACAGGAAATTGCTGTTTCGCATGATCGCGCGCGCGTCATGGAGAGTGAGGGTGGGCGGCGCTCATCGCGGCCACCCGTGGTTCGACACCGTCTCCGACGAGGACAACTGCGGATGGTCATCCACGTCCTGCTCGATGACGGTGTGCACCGCAATGCCCTGCAATTCCACGTCCGAGCTATTGCGACTGGCGCTGGCGGCCACGTTCGCCCCCTTGGAGAGTTGCGACCCGTGCAGCTCGTTGATCTGCAGGAACCCGTCGTGGTGGGTGTTGCTCGTCGGGTAGCCGTACAGCTTCGTGCCGGAGGAAGGGTGCGACCGGCCCTTCGACACCCCGGACTTGACCTTGCCCAGGAAGCCCTGCACCAGGGGCTTCAGCAGCGGCAGGCAGCCGCAGATGATCGCGATGTCGAGTTCCAGGCAGGTCCAGAGGGATTCTTTGGCACTCGATGCTGTGCGGAATTAGAGCTTTTCTTTGGAAAATAAAGCCAGGCATATAGGGTTGGGGGTTGGCTTACAGGCAAGATCGGTGGTGATGAATTTGCGGAATTCAATCAGTCGCATCAAGCTGAAGATACAGACCCTAAGCACGATTAGTTGGAGGTTCCATCCCTCGCCCAGTGAAAGTAAACTCACAATCCGCCCAAGGAAAAGACCATGGTCAAGGCGATCTTCTGCCGCGTAGTGATTTGAAGGCCCCAGACCACCGGCGCAGGAAGGAACAGGATGATCACATCCTCGACGAGGGCGATCGAGCCCATGGCCTGGAAGAACGCCCGCTGCCCCGCCATGCAGTGACCGTTCAACGTTTTGTCGTAGTAGTACTGGACCGGGATGCACTGGAAGATATTCACCAGCAAGGCCGTCACGGCCCAGCAGGCGATGAAGATAATCAACCCGTTGGAGACGATGGTGTAGGTGCGCAGAGTGCCGAGCAAGCGTCGCAGAAACACGACGATGCTGATCTTGATGAACGCGGCGGACGGCGCCCAGAATTTCTGAATCATCCATGATCCCTGTGGGTGCGTCGGTTAGAAAAGGAGTCAACAAGGATTGTGGCATGCTGGCTCATGAACATACAAATTGAATCCGATGACGCTCCTTGGGAGGGAGGGACGCAACAGGGATTCCAACCCCATTGAAGGCAGCTGCAAAATCCACCGTATCAGCATTTCATTCCAAGACTCCCTCAGAACACACAGGAAAAACTCACTATCCACCACGAAGGCAGTTGCGCAGTAAGACAGAATCAATCCGACGCCCATCAGCCAGTCCTCCAACTTCAACCCAGCGGTGGTATACCGCCGCGAGTACAGGCGCAGGGCATAGGTGATAGTCGCGAAGGCAGCTCCCACGATGGGGACGATGGTCAACGCATTTTTCCAGTATCTGTTCTCTTCCCAAGTCATTCTGCGTTGCCGAACTATGCGAGTCAGCCCTTCGAGATGATGGACGACACCAGGGCACAGCGCAGTTCCATGTAAGGAAATTCGTGGGAGATTTTTGGCGAAGGGGAAGTTTAAAGTGAATCGGGCTGTTCCCCTTTGAGGATCGCTCGGTGGCCTTAATTAATATTCTTAGATTATTAGAATTGTGCTGGCGTCGCCACCAAACCTTAACAGACAGGTTTGGGTCTTTGACTGTTTGGTTTCTGGCACAAAAAGGCGAATCTCCGACCGGAGGACGAGAGGGAGGGGGGGAAGGAGAGTGGAAAATGCCTGCTGATTTGTCATGGATTTCCTTTGGGCCACGCACCGCTCGCAAGGGAGGGTCCGAATGGGCTCTCTAATCTTCAACTATTGAATTCCTTTCCATGGCTGTCGCTGCATTAAGCTCGTGGGAGTTCCTCCAGGGCGGAGGTTAGTATTTTCTGTCTTCTACGAGACCTGAACCGTGTTTTGAGGTGGTTGATCAAGCCGTGCTGCCCTGGAGCTCTGGGTTTCCCCAGTCTCGTTTAGTTTTACAGTGCTGATCCGCACGATTCTTCCATCCCCAGGAACGTGATTCTTATAGAGTCTGGGGATGCTTAAGATCGTCATGCAGCATCGCAGTCTAGAAGGGGTGGAATGATCGCGTGGCAGTCGTGGCAGTCGTGGCTAGACAGGGATGCGGTGCCTTTCAGGGGGAGAAGAAAGCGAGCTTTCCATGCAGGAACCATCGCACCAGGGCGACAAGTGGGAAGCTGTGTGCATGGGATGATCTATCTGAGACACCGGTTGGCTGGCAGGATTTCCACTTGACTGCAAAGGCATGCAAGTCCGAGGCTATAGAGGCAGTCTAGTATAGTGGCTATATCAGTCGATTGCGGAGACTGGCCTTTTCGGAGGACGGCCGAGCCCTAAAGACAGTTAAGCGTGGTGGCGCCCAACGAAGCCCACGCCACGAATCATCGTTCGAAACCTTAAACAAACCCGCTGGAGAAGACAGGCAAGACTAGAAGTCGGTGGACTTCACTGTGGGTCATCGTCCTGAGGTGGTGGGTCCAGTCTAGCATCTCCTGGTGCCTCCCTGTTTCTCTCTGCTCACGGCCTCTGGCTCCCTCAGCAGCCTCGAACCCAGTCGGATGTCGGATTCTATTGCAACAATCCTCATCCATACCAGTCCCCAGTATTCCTCCACTTCCTGAGTCGTGCAATTCAATAGCCTGCGCCATCCTACGCGATCGGGGGAAACACTGACCAGCCAGACCTCGTGCGGAACGTGCCGTTACCCGACTTTCATTTTTTTTCCTGCCTTGCATTGCCGTGCAGTTTGGTCCCTTTCTGAGAAATAAATTGACGCGGGATCGTCGGGGAGATTGCCCAATTTTTTTCTCCCTCAACCCAAGCCATTCCCCATCTTCATTCTCGATTCGATTGTCTCATTCTCGCGTGGCAGTCAACAAAAAAAGATGGCGTCTTCGGGGTACAAGATGTCGTATGCCGCATTGGCCGTCCAATTTTTGGGGCTGGCCTCTGCGAGCTGCAGCAATTGCAGCCTGAGTGCGCTGAACACGACTGTCGGCGGTCGTGTCCAGCCTCTCACGCCCTTCTCCCTGCCCTGCTTCTCCAGCTACAATGGCCACCCCGTCACCCCCAACGATGCCGCCTGCGCCACTATCCAGGCCAACTACAGCGACCCCTACCTCCGCACCAACACCCCCAATGGGTACATGAACTACCAGGATGAGATGTGCTCGTCCAACCCCCAGGATCAGTGCGTGCTGGACAGCAGCGACCCCACCGACCCGCTGGCCTTCAATGGCACCGACTGCCGCCAGGGCAACATGCCCTCCTACTACCTCGAGGTCCACGATGCCACCGACGTGAGCGCCGCCCTCGAGTACTCGCGCTGCTCCGGCGTGCGCGTCGCCATCAAGAACAGCGGCCACGACTACCTGGGCCGGAGCAGTGGCAAGGGCACTCTGCAGCTGTGGACCCGTAACCTGCAGGACATGAGCTATCAGGCGACCTTCGTTCCCAAGGGCTGCCCCGCCAACACTACCTACAACGCCATCACGGCCGGTGCCGGTGTCAACTTCGACGAAGCCTACGCCTTCGCCCATGACCACAACGTCACCATTCTGGGTGGGTACTCCCCCACGGTCGGTCTGTCTGGCGGCTGGGTGCAGATGGGCGGCCACTCCGTGCTCTCCCCCGTCTACGGTCTGGGTGTCGACCGCGTCGTGCAGTACAGGGTCGTGACCCCCGACGGCAACCTGCGCATTGCCAACGAGTGCCAGAACCAGGACCTCTTCTGGGCCCTCCGTGGCGGCGGTGGTGGTACCTTTGGTGTGGTGCTCGAGAGCACCCACCGCGTGGAGCCGCGCTTCGGGTTCACGGCGGCCGTCGTCAAGTTCACCAGCAACTCGACCAACGTGCTCCCCTGGATGGACATCATCGTCAACAACACCCTGCGCTGGGCCGAGGAGGGCTGGGGCGGCCACATCACCGGCAGCACCCTGATCAACGTCTCTCCCTTGATGACCGTGGCGCAGGCCCAGCGGTCGCTCGCCTCGGTGATCGCCTACGCCAAGGCCCAGGGCGGTTCGGCCGTGGTCGAGCACTTCGCCTCGTGGTACGACTTCTACACCAAGTACGTGACCTCGGAGGCCGTCAGCGTGGGCGTGACGCACTTCGCGGGCAGCCGTCTCGTGCCGCGCGCGGTGTTCGAGACGGCCGAGGGCCGCGAGAACCTGATGGACTTCTTCAAGCTGATCCAGCAGAACGGGCAGACCCCCTACATCCCCGTCGTGGGCCCGGTGCTGTACAACTACACGGAGGGGTCGACGAGCGCGACGCCGGCCTGGCGCCAGGCCATGTGGGAGCTGGGCTCCGGCAGCGCGTGGGCGTGGAACAGCACGCTCGCGACGCGCGAGGCCAAGATCGCCACCCTGCAGAACATGACGGCCACGCTGGAGCGCATCACGCCCGGCAGCGGCGCCTACAGCAACGAGGCCAACCCGTTCACCGAGGACTGGCGCGAGGCCTGGTGGGGCACGGAGAACTACGACAAGCTGCTGGCCATCAAGCACAAGTACGATCCCTCGGGCTTGTTGAGCTGCTGGAAGTGCATTGGCTGGCAGGAGAGCCAGGCCAACAGCACCTGCTTTGCTGCATTTCAGTGAGCCATCTCCAGAAGATCGGATAGATTGTTCGATGATGTTTTCGGTCGCCAGCATTTTTCTCCCCGCGGAGTGCGGGCGCAGGTCACTCTTTCGCAGCGCGGATAGAATTTGCGTAATACCAGATAGACTTGATGTTTGTTAATGAGTTCAGGACATGTCGATAGGTTGATTAATGAGATAGTCTTAACCCTTTACTAAAGCCTTCTTTCCTGCTCTGTACGAATGAATATTGCATAAAGCACTTGTGCGTGGCGGTAGTGCTCAATAGAGTGGCGCTATTTGCCAGTCGACTAACTAGCACGGAATCGGTTAGTGAGTGGGCAGTGGAGTTGTTTGTCATTTTTGCAGCCGCTGTCATTAAAAGCGTAAGGATCGGCGTGGCTCACTGTTTCCATGGAACCGGACGATGCGTGCTGGATCGGGCCTAGCGTATCTGAGACGTCCTGAAAGGGTCCGATCCGGCTCCGGTCGGCTTTGCACTTCCCGACCCTGAGTCCGGCACTCTTTTAGGGAATTTCTTCGAGGCTCCAGGCTCTAGGCTGAGACATTGTTTTGTGCAACTGTGCTACACATAGTCCTTTGCTTCCTATTGACGAGTTAACACAACATGTAGATTGGATCCAGTGGTGTTTGACTGTACTACAGAGTCGGCCTCAGTAGATACTTGGCAATAGTTGGGAAAAATGACTTTCAGATGCCTTCTCTTTGTGAATGTGCGGGACTGCGGGTGGAAATATATCGACACTCTCCCACGACTAGATCATCTACACCAGATACGGACTGCCATTGACTGTTTTGTGCATCTAAAACTCGAATAACGCTACTTGCATACTTAACCCAACATTTGATTTGAGCCTAACCAGAGAGTGGTTGAACAATTCCTGCCTGAAATGACATGTCGTGATGGATATCATCTGGGTCAGGGTGCATTCTACTCGTATGATGCTCCCCATCCAAGGCAGTGATGCTTGACGCTCTGATGCAGAACGTCATAGCATATACGACACTGAAGACTAGCGGCTGATGATGCATATGTGAATATCCCCGCGCCTACTTCAATGTGGTTAGTTGACTCCTCAGAATTAGCCGACTATCTTGGACTGCCTACAAGCAGGCTCGGCATGGCAGCGGGAGTGGTGGAATTACCCTTTGCCAAGCCTCGGCACTGCCGTGAATAAACCCCCCCGCATTCAGCATCCGATCAACATTATACTACGAAGGGCATCTCTCCGGTGGGAGACATCGACGATGGACATCATGGCAACTGAATCCCCATGGGGTGAATCTTGGCGACCACGATGCTGTCTATTTAAACAGCTGCAATAGTCGTGAACAAAAAAGTCGTAGCTGCAGACTCCAACCGACCATCATGCAGCTTCAATCGATAATCACCCGCCTGTTGACGGCCCTGCTCGGGTTGTGGGCCCTCCTGCCTACAGCTGGGGCCTATACAAACCCGATCCGTAACCCCGGGGGCTCCGACCCCTTCTTGGTGTACACCGGTGGATACTACTATCTAATGACCACCACCTGGACGGACCTCGAGATCAGCCGGGCCACCACCATCGACGGCCTCAAGTCCGCCGAAAAGAAGGTCGTCTACTCCACCTCCACTGCCGGCCGCTGCTGCAACGTCTGGGCTCCGGAGGTCCACTACCTGGGTGGCAAGTGGTACATCTACTACACCGCAGGGGAGACGACCGACCTGGACGGCCAGCGTCTCCACGTCCTCACCGGTAGGCAGCCCACCGCTCCTCCCCTAAAACCCCCCACTAACAGTAAGCGCAGGTGGTTCCACCCCCTGGGACGAGTACACCTACACCGGCCAGCTGACGACCGAATGGTCCATCGACGCGACCGTCCTCCGCACCAACGCCTACGGCAACTACCTCGTCTTCTCCTGCTTCCACGGCGTGACCTACCAATCCCTCTGCATCCAGAAACTGGGCGACGACTATGTAAGCCTCACCGGCAGCATCAGCGTCATCTCCGAGCCGACCGAGAGCTTCGAGATCCACGGCACCCCCGTTAACGAGGGGCCCGCCGCCCTCTACATCTCCGGAACCACCTACCTGGCCTACTCAGCCTCGTACTGCTGGACCCCGTACTACTGCGTCGCCCTGTTGACCTGGGACGGCACGACCGACCCCACCTCCCGCAGCGCCTGGACCAAGGGCGATAGCTGTGCGCTGTCCTCGGCCAACGGCAACTACGGTACCGGCCACAACAGTTTCTTTCAGAGCCCCGATGCTACAGAGACGTGGATTGCGTACCACGCGTCGAATAGCAGTGCCGGGGCGTGCGATGATACGCGGTATACGATGGTGCAGCCGTTGGGGGTGAGCGGGGGGAAGCCCGTGTTTGAGACGCCGGCGGCGTTTAGTACCGTGTTTAGTGAGCCGAGTGAGTAGGTGTGGTGGGAACTAGGTTTCGAGTTGGTATGTATATAGTTTGCTGTGGCTTGTTCGGGGGCTTGGATTAGCTGGCGGTATATGAAATGCAATTATGTCTGTTGATAGCTTTCATGGTACGTAGATATATAGGTGAGGTGACTCCAGTCTGTGGACAGATAAGTAATACTTCCTCTGGTCGAGGTCGACAATGCTAAGGCTTCCTCTAGACCACGTCACCAGCAGTGAGGCTAACCCTCATTCTTCCCACTTGACCTAGCCTAACAGCTGTATACCAGCATGAGTCTGCACCTTAGACATTGAACATCTTTACCTCCTCCGCAACCCCTCATCCACCGTCCCTTCGTTCTCCCCCTCTCCCTCCCCCTTCTTGACTAACACCCCAGCAATATACGGCATAACCCCCTCCTCAAAATACCTCCGCAGCTCGACCCTGCCCCACCCGCCATCCTCCGCAGCCGCGCCCCTCAGCGCCCCCTCCGTATCCCTGGTCAAACAACAATCCCCAACAAACCACCGCCACCCCAACAACTCATACACTCCCTGCACGACCCTAGCCACGACGGACCCTGCCCTCTCATCTTTCCCCTCACCTTTCCTCCCCCCGAACCCCCGAAACCCCGAATTAACCACATGCTCGACCACAATGACCCGCCCACCCGGCTTGAGCAACGAATACAGCCCGCGCACCGTCCCCACCAAGTCCGGCACGGAGCACAGCACCCGCACGCAGAGGATGGTATCGACCCGTCCCGCCCCACTTCCATCCACCAAACCCCGCTCCCGCAACACGGGACCCAACTGCTCCGGCGCAGCACTACACCCGAGAACCGTGTACTTCTCCCCGACGCCCTCCGCCTCCGCGCGGGCGCGCAGGGTCGCGTGCAGGTGATGGCAGGGTTCGACGCCGTAGAGGGCGGTGATGGCCGGCGAGCGCAGGTGGGGCATCTGCGTGCCGGTGCCGGGGCCGAGGTCGAGGGTGATGCCGCGCGCGGTGGCGAGCAGGGGCGGGATGAGGTCGGCGGAGCCTTGGATTTCTGCTGGCGTGTCGTCGTGGTGTTCCTGGTTTGAGGGTTGCGAATGTTGTTGCGGGTTTGGCTCTGGTTGTGTGGTGGGTTGGGTGGGTTGGGGTGGTGCTGTTGATGGCTCAGTATGCATACATGACGAGATTAAGGAATGAGGGCAAGGTACCGCTGAACGCTACCCAGAACCGGCCGAAGGCTTCGTCGCGCAGACGCTGGGTCTCGAGGAGAGGGGCTAGGATGCGGCCTTCGAGGATGGCTTCCAGGCATACGAGCAGGTAGCCTGGGGTGGTTAGTGAGGTTTGAATAAGAAGGGGAAGGCCCAGGCGTACTTTTGATGGCCATGGACAGGATTTGGCCGGGTTCGAGGAGGGATGCGAGCCATTGTCGGGTTGTTGGGGGGGTCATTTCTGTGGTGGTGTATTGGAGAGGGGTGAGGTGACAGGTTGTAAATTGGAAGGGAGAGTGAGGGATGAAGATCAGTGTATAATCAGCTGAGGTGAACAAAGTGCCAGTTGAACTGGTAACCAACGCGGGGAAGCACTCGGGAAATCCAGAGATGAACCCATCTGAACGGCGACCCGATAAGAAAAAACACATCGATCCGGAGGAAGGAGAGGAATTGACCAATCGGAGTGGGTGGGCGGGGCTCGGCCTTTGGTTTTTTTAGGTCTTGGCATTGCGATCAATCGCCGAGTCAGGATCCTCTCAAAACCTTCACTTCCAACAAGATGCGAAGGACTACTCACTAAAGATAGACTGCACGTGTGTTTGGCTAGTACTTATTACGCTATCTGATGTTCTATATCTGAAGTCTAGTTCGAATTATGTCTAGGCCTCAAGGTGAATCGGACGCCTGCATGCGATCGGTGTCTGGTCGGTCTTTGGCGGGTGCTATCGCCCCGCCTTATCGCGCCTTACCAGAACCGAGTGGGGGTTGGCTGGTTTGCTGCTATTTAATGCGTCGTCCTCTTCTACAGACTTCACAACAAACCAATAACTTATCAGTCTCTGAATCTCTCCAATATCCGAAATGACGCGCGGACCTATCCCCGCCAGCGCCGACTATTTCGACCTGGGCACTCATTCACGCGCTGTCACCACCAGCAGCGAAGATGCGCGCGTCTGGTTCAACCGCGGCCTCGTGTGGGTCTACTCCTTCCACCACGGTGAAGCTGTCCACTGCTTTGAACAAGCCATCCAGCATGATCCGTCTTTTGCCATGGGCTACTGGGGTCTCGCCTATGCTGTCGGACCCAACTACAACAAAGCATGGGAACGCTTTGACCGCAAAGACCTGCACACCTGCGTCCAGCGCGGCCACGAAGCATCCCAAAAGGCCCTGGAGCTATCCAGCAACGCCACCCCCCTCGAGCAAGGCCTTTGCAGGGCTATCGTCGAGCGGTTCCCTCGCGACACTCCCTTGAGCCCGGAAGACTACGGCACCGTCAACTGCGCCTACGCCGACGCAATGAAGCCAGTGTACGAGCAATTCGGCTGCGACCTGGACATCGCCACCCTCTACGCCGACGCCCTCATGAATGTCACCCCCTGGGCCCTTTGGGACCTCTTCACCGGCAAGGCCAACCCCAAAGCCCGAACTACGGAAGTTCAGGCCGTGCTCGAAACCGCCCTCACGCAAACAGGGGCTTACCGCCACCCCGGCCTGTTGCACCTGTACATCCACTTCATCGAGATGTCTCCGACCCCCGAGAAAGGCATCTACGCTGCGGACCACCTGCGCGACCTCGTTCCCGACGCCGGACACATGCATCACATGCCCACGCACCTGGACATTTTGATCGGAGACTGGCGCGCCTCAATCCGGTCCAACTACCGGTCCACCCTGGCGGACGACCGCTACGCCGCCAAAGCCGGCCACAACAACTTCTACACCTTCTACCGACTGCACGACTACCACTCCCTGGTCTACGCCGCCATGTTCGCGGGCCAGAAGCGCACCGCGCTGGACGCCGTCACCCGGATGGAAGCCAGCATCCCGGAGACTCTACTTCGCACGCAATCCCCACCAATGGCCGACTGGATCGAGCACTTTGTCGCCATCCGGCTGCACGTCATGGTCCGGTTCGGCATGTGGGAGGAACTCAAGCAGATACCACTCCCCGAAGACCAAGCCCTGTACGCCATCACCGCCGCCACCACACACTATGCCCGCGCGCTCGCCCACGCCGCCACCAACGATATCCCCTCCGCCCGGAGCGAACAGGCCCTCTTCCTCGCCGCCCGCGAAAGGGTACCCCCGACCCGCCGGGCGTACAACAGCCAAGCCCTCGACATGCTGGCCGTCGGCATCCCCATGCTGACAGGGGAGATCGAGTACCGCGCCGGCCACTATGGGGTGGCCTTCGCGGCGCTGCAGGAGGCGATCGAGCTCGAAGACCGGCTGCCCTACAGCGAGCCGTGGGCGTGGATGCAGCCCGTGCGGCACGCGTACGCCGCGCTGAAGCTGGAGCAGGGCGAGGTCGAGGAGGCGGCCCGCACGTACCGCGCCGATCTGGGGCTCGATGAGTCGCTGATCCGCCCGCGCCGGCACCCCAACAATGTCTGGGCGTTGCATGGGTATCATGAGTGCTTGGTCAGGTTAGGCAAGGCGGAGGAGGCGAAGGCGATCGAGCCGGCGAGAAATGTTGCGCTGGCTGGAGCGGATATTCCGATC
Source organism: Aspergillus fijiensis CBS 313.89 (assembly GCF_003184825.1). Classification (NCBI taxonomy): domain Eukaryota; kingdom Fungi; phylum Ascomycota; class Eurotiomycetes; order Eurotiales; family Aspergillaceae; genus Aspergillus; species Aspergillus fijiensis. The sequence goes on along the minus strand of NW_024468997.1, from coordinate 359,340 downwards.
CGGGCTTCATGTTTCTGTCGGTTGGAGGTTTTGCAGGATGCGAAGTGCTGTGGGGGGGAGAGTTGCTGAGTGCAATCGTGGGGATGATAGTGGCGTGGAGGATTAACTGTGTGAGGATGTGTGAATGTATATTAGTTTTGTATACTGTTTGCATTGGAAATAAGAGCTGACAGTGTTCATGTCACTGTACTGTGCATGGTGCAGATTATCGAGCGGGTTTGACAGCCAGGTGGGTGCTACCTGATCCTCCTACGGTCGGAGACAACAGATGATGAGGCTTCGATGACAAGAGACTATTGAAGAGGATTAGTGCCACGATAGACAAAGACAAACAATGGAAAGAAATCCGTAGTCGAGCGGGGTAACTGTGGACTTATAAACCATGCCGAGGGATCCGAGTAGCACGACAGGATCTTATCAGATGGGATTCTCATCTGATATTCTCATCTGATAATCTTGCCTTTGGTTTTTCGGTTCTCCCGCCAGTGACCGCCCAATTGCACGCGACTAATGCCAGGATCCACCTCGGAGAGACTGAGTCACGCGTATGATTGGTTGCCTCACCCGCACATTGCAGGCTCCAAGCAGTCTCTGCTTTCTCTTCCGCAATACAAGCGGTCAGCATTCACTCCAAGCCTACCCTACCTATATCTCATGACGCCCCCCTCTTGCGCAGTGCTATCAATTTCTGCTGTTCTCATGTAGTCACATCAAGCGCTGGCCGCTGCAACTTCCCTTTCTCGCGTCTTCTGCAACCTTCACGGTAAAATCTCTGGTTCCGTGGAACCGTCTGCGCGCTTCAAAACAGACAGCAGCAAACAGCCTCCCACCATGCTCGGGTTCTTGCGGAGCAAGTACTACGAAGCCCGGCAGATTCTGGAACAAATCCGCCACACGCATCCTGCTGACGTCCCCGCGCCACGAGATGATGGCTACGAGCCTATCCCCGATGGCCCGGATCTGTCCTCCCCGGAGCACACCTCTCATGGGGTTGCGGAGATCGAGGCCCTGGCTTCGGTCTGGTCCACCCGGACCCTATATACGGGTTACGCACTGTAAGTTAAGTCCCCCCGCAGCCTCGTCGAGTCTTCTCTAACTCCGCAGGGTCTTCATCATCTTCTTCGTCAACTCCCTGCAGCAGCAGACGACCAGCAGTCTGAGTCCCTATGTCTATTCCGAGTTCACCGACCATTCGCTCATCGCCATGACCAATGTCTTGACGAGCATCATTGGCGGGGTGTCGAAACTGCCGATCGCCAAATTGATCGACATTCTGGGCCGTCCCGAGGGCTTTGCTGCTATGGTCGCATTGTGCACCCTGGGTAAGTTGCTCGATCACAAGAAACAGGCTGCATACTGACTACGACTAGGCCTGGTTCTGATGGCTGCCTGTCGTAATGTCGAAACCTATGTCGCCGCACAGGTAGGCTCTTCCCCGCTGAACCCCTCCGTAAAAGACCAGCCCACCCTAACTCAAGTCCAGATCATCTACTGGGTCGGCTACAACGGCATGGACTACGTCCTGCACGTCTTCATGTCCGACACCACCGAGCTCGTCAACCGGGCCTTCGTCTACGGCATCGCCTCGTTTCCCTACGTGATCACCACCTTCATCGGGCCAGCAGCCGCGCAGTTCCTCTACGAACGCGACGCCCTGTACACCGGATTCGGCATCTTCGCCGTCCTCACCCCCCTCGTGACCGCCCCTCTCCTCCTCCTCCTCTGGAGTACGCGCAAGAAGGCCCGATCGGCGGGTGTCATCAAGCCGAAGCCGAAAGACCGGACACGGATGGAGACGATCATTCATTATGCCGTGGAGTTTGACCGTATGTGATGCCTGTTCGGGACGATCCACAGCACCGTACTAACGAACGCAGCGATCGGAATGCTCCTCATCACCGCCGGCTTTGTCCTGATCTTGCTGCCGTTGACCCTGGCCACCTCGGGGACCAACATGTGGAGCACCTCGCTGCTCGACCGGTGGATGGCGCCGGACATCATCGCGATGATCGTGCTGGGTGCCCTCAGCGTGATCGGGTTTCTGTTCTGGGAGCGATCGGGGGCCCCGGTGTGCTTCGTCCCGTACAGCCGGCTGCGGGACCCGACGCTCCTCGGCGCGTTCCTTTTGGCCTGCGCGATGTTCATGAGCTTCTAGTACGCCTTGCCCTTCCGGTCCCAGTTTCCCCTACACCATTTCAACCCACTAACAACCCGTACAGCTGCTGGGACCTCTACTTCTCCTCGTACCTGCAGGTCGTCTTCAACACCAGCATCCGCGACACAGGGTACATCTACAATATCTACAGCATTGGCAGCTGCATCATCTCGATTCCGGTGGGGATGTACGTGCCCCTCGCATTTCAGTCCCCCCCTATGACATGTGTACTAACCAAACCAGCCTAATCCGCAAGATCAACCGCTTCAAAACGCCCGCCCTAGCCGCCCTCCCCCTCTTCATCCTCGGCACCGCCCTGATGATCCCCTTCCGCTCGCCCACGAGCCACATCACGGCCGTGATCGCCTGCGAGATCCTCAAGGCCGTGGCGGGCGGCACGCTGGTCATCTGCCAGGAGATCGCGGGGCTGGCGACGGGCAACCACGAGACGATCGCCGTGTCCTTCGCGCTGGTCGGGCTGGGGTCGAAGATCGGGTCCGCGGTGGGCGCGGCCATCTCCGGCGCGATCTGGACGAGTACCGTCCCCGTGTACATCGAGGAGTACCTCCCACCCGAGAAGAAGTATCTAGCGGCCGAGTTGTACGGGTCCATTGCGCGGGTGTTGGAGTTTGCGCCGGGGACGGAGGAGCGCGAGGCGACGGTTAGAGCGTACGGGGTGGCGCAGAAGCGGATGTTGATTGTTGGGCTGGCGGTGTTGCCGGCGGCGGTTTTGGGGGTGACGATGTGGAGGGATATTCGGTTGAGGGGGGTCAGGCAGGTTCGGGGGACGGTGTTGTAGATTCTGTTGCATTTGTGGAGGTATAGGGGTGTTAGGGTCTGGGGTTTAGATCGTGTATAGACTAGACTACTGCCTGGTAGATTACGGCTACGGTTACGACATATCACATGAGCGATGCACACAGATGATGAAGGAAGAACAACAACTCTTCAGCAGATGTATAGATACTATATATTTAAACTGCCCTCGCAGCATCAAAAAAACACCACCGCCGCCACCTCACTCATCACGCACCCCGCCACTCCGCACAAACGGTCCCGTCAAGACCCCATGGCTCACCAACCGCTCCCGATCCAGAAACACATACCCCCACCTCCTGGCCTCAGCGGTGCGCCTCCGCCCCACCAAGACAGTCCACTCCGCCTGCCCCAGCGCCCATCGCCACGCCGCCTGCGCCCCGCAGCCATCATCGCGAAACCGACCCCCCGTCCACAGCACCGCAGTCCGATGCCCGCCGACCGTCCGCAGGAAATTCCCCAGATTCTGACTCGTAACCACCCAAAGACACCCGCGATCCGCCGCCTCCAGCATTCTGGCCCTGCACACGGGATCCCGTTCCGCGCACGCGCGGTACAGCAAGGCCATGCCCTGGAACTGGCCATCGTCGGGGGGAAGCGGGCGCATCCCGTCCTCGAGGCGATGCAGCCGCGCGCGGTCCAGCCCGCGGTCGAGGAGCGCGTCGAACACGCCCCGGAGATACGCGGCCACGCAGAACAGCTGCTCCGCTTCCCAGGCGGCCAGCTGGGTGATCTGGTGGCGCCAGGAGGCGTCCAGGCAGACGTTGTATCTCTCCTTCACGAACCCCCGCGCGGCACCGCGGGTCGGGATCCGTCGGCGCGTGAGGGCCATCTCCCGGGTGCAGATTTCGTGGAGATAGAAGGTGCGGAGGACGCGGAGGTATTCCGGGCGGGAGGGGGGCGGGGGGAGGGTTAGGGAGGGGAAGCGTTGGGCGAAGGTGGACCAGGTCTGGGTCATGTAGTCTTCGACGAAGTGCATGATTTTGGTGTGGAAGTTGGTGATGGTGGTTAGGGCCGTGGGGTCGGAGGTGAGGAGGTGTTGGCGGATGTCGGTGGTTGGAGACGACGACCAGCCCTGCATCTGGGCCAGGTGGCATTCGCAGGTCGTGGGGTCCGTCTCGGGGCATTCGCGAAGGTACAGGAGTCCGTACAGCCGGGCGGCGAGTGGGAGGATCTCCCTCGGGATTTGGGTGCGTAGGGCCTCGAGGAGGGTGGGGTCGGGCGCGGGGATGCCTTGGGGAGGATGGTTAGGGCGATTGAAAGTGGTGGGGTTGTTCACGGCTACGGAGTGCAGAACCGCAGCTTTGGGGATGGTTTGCTGCACGCTGCAGAGCACGATGGGCTGCAGTCTTAGGACATGGACACGAACAAGAACATTCACGTGTCGGGGTTCACCGAGGCTGTGTCGCCGAGCTGGGACCCGGTGATACTGGACCGGGGCTCGTAAGGTCCATTGAACATGGACTGAGTCCGGTGCAGCCTCCTCGTCTTTGTAGGGCAGCTGAGGCAGAGCTGCAATGCCGTACTCTGAGAGGTCGAAGGACGGTCGAGTGCAAAGTAGTGGTGCACTCAAAGGCGCCGCAGCATGGCGAGCGGAGTCGTTGAGTCTTATAGGCGGCGGTTTGTTGGAGCCAGTCCTGGGTCTTTTGGACGCCCGACCAGGCTCCTCATCGCAGGTGAGTCCTCGCTTTCTGCTTGTGCAAGGCATAGAGCTGTTGGTTTGAGTTGTCATGTGGGTATCGATCTCGTTCGCCATTTCAACTGTTGACGCGAAAGGTGTCTATGCGATTGGATGAAAGCTGCAGGCGACGAAAACACGCTCGAACGACAGAGTGAGGTATACAAACGAGTGTGTGAGACCGGGCGAGTGGCCTCGCACAATATAACGTTTAGTTGGTAATATATAGTTCCAGAGTACTTCTTTCAACCATAAAGGTGGCTTGGTCAAAAGATCAGACAATGCCGTTGTTGGATAGTGTCGGTAACCTCAAAAGGATGCCTGAGACAATGCCTTTATTGGTTGGCGGTGCTGTAGGCGTTTGTGATCTGTACCGTTGTACACATATTTATTTCAAAGAATGCCAATGTGTATTCAGGATAATCATATTGCTTGGGCTATTCAGTAAGCGAACTTCTTTCATCGCTGCCTTGACGTCGGTGAACGTTTGTTGCTAGGTTTGGTTGATCCTGTACTTTGTTAGATGTTGACCACTTTCGTGCTACATGCTCTAGTAAGCTCACTCGCTCTCCTGCTCTGAATTCTTTCTGCATGGCTGTCCGGTCTTGCACAAGTATGTATATTGGTCACTGGACATGCAGATACAGGCTCCTCCCAGATCACGTGATATCATGGCCCTATCTTAAGGTTGGAGAGATGGCTTGTCATTCAGCGGCTCTGCAGTTTATTGCTTCGCAAAAAAAAAAAAGAAAATCTACAAAAGTCTGTCATATCAGTATGCAGACATCTCTCTCTCTGCCCTGCCCTGCCTCCCCCAATCCCTTTCAAGCTTCATCCCTCTCTGTCTTTCACATTGTGGGTGCTGCTCTTATCTTATCTGTGTCACGTGGATAGACTCAATTCCTCGATCACCTGACCGCGTGTTCTCTCAATACAAACACAAACACCACAGCTGAGCGTATGACAAGCCCCCGCGTCATCTACCTATTTATTATATGCCGCCCCGCTGATTTGAACGCGTCAAGGAACGATAAGAGATAAATCCCCTCGCTTCACCGAGACTCGGTGGATAAAACGTCCCTTGTAGAAGGCCAAACATGAAGCGACACGCAGATCCCTGTGCACCTCATGAGCAGGATTCCAAACACGCCAGGTTGACTCCGACTTCATTCTCGCCGACTACCCTTCCCTTGACGAGGCAGCATCTATCACAGCTTGAAACACAGAATTCAGGCAGTATGGCGAATTGGTATCCCGACGTAGTCCCCACAATGTTGCCTCCGCCTTCTCTATCATCGGTATCCACCAGAAGGTCCCGCTCATCTAGTCCACGCAAGCCGAGCGAGTCCACCTACCGAGCACGTACGCTTTTCCGTGCCTGAATCTATGTTGATGCGAAGGCACCGCAAGAGGTTGACACTCGAATCAATCCCGTGCTTCATTATCTTCCTGCGGACCATGCTACCCTCAAACTTTTAGCAGCCAAACTCCAATCTCAGTCAATGGAGTGGGCGGCCACTCAAGCCGGTGAAGCCGAGTGGGCTGAGTCCATACACGAGGCTCTGAACGGCCTGAAGTCATCAAATCTAGTAATAGCACGAAATCGTGGTGCATTTCACCCATCTCAATATCCTCCAAAGTCGAGGGCTAACACTATTTTACCTACTAGATTGGAGGTCTGATATTAAACCTAAAGTCCATGTCCCGGCACTTTCGCGGCCTTCTGTCCCAGGAAGACTGCTATGCAATCAAACCAGACCTGGCGAGTCAGAACGCTCGCAGAGGAGCATAAAACTAGAAAGTTCGTCTCCAATTCCTTCAGCGCAGCTCGCAGGTGCACCGATTCTCCACAGAGACACAACCCTATCGGTGTTATCTGAGCCAACGCTCTCATTCTGGCTGAAAGGTTCCCGTCCCGAGATCTACCTAGGGCTCTCAGATCGAGCCCTTGCAGTAGCACTGCATTCCGCAGGAATCACGAACGCAGACTTCCTGTTGAACGACCTCCAGGACACCAGTGAGCTTATCAGCGACCCCGGTGTGACCCCACTGAGCTTACGCTTTCCATTCCTCCTCGTCGAGGCGAAGTCGGGTGCAACCGGCGGAAAACTCTATCAAGCACAGAACCAGGCAGCAGTGGGTGGTGCCTCGGCAGTGAATATTCAAAAAGCCCTCTTTGGGGCTGCTGATGCGCCGCCGCTCGAAACACGAGGCCCTCAGCTAGCGGGGTCTCTAACTCCGATGTCCCTCTGTTTCTCCGTCACCACAGAAGGGCCTGTCTGTGAAATGTGGGCTCATTTCTGGGATGAAACGAAGAGCAGCTATGGTATGGCCAACATTGGCATCTGGCGGACGACACAAGAGGGTAGTGCATTTGATCTGATCTCGAAAATCTCAAGCATCTTGAACTGTGGCTCGAGAGCTTACCAAGATGACATATTCAACAGCCAGATGCTGTGACGATTATGATTGCGAGCCTCGTCAAAGCATGCTTCATGAGTTAAATGGGGCATTCAACTTTGCTACCTACTCTACGGACTTTGACACTGATAATCGACTTCTGGATGCATCGTTATGTCTCTCATACTCAGCTTACGGTCTAGGATTCAAGGCGAGAGCCACAAAAATACAGCCAGGCTGTCCCGGAAATATGGCCAGGGTGTCACTCGATTCGGATTTACCATGCAATGGTGATGCAAGCAAGAAGTTGCTACTTCATCGTCGATATCGCTCCAGTACACCAGGCAGACTATGAACGTCACTTCTAGAGGATAAGTAATCTAGTCTCACCAAGTCGCGCCGGTGAAAGGATGTCCGATTCCGTCTTCCGCCAGGGAAGCATGGAAGAATGCAGTATATTAGTCTTCCGACTCAACTTATCTAGCCTTCATTCCATATCCCAGTACTCACCAACAAGATCTGTCCAGAAATACCCAGGGCGTGAGATCAGGTTGTTCTCATGCATCTTCACACGAAATGAAGAAAGGATGGAACAGCTAAAAATTCCGCCAAGTTCCTTCCATTCCGCATGTGCACGGCTCTATCCCAATCCTTTTCAAATCGTCCCTCCACATACTGGGGGATACGTCAGCCGGGCCTACCTCAACCTGCCATTTCCTTTTTCTTGTCTTGTTTTTATTTCGTCTTACACAGACAAGAGCCACAAGCATTCGAGAATCCGATGATTGTTGTTCACCCTTCTATCCTCATCAGACTGCATTCTGGTCCCCTGCACCGTCGAACTTGACCCTTGCCCTACATGACTGGTACCTTGACGGCCAGACCGAGGTGCAGATACCGTGAAAGCAGGCGCTGTTCTGCATAGTACTGGGGATTTTCTCTCGCTGAGCGACCGCATCGAGGAAAGCAGAAATGGCAGGTTCGTGCAGAAACATCGAAATAGTGGCTTACTCTGGGATCGCCATTCCATGCGAGGTCTTAAAAGATGGAATACATTAGTAATGGTATATCTGCTGATAATAAAGCATATTTCTCTCATATCAAGAATATAGTTAACTAAGTCTATCATTTGGGGTGACGCAGCGCAAATAATATTCAAGTCGACTAATGTAGCACAGGGCCTTACTATCATAACCTAGAATGCGAGAAGCACCTTTAATAATCATAACACAATTTTTCCAATATCTCTAATAGAATTATAGGTCGCGTTTGCAGCCAGCCAGGAAGCGGTCAGATATTCTTTTATGTTCTAAATCAGAAAGCAGGAGGCGTCTTATACAAGATTATTATCTAGACTCAGTTTGCATCGTTTTGATTGCATTCACACTACAGATGAATTACGTAGACTCTTCCTAGAATAGCCTGGGTTTAATATATGCTATCTCAGATCTGTGTTGTCAGAGACACGTTTGTAACATTTGGGCCGGGGGCTTAGGATTTTCCTATTTCAGTTGTGACATAAACACTTCGTATACCTTTAAATTTCAGCTTCTCTCAAACGGCATGTGAGATAGATTGTACGAGATTTCCAGTCTGGAGACTCCTTTATAGGTCACAAGCTTGGAACTAATTTTCCGTACGAACAAATAGGCATTTCCATAACGTGCAAATTGATGGGTCAGGTGCGAATACGACCCGATACTCGCTGAACTGAACCCGTATTTCAATCCAGATATTTTCGTATTCTCCGTTTGCGTCTTTATACCAAGTGTCCAGACTTACACCAACCACGGGCCCAGGTCTCGCTTGATAAGCCTTGAGATGATATCTATGGGTCATGTTCGGATTGTGTAGATCACGAGCCTGGGAAACCATCATGGAGTCTTCGGACCTCCAAGTCAAGGGGTAACTGTTTAGGGGCGGTATTTATACGACCCATAGTCCCTGTCCTTCGCACACAAGAACAACCTTTCAATCAGAGCATGAGGGGACTATTTCGCATTTTATCTCTCATCGATAGAGACACAGATCTTACTGGGCATTACCTTGCCGTGCCATACTGGAAAAATGCCCGAATCTATCATCAAAATCCTTCGGTTTGAGGGTAAGGCTGATGGTTGGTTCGACCCGCCGCGAGAGATCTTCGATGTGCCGAGAGAGCAAGTTTTCTCAGCGGCACGCATAACTGTAGTCGGAGAGTTTCAGAGCACAGTGCATGAGGTCTCCATATTTATAACGGCAGGACCGGATAACATCTTTGTTAATAGCATCAACACCGTGGTAACAGACAAAAAGCCATCCGTCAAGGGAGACACCACTCTCTCTCATCTTGTGCCAGGCGTACTATACAACGTCAACATAACGGCCAAAGGATTTGCAACTGGTGAGCGTACGTTGATTACAGTTGAGCTCCTCGAGCTAGACTCAACTGTCGCAAATGTCACGCGCGACATTCTTCTAGAGACTGAGTCGCAGGCTCGTCAAAACAATGCAACCGTTAATGCACTCACCTTTGGGATTTCCGAAGCGTCTTTCGCGCACTTTATGGTACCCCCGAAAAGCTTTCCCGAGGTAGAAATTGGCCGGGTACCATTCCTCAAGGTCCGATTGAGCATGGAAACCCTAAATTACCCGTGGTACCCCATTTTATATATTGATGTATCTGCTGAGGAGCTCGTCATGGCGGGCTACCTACAGCTCGCCTTTTATCGCAGCACCGATCAGGCGCCATTTTCCCAACCCGTCGCAGTGGTGTTAGCGCAGGTATTAGTACGGTGCAGACCGGCCATGGTCACCACGACCGAAGACAGTCTCGAGCTCCAATTTAGACACGCCGACCTACTAAACCCACCATCTATCCTCATTCATGATCCGAGCGCCGAAACTGGGGTTCTGGGTGGCGGGTATCCAAGCATTGCCGACTTTGAGGCACAGGTCAACGGCTACGTAACCCAGATGATCACCAAGGACGGGCCCCTCGGCTTCGCCCTTCCAGCCTATCTCGAATCCCGCGCTTTGCCTGATTATTGGGACCACGTGCTCAACATGAGATTGGAGTTCCTGAAATTCAAGTACGAGACCGTTCAAGTTCACGGCCGTCCAGTATCATATCTTTTCATCATATTCTCTATGAACAGCCTGGGTCTGCCACCGGCCTGTCATTGCGATGAACCATCGGTAATGGATACCGCATCCGAGATGGGTGACAACTTGGCCCCTACGGTTTTCGAGGCTCTGCAGCACCAGGCAAAGCAAGGACGGCCGTTGTCAAAGATATGGAGCAAGGTGACGTCAGGGCGTACCGATTATACCGCCATCTTGGGTGCCGCGCAGGTTGCAGCTTTTGGAATGAGCCAGAAAACATTCCGGGAAGCCGCAAAGCCGTACGCTTTCTTTGGTCATGACCAGAGCTCGTCGACATCGAAGAACGGGGCCGTGTATGCGTCGGTGCGTTTCTGGTACAGCGTCTCACTCAAGAAGGCCGAGATCACAGATCAAGGTATTAGGGCTGTGATTGACATTGCAGGTGAGGGATCCGCCAAGGCGGCTGTGAGGGACAAATGTGGCCATGATGTGCTCCGTGCCAGCGAGCGCCTCCGAATCACCCTCCGGAACAACTCCATAAAGTGGCGCCCCAGTATTGAGTTCACAAGCAAAAATCCCAGAGAGATAACTATCGCCGCTATTGCTGACGCGCATGACGTGGGCAAGCCTGAAGTTGAGCTTGACTTTGTGGGGGGGCCGCCACCGCCGCTAGATCAAACCATCGACTGGGTCCTCACGCAGATTGCAGAGGGCACCAAGGGCAGTCTGGGCAAAATGGCATCTGACCAGTTGACTATCCGGCTGGTTCGTTCTCTCGAGGACAATGGCGCCATCCGGTTGCAATTTGTTGAGAATGACTTTTTCAAAGACGAAGCTCTCGTGCTCCTGGGTCGCCTTTGGTCCAGAGGTTGGGAATAGGACTTCTCGTCATTTGGGTTGGATCGCATGCTTGAAAAAAAAGTGACAGTTAGTTCTTCATCTTGTCCGGGAGGCCTGGTTGGTCGACAGACCGCTATCGAGAATTTCATTGAGACTGGCTTTCTGAGACTGGCTTTGTGAGACTGGCTTTCTGAGACTGCAACGCCCTATATTGCCACAAAGAGGCATCGTTCTATAGTGAGATCTATCTGTCAAAATGGCGGATACTACGACACTTGAAAGTTATCTCATCTGAAAGGTCACCTACTCATAGTCGGTTCTAGTACGTAGGCCATACCAATGTGGACTGAAGAGTATGAGAGACTAATGAATGCTTTTCCCCAGTCGCGAAGTCATGTTCGCAGGCTGCAGCACCTCTTTTTCGAATCTCGCCAGATACGAAGATAATACCTCGAACCAAAAATGGTGTAGAGAATCGCGAACGGTGATCTCGTGTCTTGGATGATAGATTTCTGAAATGCATAGTATACATTCTATGGGCAAACAGCTTTCATGGTATAGGCATATGATTCGATGATGCACAAAGCCCTGTGCACACCTACATCACTTGACAGCAGTACGCAGAACATTACACATGCATGGTACTTTCTGAAAACGGCATGTCCGTTCTATGTTGATCTAGGTTACAGTCAACGGATCCCGAGATCGGTGCTAGATTAAATTAGTCAGCAATCCCAAGTGTTCGTATCTTGGTGTGCCACGAGACAGCTCCTGTCAAAGTTTACTAGTTACTGTCTCGCCCGTTGCGAAGATCTTGGATAAGGCAAGATGGCCAGCTTTTTCTCTGCCCAAAGACCGCAGGGGCTCGAATTTATTCAAATTCCATTTTTACTTTCCATGATGCCGGGCAGCGAAATCATGCCAGCGAGTGGAATTACGGCAGCTAATGAAAATCCTGATGGAGCTGGTGAGGTGGTTGACTCAATTCATGCAAGAATTGAGTGGTGCAAGCCAGGCTTTACAGAATATCCTAGATGACTTATTCTCAGTCTTGATGGGTACGAGGATGATTCACCGCTGCGGTCTTACGCTGCAAACAATAGGATTGAAGTTATTGCTCTTGGGATGCGCGGGCGGCTATGTGTATCACATAATTGCATGACAGCACATGATTAGTGCTATGAGTGACACATAATGAGCTGCCTGAGTCCATATGCTGCTGGGCAGTGTATTTCGACGGGACTGAGAGCTTGCAAAGCTGTAATCATTGCAGGTCATGACAGCTTTTGAAAGCATTCAGCCACTACGTCTGTGCTGTGGAGGAGCGAACTACAACCTGATACTATTGCTTGCTGGTCTCGCGGAGCGAGCCTAACTTCATTCAAGGCAGCGGTAGTCAGAGCATAGCGACCAGTCTTGCGTGATCCTGTGAAAAAGGCCTGAAGAACCGGCCTGACATTCAACGAGACCGTCAACCACGAGGATAGTGCTTGGCAAAGCTTGATTTCCAGGTAGTCCGTGACCTCTGAGAAAGTGTAAAGTAAGACTTCGTGTCTTTGTATCGATTATACCGCTTTCGTATGTGCGGAATAAGCGATGGATGTTGATCGACAAGCTAACGGACAAGGCAGCGAAGAATAGCGGTAGCATTATTAACATCTGGATCGGCGGCTCGACAAAAGATGAACAACAGGAGATCTGAATCGCTGGTCGGCTTCTTCATTTCTCTGATAATGCCGCAGACTAGCAATGTCCTGCCCTTTCCATCGTCGCCTCAGGTCTAAAGTATTCGGGCTTTTTCGTGATCTCTCCATCGTTTAAAGTCCGAGGACTCAAGGACCTAGCGGTAAAGGTCTTCTAAAAGACCTCCTCTAGTGTCCTCAATCTGTTTCTGCTCATTCTCAGGATTGGTTGGTCATAGGCTCTTAAGAAACTGGCGGTCATGATCATTCATCAGATAAGGCGTCCTTTCCAAAATGAAACACTGTAGATGACAATAACGCTGGGACGAATTACCTTAAATCTGATCACCACCGAATCAACTCTGCAAATACTTTTAAGCCCATCATCATTCGCAGTACTAAAATAAACCGTATTACGATGATTGGCGTAGATGTTGTCCTGGTAATGCTCTTCAAGTGTGACTGGATTCTTGAAGACCACTTTGCCAGCTAAAGGCAGGGGCAACTCTTCAATAGTACTTCGGTCATCTGTTAAGCGGTGGACAAACCATGTATTAATTATAATAAACTTCGACGTCGTCAGGAAACTTGAACGGCAAAGAACCTGCAGCGGACGGCTGCGATAATTTCTACGGACCAAGTTCATCAATTGGAGAGACTTGACCTTTTCTTTGCCGTGCTCCAAGGGTCTTTCTGAGCTTCCGCAAGGCAGCCATTATTGCGGCGTTGTATGAAAGATAGCCGCTTGCGCGAATAATCGTCGAGCGTGCGATTGTAAATAAGATGGTGAGGATGAATGCGCGCCGCCCTTGGGCGGGATTCAGCTGGACTCGATGCATTGGGACGTGGCAGCAACTGGCCCAACCACGTCATTGTGTTTGGCGCCGGGATTGCAGGTTTACTTGCTTGTTTTAGATGCAGGGTTCTTCGAAGTGTCCCACCCCGTGATTCCAAGCGCGTTCCAATCATTGGGAACATTCTTTATCCGATACTGTGGTTTCTGATGCGGCTTCAGAAAGCAACTCATTACATACATCAATTCCAACTTACACAGGTTTACAACTCGATTTCCTACTAAGAGCAGTAGGGCGCCTTTAAACCACTACACAAAAATGTTAAGCACGACCTTTGAGCATGTATTGAAAAGCCCAGTCTAGTGTCATAGTCAGAAAAACATGTGTCAAAACAGCCATGAATAGAATACTAACTTGAACTGATTGGTCTTAGAAGGCGTCTCGGCATCTGACGAGGAACGAAATGCATACATTGGAGCTCACGATCTCTAGAAATTGTAAAACTATAATTCTTGTCAATCGTTTTGCGTGGATCATTTAGGTTGCGATTGAGGACTGAACATAAACAGACAGGCCTTTCCCATCTCAAAATAACGCCAATTCAGGTCTTTGAATTCTTCCAAAGCTAATGTTATCAGATCTTGCGTGTTCAACTTAGGGTGGGGATGTATTATCCCGAGGTTAACACATCTTCATTAAATACTAGTATCTTCGGAAATCTATCCAAATAGCTTCTCCAACTCTGTAGCAGACAGGCAGAGCCGGATACTGTACTTGTTATGGATAATACAGTAACTTATTGCATCGAACTGAGTGCATCGAACAAGATCTATAAATAGGTGCCGTCCGCATGAGAGTGCGGGGTAAGTGGGTGGCGCGGTGGGTTGAGCTTTCAGTGTAGATAAGACAAGACATCTCCCACTCTGTCCAACTTGAGCCCTTTGGTAATGTGTCTTCAAACCCGATCTTATTTTTTTTTGGCAATCGTTCTCATCTTTAACAAGTGGCCATAGTCTTCTGAGGCTTGAACTACAATGACGGACTCTTGCGAGCCGTTAAGAGTCCTCTCGCTTGGTAAGTAAGACTGACGCAGTTACCCGACTTCAATCGCTGACGCCTCTGAAGATGGCGGTGGAATTCGCGGCATTTCAAGTCTTCTCATCTTAGAACGAATCATGGAGAGGATACGGGATGTCAAGTGTCTTGACGAAGTTCCGCGACCATGCGAGTATTTCGACCTGATCGGAGGCACAAGCACAGGCGGGTATGAGGAAGCATCCTACGTGCGTTTTGTATCATTACTAAATACTCCTAGGATCATAGCGATAATGCTTGGAAGGTTAGGGATGTCTACCGACGAATGTATTAAAGCGTATAAGAAGGTTGCCCAACAATCTTTCACTCCGAAACGGACATCAATTCTACCAGCGTCACCCAGAGGTGCATTCTCTGCAAAAGCACTCGAGTCTGCCATAAAAAGAATTGTGAGGGAGTACTGCACGGACGCCGATTGCATCACTCGTCGCAGCGATGACCCTGCTACTATAGAGACGTGTCCGCACTCAGACATGGTCTTCCGAGATCACACATGCAAGAAAACGTAAGGGTTGAAAGAAGAATAAATTCTTTGAAAATATTGATAAGCCATAGGGTGGTCCTAGCAAGTACAAAGGACAATGTGGATGCGCCACCAACGCTCTTCAGGACGTACGACTCGTCTACTGCCTTTGAGACTGCTTCTCTTTGGCAAGTCGCACGTGCTACCTCAGCAGCCACGACCTTTTTTAAGTCAATAAAAGTTGGCCGCGATCGTATTGAGTTTGTTGATGCAGGTTTCGGATACAACAATCCGTGCGAAATTCTGACGAGAGAGGCGCAGCAAGTGTACCCTGAGCGCCGGACGATGAGAATCCTTAGCATTGGGACTGGTCTAGGTGATGTGGTAACCATCCAAGACAAACGATCATCTATCATTACTGCTTTGAAGAAAATGGTAACATCTTCCAAGGAGGTAGCAGCACGTATGCACCATCGCTACGGGAATAGTGGCGAGTATTACCGGTTTAACGTTGAGCATGGCCTTCAAGATATTACATTATCTGATTGGGAAGAGACTAGTAAGATTTCTGCGCATACGGGGAACTATCTAACAGAGAACGAACGGGAGATAAACAGATTTGTCGAAAGTTTTGTCCCTTGCGGTGGTTCAGAAAACGGGAAAGGCGCTCATTCGACGGTGAATGACATTACGCAAACGATTCCGACAACGGCCTATGCATTGAACCGAGAAAATGCGCGACCGAAGGCTGCCTACGAGTCCCAGCCTCACAAATCTGACCAAGCTCTACCTGATGACAAAACATCTCCCTCCTTCTGCAACGGCGAGATTGCGGACAGTTACTCTGTTAACAAATCAAAGACTCAATCCTATCCAGAACGTGGGCGGCGCTACAAACCCTTTCAAGGACCTGAGCGGCGGCTCAGTAGTAATCTCTCTTATGGGTGCTCGACTTGCAGTTCAAAGATGCACCCCTCCCGGAAATGCCCATGGGCGGGCAAGGATGAGCTACGTTGCAATCGTTGTGAGTACTACTCATGATCCATGGTATGCTTAGCTCATAAAAGTTTTCGAGGCCGGCAATTTGGGCACTGGGAAGAGGACTGCAAACCGAATGCGCCATGCAAAAAATGTACTCATCACTTGATCCAATGTGTTTCTCTTCCTGACTAACCCTCGTAGGTCGTAGTAAAGGGCACTCGGCAGAACATTGTCTCTACGATAGGGGTTGCTTCCTATGTTATTTATCTACCTACCCAAAACAATCAAGTGACCACCCACTGACTATTTCTATTATAGGCGGTCAATATGACCACTGGAATGAACCATGTCGTTGGAAACAAAAGTTGGAGAACTGGAGTTAGGTCAGATTACACTTTGGAAGAACTTCACCAGCTCCCAGCCTCCAACTACTGTAAGCTGGTTGCATTTACCTCAGATGATAGCTCAATCTAGAATATGGAATGCTGCCAGTGATTATTGTCTGCAAATTCTCAATGTCGGAAGGACAATTCTGTATACCAGAGTACAACCACTCAACCTCATCAACCAATTCCAAGTACTTACCAGCGGGAGTATCCGCTTATCCTTAGATTCACTTGCCATACCATATGAACTTAGCCCTGAAGCTCCAACATTTCGTTCACGTGGCATTGTTTCTGATCATATATAGATTATTTGAGAGAAAATGATTTGCTATAGCTGCCCCAAGTACCAGTTGTGTGCCTCAAACGTTCCAATATCAGGTATCTGTATCGGCTGCACATCATAATGGATGCTTACATACGGGGTAGATGTCCAAGAACTCCCAACATCAATTCCAAGATTTTAGATCATTCTTTTTCGAACTATATCACATGGATGGCTAGATCGGACACTTGGTGATTTGAAGCGTAACATTACCATTTTCCAAGTGAGGTTTCACCTGATCCTCATAGCATCATTATTCATTCCTTCCCTTTTGATATCTTGGTAAAATGAGGGCTTGGTATTGTTAGTGAATATGTGTTTAACCCTCATTCTCCACACACGGGTGACTTCCACAAACTTCCATGTGATATTACATCCTCGAAGCACTGGATCATTTAAGGCTAATACTTATCGGACAGAGGGCGACGCGGGAGCGGGTCGTTACCGAGTGGTTGTGAACAAGCACAATAAGTAAATAGGCACCATGTATCATCCCACGAGACTGGATAATAGGTTTGAGTTGTGTGATGTCGAGTAGAACGGTGCCAGCGCCTTCTCTCTGCATGTGCAACTATTGTAGAAGTATGTGCAGAGTTGCCTTGTACCCTTCGATTGTAGACAAACAGCCATAATCTGCACAATATGATTTTGACGACGGATCACCAGTGTTTATGTTCATCTTCAGGGTAGTTTTCTGCATGTTTAATCAACCCTTACAGCTACTTCTAGCATTACTCTAAGCACGAACGGCGACTTTGTCAATGGAAGGGTGTTCTGTGTACGTATACAGCCCAGCATATGTAGCTCGGAATGCTGCGGGCCAGGCTGTTATCCCCGTTCCCGCCCGAGTCTGTGCCCATTTAGTTCTTTATGTACCGGAGATGACTGTTCCACCCCAACGTCCAGCGGGCTTGAGCATCGGAGAGAGAATCTTTCACAATGAATGATGGTCTATCGGTATTATCTTAATTATCTTAATCGTCTATAAAACAATCCCCCTCGATTCTCAACCTTTCGTCCCACTGGCGGGGCCTGCCCCAATAGGGCTGTATCTCCGCGTGGTGATGGAGAAAACCACATTGCCCGCCGCTGCTTCGATCACACCCCATGCGTACCGGATCTGCGCCTCACTCAGCGCACCCGAACGACACAAACCCTCCAGCTCCGCATGGATCCGATGTTCTGTCTGCGTGAGCAGGCCGCTGGTGAGTGTTTTGGCGGAACCCGCGTCAACGGCGAGGACCTGCTCCAGATATCGAACCGCGTTCGCGCACGTCTCGGAGTCGCGTCGCTCCTTGTCGTAGGAGAACAGGTCGTTGGTCATGATGATGTGATCCATGGCCAGTGCGATCAACGGGGCTAGCGGTGTCTCCTCAGCGGATGAGAGGTGAATTCCGTTGCCGAACTTCACGGCGGCCAGGATGTAGCTGGGCGGAGGGGATGGGATCAGTTGTTGATTTCTGACGACGGCATGAGGATATCAGATACTTACTCTCGTCCGATGTCAACCGCCCGGTAGTCGAGATAGTCTCTGAGGGAAGTGAACTGATCTCGCATTGTCGACCGCATGAACGCCATCCACGTTAGGTATCCCCGAATAAGCCCTTCCCCTTGACCGTCGATGCGCAGCATCTGCTGAGCCAAGCAAACAAACATATCTGAAGAGTTTGCTGCGTATTTATATGGGTGAGCAAGAATGTCGGCCCAGCTCGCCGTCACTTTCTCGATGATCGTTGCACTCTGGTCACGCATGTTAGCCTCCTTCACTTGCATAAAGTGCTTGCATGATTACCTCGTGTGGTGAATCCGACGACTCGAGGATGTCTGCCAGTGAGGATGTCAGCGACTTCAATCGGTGCCGAAAGATGTAACACGAGCCACACCATCATGGATCCAGAGTATCAGGTTAAGCTGTGAGATAATCTCGATCTCCTCGCAAGAACAGTTGGGATTCATATACACGGCCGCGCTCGACGCGTTCACGATTCGCTCCACCTCTTTGTTCGAGAGCTCTATCTCCTCTTCATTCGTTTCAATCTTGGCCCAGCCACTCTTGGTGCTGTTTGCACGGTTGATCCGCTTGATCTGTTGGAGGAGTGCCTTGCCGGCATTTTCTGCCTCGCTCCAGAATCGGCACTGTCGCGCTGCGGGGAAGGAGCTTCTCCAAGGAAGATGTAATGCGACCGGGTCAATCGTGACTGAGTTCGGTCTTGGGTCATTCTCGTTTGGGATGCCTGTTGCCAGGAAATTGTATTCGGAATGAACTGGGCCCGTACAACCGATCGTACCCAGCGGGTCATTCCGGTAGGAAATTGGTCGCAGTGGTTGAGGTGTCATTGTGCTTTATATGACAAGTTGTAAGTGTGTGGAGTTATTGTCAAGGTTTTAATCTCCTGGTAAGCTCCTGGCAGGGAGAGAGGGAGCTCTCATGGCTTAAATACCGGGCGGACATGTTACACAGAGAACGCGGCTACGAGGTGGCGGCGTCGCCGATGTGCGGTGGCTTTGGGTTCTGCAGTCTATGTTTGCGATATGTTCAGGGCTGAAAGCTGAACTCGTGACGATGGACAACCCAGGCTAGCTGTTAATGCCGTTATGTGAGAGATAGGAGCTGAAGGCCGGGCGCAGTTCATCGGCTTTGATGTCCTGCTTCAAGACACACCATCGCAAGCCACACCGGATCCGGGTTAGTTGGTCTGACTAGGTGAATCGAAGAGATCTGGGAGTGCAGATGGCCTTCGGTCCTTTCGCTCGATCGCTTACTCGCTCTACCCCACAAGATGTGTTTTTCGATCCTATTCAAAGATACACAAACAACAGGCGGAGACGCGATGTCATACTTTGCGGTCCCGATAGTGACAGTGAAGACTGTCCTCTCCCTGGTCTGGAGGAGTCTGGATCAAGCAACCCACAATTTGCCACCGAAGCTTGTGAGAGCGTTATCAACACGGCGCAGGCCTTACTGGACTGGTAGACTCAAGCGACAAGATGGAAATTCGAAGCGATCACGACGTGCCGCAGGCCAGTGGCGGACTAGGGCTCGGGGCCGGACAACCCCGTAGAGGCTAATGTAGTTTCTGTGCTGACCGCATGAGAGACCTGCAGGTTGATCACGGACGAGATAATAGCCGACCAATCCTTTGGTACAATTCTTAGGATCTGTAGCAAACACCTGTTCTCTTGTTACTTTTTCCCAGGGCTGGCTGAATGTTGATGACTCGTGGTGGGAAGATTTGGCTTGCTGAACCGGTGTTTGCCATTGTCCATGTTTACGCCATGACATTGTCGCCTCAGCTCTTTTGTTATCCACGATGCTGCTAACAGAAATACGCTTGTTCGGGCCATCCGTGATTCGACTCATGGGTCCAGCATTTGCCATCTATCATCGCGTGCTTATTTCGCCCGGATTGGTGATTTTCGCCACCGTCGGCAAGGGTATCCCAGATGGAAAGCGTGCCATGTCGGCGTAGCCAAGCAGCTGAAAATATATTCTATGACCTCGCAGACTACGTTAACCTAACTGATCTGGTACTAATACGGTCGAATCGAGATGGAGATTGGGGCATCACACTGTTCATTCCGGTTTTCTGTCGCAGCCGGACAACCTCGGCCTCCTTCGGCACCTTGCGAATGTGAAGATGAATAGTGTGCCTGTCTCTATCCTTTTGATGCAGGTATTTCTTGATCTCTCCTGTTTATATGCTACTAGAAACGCGCGCACGGTCCGCCCCGTCCTTGCCATCTCTGTCTGTCGAATGACTGGACACCCGCGCCCACGCAAGGCAGATGCTGGACATGGCGAGCCTGCATCGACGCAATGCTTTCATTGACTAACCATACCGTCGCTGACCCTGTGATCCTTCTCCAGCATATAAGAAGGACTGGGTCGATTAGCGAAGGCTTGGTTGAGCCAGTTTGGCCGTTCAGTGTTGCGATCTGCGAGATAGGTCATATCGAATGTTCCTTCCTATCCACTATTCATACATCATCTCGATTTCAACCCATATCAAGACCCTCGAGATCGTCATTAGCAGGGAACTACTATGTTATCTGTCTCGGTGCTGCGCAAAGCCACCAATTGCATTCCCCAGTCTTTATCCGAAAGTCTTACTCACTCTCCCGACAGTCTACAGGATGAGGTCCATCGAACAAGCATCCCATCAATCCCCCGAACTGGGACACAATAGGATGCGAAACGGACCATGAGTAGGCAAAAATGTCATGTATCTTGATAATCAAAAATATACGACCGAAATAGAGGTGATACGCGGGGTGCAACTGTCCAGCCAACCAGGCCTTGTCGGTTACCGTGAAGAAAGTGGCTGCCGGGATGTGGCCGACTGTTAACACTACAAAAATAACTGAAATATGTGACCTGCAAAGTGATCGACAGAAGTGACAGCCTGGAGTCCACTTCGACGAAAAATGGAATGGTGGACTACGTTCCAAAAGTCGAGACACTCAGGACCCCATCATTTGAGACTCCACGGCTTCACAATTCGGAACACCGAGCCTAAGCCCGTCCCCATCATACTTGGGAAATCGAAACCCACGTCGGCGACCGGCATGACAGCGAACAACCCAGAGAACAAGAGTAGAATGGTGGACCTCGTGTCAACAGTAGCGACACCGAGGACCAACATTTGAGATTCCACGGCTGCCTGCACATTTCGGAACCCCGAGCCGAACCCCATACCCGCGATGATCGGCCTTTTTGGAGTTGTGACACCCTGCCTCGGCGACCGACCGACCGACAACAAACATCAATAATGAGGCCGGAGTGGTCAATGCATACCTTCTCGATTGACTACTCGGTACATTCGTTGCCATTGAATGCAGGACCTGGCGGCGCTCCTCCGGCGGACAATACTCAATCCCGGGAAATGTGGGGTGCGACGCCACGCCTGAAATTGAGACCGCGCCTGGTTTTCCAGCAACCCTTGGGCGGGATTAGGATCTTGCACTACTTGGCAAGAAGTATCAAACATCCAAGTTTGGGTATATCGCAGTCATAAGTGCAAGTGGACATTGTATGAGTACTTGCATGGTGTCAGGGACTCTTCCGAGCCCTCCGGTCTCCATCCCGTGATCACCACCGACCCTACCTTCCCTCCGCATCGAACCCATCGGAACCCAACAAATGGAATGACAGCCAACAGACAGCGGGGCATCAATCGATCGGCGCTCATCTTCGAGGCTATCATGGCTCGGTGATCTAAAGGAACAATGACCTGCCGGTCACGTCACCCACAATAGTTTCGGGTCGAGACCGGAGAACCAAATACGTGATGTAGGAATGAACAAGAACAACACAATCACAGCAATCTCGCCCACCTGACACGCTGTATCACTTACATGCACCTTGGCAGGGCTGAATAACAGGGCCACAGCAAGGCTGGTGCGTGGCCGAGCAATCCCTCTGAACCCGAACCTAATGAAATCATCGCTCGGGATCTTGGCTGATGCAATGATGCAGTATACCTCTGAGTCCCACTTTTCGTAGTCTCGGTGAGGCCTTCATCCTGAAGCCCATCCTAGGCAGCATTCATGCGCGACATGCGGGGTAGAAGTTGATAGGGAGAATTGCTAGCCACGTTTTTGCGAGTCAGCATCTGGACAGAAAGAAAAGGCAAGGGGGACAGACTGGAATCTGCGGGGAAGAATAAACCATGGACAAAGCACATGCCCCTGGAACACAATAGGACGAACCCGCAGGGGTGCAGGGAGGGAAGTGCCCAACACCAGGGAACGTAGAAAGGGGTCAGAAGGCAAATTCACTGCACCCAAACTTGAGATATGAATGGATGAGATCAGTGATTGGCAATCCGTTCATGCAGCCCAGTCCCAAGACTCCATCGGAGCCAAAACCTGCTTCGTGATCCGTGGCCCTCATTGGGTGATTCAGCTGAGTCAGCGCTCAGGGCCCGATGCAGTGATTTTGACTGTCAGAGTCTCTTACCAACTCACCCATCGGTGGAGAAGATACTTGGAGACTTGGAGAAAGAAATACAGCTTCAAAATCCTCAAATTTGGCAGGTGGCGATCCAATCTACACGTCCTCGGACACAGATGGGACATGGCTGTCAACAATTCGGGCCGGTTCATCACCCATGGCTTCTCCCCGAGTCCATCCACTTCGCACCACAACGCTGGGTTGCCAAGCGATCAAGTGATGGCCGGTGGAGCACTCCAAGACCCTACTCCTGTGCTGCTGGCGTCTGCTCAATATCAGGGCTTCTGTGTCCCCATCATCCCCTCTTATCGTGGGGCTGCCATGACAATCATGCTGACCTGAGTGGGTCAAAAGCCCGATGACATGGTGTAGGATCAGCTGGCTAAGGCCCTCTTCGGCACTTGCTGCTTCGCCTCCAGTATGAATCCTAGGTAGCAATCGCAAGGGGATAAATACCCCAGGCTGTGTTTCATGTCTGGGGGGATATTTTGCTGCTGCACTTCAGCTGCATACTTTTTGTACTAGACATTAACAGTCGTCATGCATTGGGTTTTCACTTGGCTTCTACCCCTTCTGGCCTCCGAGTCTCTGGCACGGAGTATCGGCAGTATCCAGCACCTTTCCACGCGACAGACGACGAAATATGCGGTAAAGCAGCCGCCGTTGACGACGAACTGGACCGACCAAGTGGGCACCAACCCCTGGCCTGAGTATCCTCGACCGCAACGACAGCGGTCGGATTGGAAGAATCTGAACGGGATCTGGCAGTATCAGGCTGCCACAAGTCTGGATGCGGTGCAAAGTCCGCCATTCGGACAGGCGCTTGCTCAGGAGGTGTTGATTCCTTCTTGTCTCGAGAGCGGGCTGTCGGGTGGGTTGCACCAGCTCCTCCTTTGAGCGCAGAAGCTAATTCAATTGTTGTAGGCATCCAAGCAGAGTCGGCATTCTATTCTTGGTTTCGCACCAAATTCACCGTCCCCAGTTCATGGAGTGGACAGACCGTGTTGTTGAACTTCGGGGCCGTGGACTATGAAGCCACTGTGTTCGTGAACGGACAGCAAGCGGGCTTCCATCGGGGAGGATACTTCGAATTCACAGTGGACATTACGCCGTTTGTCAACGCGACGACGAACAATGAGCTGTACGTAGATCACAGCTCCAGCCCTCGATCCATCCCAGCTAACAGAGGCCCTACAGCCTGGTCTATGTCCACGACCCGACCGACAGCGACGACTATGTGATTCCCATCGGCAAACAGCACCTCGTCCCCAGCCACATCTTCTACACCCCCTGCAGTGGAATCTGGCAGAGCGTGTGGATTGAGTCCGCGCCCGCCAACTACATCACGCAGCTGGACTTGAGCGGCGACATGCACGGACAGGGTAAGCAGCTGTCTGCCTTACACACTCCTTCAATCACTGTTTACCAACCACCAAACCAGTCAACGTCACCGTTCACAGCGCCACCGGTAACAGCACCTCCGTGCGCATCGCCATCCACGAGGGCGAGTCCGAGATCGGTTCTAGCAACGGCACCTCCGACCAGCCGTTCCAATTCAACGTCACCAACCCCAAGCTCTGGTCGCCCGACGCACCCAATCTCTACAACGTAACCGTGACCCTAGGCGAGGACACGGTGGCGAGCTACCTGGGTTTCCGGACCATCTCGCGGGGCACGGTCGACGGCATCGAGCGGCCGCTGGTGAACGGCAACTTCACATTTCTATTCGGCACGCTGGACCAGGGCTACTGGCCCGACGGGCTGTACACGCCGCCGAACCGCGAAGCCATGGAGTATGATATGCGCGTGCTGAAGGATCTGGGCTTCAACATGGTGCGCAAACACGTAAGCTGACCCTTCCCCACTGAGCCCCTCGAAAAGACACTCACGACACCAGATCAAACTCGAACCGGCCCTGTACTACCGCGCCTGCGACGAGCTAGGCCTCCTCGTCATCCAGGACATGCCGTCACTCCGCCCGCTCGAGAACGACGCCAGCGGCGCGACCATCCTCCCGAACGAATCCCAGCAGCAGGAATTCGCCCGCCAGCTCGAGCTGATGATCCACCAGCTGAAAAGCTACCCCAGCATCTTCGCTTGGGTGATCTACAACGAAGGCTGGGGGCAGATCACCTCGTACTACCCGGAGGTGTCGCTGACGGAGCGCGTCAAACAGCTCGATCCGACGCGGCTGGTGGATTCCACCTCGGGATGGCACGATCACGGCGCGGGGGACTTTCACGTACGTTTGCCAGCCCTGCCCCTCCTACCTTTCCCATCCCCTGTCTCCCTGTCTCCACAATTTACAACCATAGCACCCGAGCTAACACGAAGTGAATCAAGGATAACCACCATTACGCGAACCCCCAATGCGGCACGCCGTTCTACTCCATCGACTCGACCCCCTACGACCCGACCCGGATCGCGATCCAGGGCGAATTCGGCGGACTGGGCCACAACGTCTCAATCGAGCAGTACGCTTCCCTTTTCCCCAATCCCCCCGGGCAAATACCCTTTCCTGCCCCTCCCAGCATCCTAAACACCCCTTAACCCCTCCCCCCCCCCTCCCTTGCCAACTACACACCCAACCCAGAATCGAATATCTAACAAAAGTAACAGCCTCTGGAACAACCCCACGGCAATCCAGGCAATCAACCAAACCTACGAGATGGACCTGGACCTGACCGCCTGGAACTACCGGAGCCACCAGCTGCTGACCGAGCTGCAGGACCAGGTGCGCCGGTACGCGTGCAGCGCGGGCGTGTGGACGCAGACGACGGACGTCGAGGGCGAGGTGAATGGGTTGATGACCTACGATCGCCGGGTGAAGCGCGTCGACGAGGGGCAGTGGCGCGACGACATCCGGGGGTTGTATGAGGCTGCTTCTTCTAGAAGGGAATCTTAAGCTGGGGATTGGGGTGGTGGACTCGCGGGACGAGGACACCTGCTTCGCATGCGGTGCGTTTGGTTTTTATGGTGGGTAGAGGAAGCCGTTGCTTTTGCGTAGCAAATTGCATAGCATATTGCATAGCATGTAGCATGTAGCATGGCATATAGCATGGCATATCGCATACCATTTACTTTCAATCGAGCATGGTGTCAGGCTTACTGAACGGATCGCAATCTTCACCAAACCCTGCCCAAAGTACAAGGCAAAAGAAGTCTACCTCCAGGAGAAAGATACATCTCCTGTGTCGATATGCAGTAGGTAATATGAACTGTCTGATAAGTAACGAGCACGCATGGCCGGTTTCATTCAGAAAGTACGGTATTATCGGCAAGGTCATCAGCCATGCTACAAGAAGAGCTGACATACAAATGCCCTGGACTAGTCACGAGATTATGGACAGCCCGTCAACCCCTTCACATATTGGCAACCCCACTGTCAACGTCAACTCAACCCTATGCCTGGTTCAAACCTCCGCGCGCTCTTGTACCCGCTTCTCACCAGCTGCGACCGTCTCGGTGTGAGTGTGGCCCGGCTCCATCTTCGACTCCAGATCCACATGGCCGCGCTCCATCTCCCGGACTGCACTGGTCTTGACCCTGGTCTTCCAGGCTGGTGTCCCGAGATACTTGATGCCATTGGGGTCTTCGAACATCGCCTCCGTCTCTTCCAGGGTCTTTCCGGCGGTCTCGGGGAAAATAAAGTAGAAGTGGATGAACATGGCAGTGTTGAAGACGCCAAAGATGATGTACGTCTTCCAGCGGATATTGGCAAAGGCCGTCGGGGTGAACAGTCCCAGTGCGGTGTTGAACGCCCAGTTGCCCGAGGTCGAGAGAGCGACACCTTTTCCACGAAGCCGAAGCGGGAAGAGCTCGGGCGGGTAAGTCCACGAAACGGGGCCGAGGGTGGGGGCGTAAGAAGCTAACGGAGACGAGATTCAGATCAGATCATGTGGGGTTGAGCATGGGGTAGACAGTGGAGCATGGCAGGAAACAAGTATCATACGTACCGACGAACAAGTAGGTGCAGGCAATCAATCCTCTGGCCGCCGCCCCATGCAGACGCATCGATTCCGCCGCAACACCGTCAATTCCACCCGGAACCACCTCCCCATGAACCGCCATAATCCCCGCATTCGTATACATCCAGATCGCCATCAAAGCCGACCCCACCAGCAAGGGAAGTCTGCGACCCCAGCGATCCATCCAGATCAGAGCTGGGAGAGTCATCAGCACGTTGATGATGTACTGGATGGACGAGGCCAGCAGAGTGGAATTGCCCGTGTAGCCGGCCATGGAGAAGAGGTAGGTGATGTAATACACTATGGACACGATCAGCCAAGGCAGACTGCCGCCACGGGGTCATACATACTCATCACGTTCATGCCCGTTAGCTGCGACCAAATCTGCGTGAACAAGCCGATCAGGGTCCGATTGAGCATTTGCGGTTTGAACAGATCTAGGTAGGTGACGTTCTTGTACTGTCGCTCGAGCTCACACATGTCGCGAATGTCTTGCATTTCAAGAGCGACGAAGGGATGATGCAAGTCGCCTTTGGCATGAACCAACGCCAGGACGCGATGGCATTCCTCCCACCGATCCTTGCGTGCCAGCCAGCGAGGTGACTCGGGCAGCAGCATCATCCCTCCGAGCAAGAACACGGCCGGGAGCATCTGCAAGCCCCATGGAACACGCCACGAGGCGGTGCTGTAGTTGTAGGACTTCTGTCCCCCGATGTAGGAGCATCCGTACGAGATACTGAAACTTCTGTGAGCAAAGAGTCGAGGCAGAGGACGGTTGAGTGAGAATCGCCACGACTTACTAGAACATTATCAAGATTCCCCATGTGATGGCCCACTGTTGCATGCCGACGAACCGACCACGCTTCGAGGGTGGAGACAGTTCGCTGATGTAGACCGGGACCTGGGCCGATTCGATACCGACCGACAAGCCGTTGATGATGCGACCCACCACCAGCATGCCGATGTTCTGCGATGCACAGATGATAATCGATCCGATCAACCTGCAAATAGTTGGCGTGTGATTAGCATGAAAGCAATTAACACATACTCCCGGAAAGTAGTGACTAGGTAGTACCAGGTACTCACCAGATAACACAGCCAACCATGATGGAAGTCTTTCGGCCAATACGATCCGACAGCGGTCCGGAGATCAAGGCGCCCAGCCAAGAGCCGGCGGCCATGGCAGCAGTGATCCCACCCTGATTCAACGAGGTCGGACCCGAACAGTCCTCATCATCAGTAAAGGGAGGTCCCTGCGGACCCTGGTTGAAATAGCATTTGTAGGAGTTCTCATTGAGTTGGGCGGACAAGGAAGAGATATCGAAGCCAAAGAGGGCGCCACCAACGACGGAGACACCCGCAATCACGTAGATGTTGCCAACCAACATGACTTTGAGTGAGGGGATGGATGTTGGAGTGAAGATGGGAACACGGGGGGAGGGAAGGAAAAAGCCCAAGGGACCGGGAGGGAAGCCATGGGCTCAGCTTCCTTAAAATAGTGTCCGACTGTTAGGTGGCTGTCATTCACTCCTCACTTCTTCCTTCCCCATCATTCACACTTCTGCTGCCAACCTTGAAACCCCGCAGCCCGTAGAGTTTCAGGCCATCGTGCCACGCCCCAGGAACTTTCTACGGCACTACGGTACCATCGCCTGTCCGTAGGCTGATTGGATCCCCAGTCCTCTCTGACGACGAGAGTTTGAGAGCGATGCCGAAGAGGGATCGGAATCCTGGTCCGGGGGAAGCAGCTAGCCTTGAACAGGACCAGATTAGGCTCGTACTGTACAGGCCAGTGACTGGGATGGTGGCAGTATCGGGGAGGATCAGGATCCTGTTGTGAAACCCTAAGCAGCTGGTGGTACCCCCGGTATAGGGATCGAACCGTACAACAAGCTGAACCGGACGACCATAGGGCGAGAATTTTTCCGAAGATACCGGTGATTGTAGAAGAAGATCTTCCCCGGATTTCTGGCGAGTGTTGTGACTGTCGTCTCCAGGAAAACTCACATGGGAAAGAGAAGTGACTGCACTATGATGGGTCCGGGTCCACTCCACTCTTGCTTGCTCCATAGCGGGCGGGCGGGGAAAGCGCCCAATGCTTAATCGCTTATGCAAGCTTTGGGTCGGCGGATGGGCTGAAGGTCTGAGCCCGATTGGGGCAAGACGGGCCCAGCCGACCGACTCTTGGTCTTCCCCGCAGAAGTCACTACAACACTGACACTGGTGAATGGAATCATACAACTGGGTGGGTGTCTGGTGTCTGTATGTTAGTCAATGGGCGTGATCAGCAAGGAATCAGTCTCGCTAGTTCATTGTCCCGTCCAGTCGAGCTCCCCATCATGCCCACTGATTGCAATGATGTCCGACCCCCATCTTCAAAGGGCAGTTACGTTGCACATCACTGCAACAACCCGGTAAACCTGCTGGGGGAGATCCTGGGCATACGTAGTCTCACCCTCCTGCTGCTGCTGCTGCTGCTGCTGCACCACCGCACCTCTCTTTCGCAACGTGTCTTGCCGATAGCCGGCCAGCTTCACAAACACGCGCCAGATCACATGGCTCGGTCGAGGGATGGAGGAGCAGGGACGTCTTCTGACTTCACTCTGCACCAGTAGCCATGCGTTGCTTGGACCTGGGGAGTAGTGCATATAATATAGCAAGAGCTTTGCTCTTTTTACAAAAGGTTACTGGATGCTGATGACTCCGACCGGCATCAGCTCCGGGCGAGTGCTGTCGGTGGCTGGTCGGGCTGCTGACAGCACCAACCTTCGGTCGCAGAGCTTGTCTCGACCACCAACGCATTTCTGCACATATGTATCTTACTGGACGGGGTGTGATGACTCCTAACGAATCTGCAATGATTTGTTCTTGGCTGCCTGTAAGCATTCCAGACGACAGCTCCAAGCGGGCAGACCGGACAGTCCGAATGTCAACTGGACCGGGGCCTTTCTGATTGATGAGAAACCCCCCGTCGAGTGATGGATCACATGTCGCTCTGGCGGTTGCTCTTGGCAAGCCATAGTATTCAGTTGTTCCAGCTCCCCGCCTATGGGTGACTGCTGACACGGACACTCGGCTCTAGGAGTGCTAAGCAGAATCCGGCGAGAGATCTACCACTTCTCCTGCACCTTTCTGTCTCCTGTATCAGAGTTGTCAACAGTGATGGTGCTCCCGCGAAGAAGCAAAACAGCAATCTGAAACCACCCGAGGGTTTTTTCACTGGCCTGGCTTGCGCCACCTACGCGGTGCCCAAACCACGCCACAAGCTGCACTTTGGGATGGAGTCAGACGATGGCCAGACGCATCCATCGTCAAGCCACTCGACCCATCTACCCAATGGTCTTGGCAATTGTCGCCAAGATCATTGCTCGAGATGCGGGCGGTGAGACTGACCAGAGTTGATTACTAGGTCGCTAAGGTACTTATTGATCATTGAGCGCTGTGGAAGCTGTTGGAGCTGTTGAAGTTGGTGGTAAACTAAGAACAGCACTCGACTATTCCTTCGGTTCTAATTCCATCAACATTTTCAAGTATCCGCCATTTTTGTTTGGCATTTTGTGGAGTACAGTGCAAAGCGGGGCTTAGGAACATATACTGGCCGCGGGAGTGATGGCGGAGCTGAGATAAGACAAACGGTAGTTGAAAACCAGCCTGGAAGACAAACATACGATCTGGCAACTCAAGTGATATACGATTGATAAGTCTTCATCCTCAGTAAATAGACTCAGTAGTCGTTGTAGTATGCAGTAGGTATGTTCTTTCCAGTTGTCCACCCGTCCCCTCCTGCTGCTCATACTTCCTCAGGGACTCAGCTCAGTGACTCCGAACTAGTCCCAATGGGGAGGCCGAAAGACGCGCGGTGCAGAGATTAATTGGGTTTAGTGCCTGAACCTTTCCGCTCTTTTCTGGAGAGTCAGACCCTCTGGTTGGCTGCAGGCTGTGTATTGCAGCAAGTTGCCGCGCGATCTAACCCCTTTGAGATGGGTAACCTGAGGCCGTCCTTCATTCCAGGGCCAGGCAAATCAGGAATCGCCCGCCAAGTTTCTGACTTCGATCGTCATCCTCTCTTACTTCTCCATCTCTCACTCTCTGTCTCTCATTCTCACTTGCTCACTCACTCACTCACTCACTCACTGTCCCTCTCTCCTGCATATTCTATCTCTCTCTCTTCCCTAATCCCTCACTGATCCTCTCCTCCATCTCCCCTCCCCCCCCCTCCCCTCCTTCACCCACTCTTCTTTTTTCGCACCCTCGTACGTTGGTTGTTCAATCGTTGTCTTCGTCTTCCGCCTCCGCCTCCGCCTCCTCCCCCTCCGCCCTTCCGTTCTTTTCCTTCTCCCAATCCTCTTCTTCTCTTCTCTTCCATCCTATCTATCGCCTGCACGGTGATCTTTCCGTCCGCCGTCATGCGATTTTCGTCCGCCATCTCCCCCACCCACCCCCGGCGATGATCCCGTCTCTTGGCTTCGTCAGCTTCTGTCTTGTCGTCCATGAACAACCCTGCTTCGGGTCATGACCGTCCGCCGCCCTTCCCCCCATCTCCATCGCCCTCTCCTTCTCCAGAGCCTGCCTCATCAAGTATGTTCAGGCGCCTGGAAAAGAAACTCTATAACTTCTGGCTGCCTGTCATCAGTGCGTGCTGCTCCTTTGAAACCTCGATGGTTACTCTATCGCTAATCTCCCTTCTAGACCGTCATCGTCTCCCGCCCTTCCTCCGATCGCGCCAAACCTCGCCCGATGGACCACCGCTCCCGCCAACCACCCCTCTGGGGGCATGGCGGCCCATGGCCTTGCGCCCCATGTTTCTCACCCTGATCACCGCAATAATGTTCGCTTCGTTGATAACATTGGAGGTTCTGCGGCGATACTGTGAACAATATGGAGGACTGGTCTTCTTCTCCGACACCGACAATGTCTCCAACCTGCAGTCATTCGCCTACAACTACCTGCCCATCATCGGCGCCCTGGCCCTGGTCACCCTCTGGACCTTTGTTGACTACGATGTATTGCGCTTGGAGCCCTACTTCCAGATTGCGCGACCGGAAGGTGCCCCCGCCTCGGTTCTCTTCATCAATTACAACTTTGGCCAGTCGTTCCTCACACCCCTTACGTCTGCACGGCGCCGCCATTGGATCGTCCTTCTGGTTTCCGTCACCACCGTGCTCATTCGCATGTTTCTCCCCGCCCTGCAGAGTACCCTCCTCGAACTCCGTGAGATCAACATGCTCGACGACGACGACATGAAAACATGGCCGCAGTTGTTGGATCTCGACCACCAGGCGGAGTGGATGTTCTCGCAAGAAAGCAGCCCGAACACAACCCTCGCCTCAGTCTTGACCACCAACACACAACTGCGCGACTCCCGCTCGTCCAACTACGCCGTGGCTCCGGTCGAAATCAGCCTCGAAGATCGGCAGGAGAACACCGTGTGGACCTTAAACGAGACTATCTACTGGGCTCAACTATCCTGTCGCGATGTCATGATAGACAATCACCTGTCTGTGTCCGTGAACGATAACTCGACCTACCCACCGGCCGTCTCGTGGAACGTGACTGATGTCAAACTGCCCGATATCAACGGAAGCGACAACGGCTGCATCTTGGATTTTCACTATAAGAATATTTACTTCGATAACACCGATTACCTGCAGATTCGCTACTGGGAGCCTGTTTGGCCCAACCGGTCACACCATTCTCCGGATATGAGCTCCGCGTTCACTGCCCGTGGTTGCGACAACCCCTACGACTTGTATGGCATCGTTCTCTCGGTCAACGCGACCGAGGCCGGAGCTTACAGCATCAGCGAAATGGGATCCGAATTCACCTCAACAGCCACGATATTTGCCTGCAAGATTGATTACCGCCAAGCGACCGCGCGACTGAGTATGCACGCCAACAGTTCAATCACCAATGTCACCGTCTTTCCTGACACCGAAACCACCTTGTCCGACCAGCTTTTCAATATCAACGCTTTCCAAGGACTGCTAGCGCAACGTGCGCCGTACACGGGGGACATGCTGTTCATCGAGAATAATCAGACCAGTGGCGACACGACCGTGACGGAACTACCCGTGATCAGTCAGAACGTGCGCGACTTGGAGCCGCTGCTGGTGTTGGATGCATCGACCGTGATGACTCCGGATGAGTTCGAGTCGAAAGTGACACGAGGCGTTGTCCAGACGTTTGTGCTCACTTTCGCGCGGCTCTTCAACCCTGACCAGGAACCGACCAGCGTGCCCGCCTTGCGATTCTCAACCCAGGTCACGATATCGGTGGTCACCTTCGCTGCTTGGTGCTCGGAGATATTACTAGCCTGTGGAATTGTGCTCGCCGTCTGCTTGATCTACTTCTATCAGTCCCGCCCGAATATCCTGCAGAGTGATCCAGGCTCCATCGGGGCCATGTGCAGTATGCTGACCGATGTGTTTGGGCCGACCAACATCTTGGCCGATCCTCAGACGGAATTCCATCAGTTCTCCACGCGCCAATTACGCCAGATTCTCAACACCTGCCGCCTCCAATGGCAGCAGGGCCCGGAAGGCCCCCGTTTAGGAATTGTCTCGGCGGATGGTAGGCTGCCCTGGTTCCAGATAATGACAATACTTTACTGACTCGGTGCAGGTTCGCCAGTGATCTTGCCTTACCAAACGCGGACGCGCGTCGACCCAATGCCCCACTTTCTGGTCGTACCGATCTTCATCATCGAATTCCTGTTTTTAGCTGCAATCATTACCATTATGGGATTGACGGTTGCGTCCTTGGCGCATGACGGCAGCTTCCAGCATCTGACCCAGTCCGGTTCAAGCTTCCTGCAAGTCGTCCTTTCATTCCTACCGTCGGTGGTTGCCTCCTCGGTCGGTGCACTTTGCAATTCTATTCTGCGCAATATAAGCATTCTGGAACCCTGGGTCCATCTTCAACGTGGCATGGCCACGGCCCAGTCGTCGTTGTCGTTGAATTACGGATCCCAAAACCCTTGGGCCGTATTTCTCAAAGCCATCCAGGATCGCCATGTTCTTCTGGGATTGGTGTCCTTCACTTGTATTGCCAATGTGGTGTTGACCGTGGTCGCAGGTGGTCTTTTCAATCAAGAACTCACCACCTCGTTTCTGCCCTCCAAATCGTTGTATGCCAACTATAGCCAGTCGCACTTTCGACAAACTGACTTCTCAGCCGACTTCACCGAGTTCGACCTGATCCAGACTAGTGTGACTAGCGGGGTCCCGTTGTTGTCGTGGATGGCGGCCAACTACACTTTTCTCCCGATCAGGAACACCGATCCAGATCCCGACGTGATGTATGGCGCTACGACGCTTGGAATCGGCGCCGAACTCGATTGCATCTCTCTCGACGTCAAAAAGAGCATGCACCAGGCCGACCGCACCCAGTATTGGATGTATCATCCCTTCAACAATGCGAGTCGAGAGTGCACGGTGAACATGACTGGCTTGACGCGACCCCACGAAGCCATTGCGCTTTCGATTCATTTTCTCTCGCCCTCGGCTTCTTCCGACCGGGACGAGTGTCAGGAGTCGACCTTCATCGTGGTCGGTCGATGGAACTACACCGCTGCGTCAGCTTATACCAGCGAAAATACCATCGCTCTTCACTGCGAGCCGAGGGTGCAGATGCAAAATTTCAGCGTTACCTTTGATCAACGCGGTCAAATATCCGATGTCGACC
Organism: Aspergillus fijiensis CBS 313.89; assembly: GCF_003184825.1. Classification (NCBI taxonomy): domain Eukaryota; kingdom Fungi; phylum Ascomycota; class Eurotiomycetes; order Eurotiales; family Aspergillaceae; genus Aspergillus; species Aspergillus fijiensis. The sequence continues at coordinate 325,040 of NW_024468997.1, read as the reverse complement.
CGCTTGATGGGACGTCCATTACCTCTGGTGCCATGTATGAGAATGCTACCGCGGCCATGGGGCAGTTCAACAAGATCTTTGCCGCTATCCCGCAGAGCTTTGTTGGGGAAGAACCGGGGCACAACGGGTCTTATGTGTCTTCGTACGATTGGGCCGGGTTTCTGGTGGCCCGGCTGTACAAACAGAGCCAGACGCATGTTCTACCTCTGCAGGTTGAGGCCCTGATGGAGCATTCCAAGGAGGTATATCAGTGGGTATACACCACTTACTTTTCGGTGTGGCGGAACATGTATCTTCTGCCATTGAAAGAGGCCCGTCCCGCCGCCAACGGGACGGTGATCTCGAACACGTGGGCTATGGTCCCGTCCGTGCCGTCGCTAGCTATTGCCCTCATCATCATCGCATTGGATACAGTGGTGGTGCTGGTGGTCTTTGGCAAACGACGGGGACGGTTCCGGGGCCCACGCATGCCCCGGTCGATCGGGGCGATCATCCCGTGGATCGCCAATAGTCGCATGTTGGGCGACTTCACCAACACCTACGCGATGCCGAACTCGCAGCGGCGGGAGCATACCACGCGGCTGAACAAACGGTATGCATTCCGGACGTTCCTGCAGGACGACGGGCGGTTGCGGTATGCGGTGGACGAGGAACCGATGGTGGTTGAAGATAAACCTCCTCCGGAAGGGGGCGAACGTACAGGGGAGGAGGCGAAAGGGGCTGAGGTGATCGAGCTGCAGCCGCTGGGCGAGCCGGAGACGCCTCCTGCTCGGCAGGAATCATGAATTTATGCGAGATGTAATGAACAATTAATGATGTAACAGTAATAGCATTGGATCGGGTGGGATGTTTAGCATGGGCCGGTTGGTATGGGCTGGGTGGCATCAGGATTTGACTGGGTTTGGGGTCACATAGATTGGAGTTTGGAATTTGTACATAGATCTGGCTGTATAGGGAAAATAGTTATGATAAATTTTTGACCAGTGAGTAGATGAGGGATCAGGACATTCACCGCCTTCTATTGTAGTGATTGCCGTAGATTTCTGTAGTGAATGGAAGGAATAGAGAGGCTATTCACTTCAATTACAGTGAAGATCACGCTCCTCTTGCCTTGCCTGTTGATCAACCATAGGATTCTCATCCACTCCACCTCCTTCCTCAACTATACTTCTTAACTTCCAGACAACATCCCATCCGGACTGTTCTGTCAACGCGACCGTGACAAGCCTGATCCTTACACTGCGAATCATCACAGGCAGACGTTGATGACATCCTCCGACTTGATGTGATTCTGCTGGCTCTGACGGTCCGCAAAAAGCTATTTCCCCAGACATGGTCCCTGCGAACCAGAGTTCGGTTCGGAATTAGAATGCCACGTTATTCAGAACTCCAACTCCAAGCTCCTCGAAAGCTGGAGATTCGCTGTCTTCGGGATAGGATGGAGAGCTACGAGGGAGGGAATTACCCTGTGAGAACGCAAGCGAGGAGGATGTCTAAATTTTTGAAATCGTGCTGGCTAACAATCAGGGAAGAGCGACTGTCTCACTGCCACGGCCCGAATGATCCGTTGTAGTCCTGAGGCAATATGTCACGGTCATCAGAGCCCCAAGAGCAGAGTCCTGTGAACCTGCACATCTGCAGTCCCCGCGATAGGATGGAGAGCTACGAGGGGGGAAGCTACCATAATCTGCTGTATGTACCTTCCTTCGCTCATTGACTAAGGTGGAAGGAGCCCTTGTAATAACACTGGGCTGAGTATTTCCTCCGGTCAGCAAGAAAGGCTGCTCTCGGTGGTCCCCGAGTCGTTCTTTGGCGCCAGTGGTGTTCTGGGTACGCAATCCTCCTTCTATTTCCCTCGTTTTTTGTCTGTCAGCCAATACCATGTTGACATCTCGCTGATTCACTCTTTACTACCAGACTGAAGAGGGTATTTTGACCCCCGAGAAATGCCTACCGAGGGGACAAATGCTTCGACCTGGCGGACGGCCCTGATACCCCAGGCACGAGTAGATCCGGTGCTCACGTTTCAGGCCATCCATATCTGACTGAAGGCGTCGTCGTCGGACATGGTCGTCGTCGGCCCCCGCCAGTGTCGGATCCCTCCGATGGACTCGGTCACTTGCCATCCCCAACCTTTCCGAATAAGTCGCCACGAGGCGTGGCTTTGACTCGGCCATCTTACGTGAGTGTAGCCTTTGGTCGACAGCAAATGAGTCAGATAAGTGAGAGTCATTTGTGAGCAATAGCTCGGCCGACGAGCGATCGGGTGAATTCACGAGTTGCCTTGTTGGTCGTCCGCCGGTGCCCGTGGCAATGGCCAGCCCTGCCGATTGGCTCGAGTGGCATGGGGCCGCATGCAGCGGGGGTGCAGATTATCGAGGGTCTATCGATGCAGGCTGGCATCATGCTGGGTGATCTGTCACATCGCCGGGGTGTGATTGGAAGAAGGGGCAAGAACACCCGTTTCTGCCAGATGGCATTTGCCTCAGCATTCGAGGAGACGCACCACGGAAGGCGAAGCAAAGCGAAAGAGAGTCAGTCACTGTGAACTGCGCTGGAGGCTGAGTGTTCCTAGTGGTTGGCCTTAACCAGGGTGCGAGCCAATGGTCAGCCCTGCCACGGGGTCAGATGCATAAGGCTGCCACTGCATGGATGGGGGCGGCCGGATCGACGGCCAGCGAAGTTTGTGCGCTCAACCACCGTTGCTGCACCCTTACCGGGCGGCGGAGAGGATTGGTCAATTTTGGGCTGATGGCTTGGCCAAATCCCTGTTCTCCATTTGTGGATGGGTGGATGGGTGGGATACAGGCTCTGCCCCTCAGCCACGATGCAGGGCTATTGGCAGGTTGCCCGATTCAGCTGGGGTGGGCGACAGCCTGGAGGCATTTGGGCAAGATATAAGGACCTCATCACGCAGGTCTGGGTCGGAGTTGGTCCAATTCAACCCCACCCCAAATTGAACCATGACTTACGATCCATGCGACTGCGACCGGCCGCCGGTGCACAACAAGCCCACCCAAGAACTGGTGCTCTGTTTCGACGGCACAGGCAATACGTTTCGGGTTGACGGCGGCGAGAGCAATATCCTCAAAATCTTTCGGATGCTGGACCGCAGCAAAGAGAATCGATGTAAGCCTTGCCTCTTCAGTAGTCAACTTTCAAAACATACTAACCAACTTTCTCTTCAGACTGCTATTACCAACGTATATCCCCCCCCCCAATTTTGTGAATCTTCCACACATACTAACCCTCCCAAGCTGGCATCGGCACCGACATAACCCCAGGAACATTCGCCAACGTCGCCTTCCGGCCCTTCAGCAACCTGCCCGCCAGCAAAGTCATCGACCAAGCCCTAGCAACCTCTTTCGACCAACACGTCATCGGCGGCTACCGCTTTCTAGCGAGGCGCTGGCGCCCGGGGAGCCACATCTACCTCTTCGGCTTCTCACGGGGCGCGTACACCGCACGCTTCCTCAACGAAATGCTCGACTTCGTGGGCCTCATCTCCGCCGACAACGAAGAACTGATCCCGTTCGTATGGCAAGCCTTCCTGTCGTGGAAATACGCGCACGGGGAGCAGGAAGCGCGCCAAGCCGACAACTTCCTCCGGCTGTGCCGGGACACGATGTGCCGGTCCGTCGGGCTCGTCCATTTTCTAGGACTGTTCGACACCGTCAACAGCGTCGCCGAATTCAACAAGGACGTGCTGAAAGACATGGAGACGATGCCCCGCCCGCGCTACATGCGGCACGCGGTGAGCATCGACGAGAAGCGCATCAAGTTCCAGCCCGTGCTGTTCGAGCGGCTGCGCGGCGCGCACGCGAAGAAAGGGCGCGTGAGTACGTGGGCGGAGCGGGCGGAGCAGCAGTTCTGGGGCGTGCCGTTGAGCCCCGTGCTGGATACGGATTTCGAGGAGGTGTATTTCGCGGGGGATCATAGCGATGTTGGCGGCGGGCATCCTCCAAGTTATGCAGGGGAAGGGGCGAGGAGCTGGCCCGTCAGTCAGATTCCGTTGATGTGGATGGTGCAGGAGGCGACGCATGTCGGGTTGACGTTTGATCCGGTGCAGTTGCAGGAGTTGGGGTGTCATTTGGTTCCGGTTTCTTCGGCGGGTTCTTCTTCTTCAGAGGATGGGGATGATGATGGTAGGGAGGGGAGGTTGATCGAGGTAGAGGACGTGGCAAAGCAGCAACAACAACAACAGCAAAGGCTTATGGAATTCGACCCCGCGATCGTGCACATGGCCGAACGCGCCCCGCTGCACGATTCCCTCGAGTACGACTCCGGCAAAGGCGTCGAGACGCTCTTCTGGCGGTTGCTCGAGTGCCTGCCCATGAAACGCCCCAAGGTGAACCGCGACGGCTCCGTGAAGGAGACCCGGTGGCATGTCGGGGGCCTGCGGCGGCCGCTGCCGGACGGGGCGCGCATCCACGCCAGTGTGATCCACCGGCTGCAGCAGGACCCGGAGTATCGGCCGTATAACCTGGGGTTGGGGCACAAGCGGGTGCCGACGACGACGTCGCTGGACCGCCACCAGCATCAGATCGAGAGGAGGGATATCGGGCAGTGGCGACGGATGCAGCATGGGGGACTGTGTGATTACTACGTGCAGGTGCAGGGGCCTTTGCCGGGGGGGAGTGCGGGGGGGTCGCGGTGTGCGTCGCGCAAGAGTACTGCTTAGGGGTGAGGGGTCAAGTGTATGCTAGTCGGGTGTTTGTAGACAATGCTTTCCTTCCTACCTTCCCTGTTCCCGGTTCACATAACCCAACGTAACAAGGAAGTGACTTAGACTCGACGAGGATTCATATTCATATTCATTAATACATATAGTCCATATTACGTCTATCCCCCACCCCCCATTAACACCGTCATCACCCCCTCAACCTAAACCACACCAGCCTAGAAAAGCTTATACCCACCCGGCATCAGCGTCTGAAACACCCCCTCGGGATCATAAGCACTGGCAATCTCCTGCAACTTCTCCAAATTCTCCGCGCCATACCCGGAGTAAATCTCCTGGAACCACGCCGCATCACCCATGTAGTTGAAGGGATCATACAACCCCGCCGCATCGGTGGCATTGTTGATCAGCTCGGTCGTCTCGACGACCCACTCGCCCACGATGGAGTCGTACTCGCTGCCAATCCACTCGACCACCTCGGCGTAACACAGGTAGTTCTGGGTGGCGTCGAGGCCCAGCGCGTTGCCGCCGCGGGCGGTGGAGGCGTCGATCCAGTTGGCGCCGATGGGCTGCCAGTCCAGCTCGATGATGGAGATGTTGGCCACGGGGATCTGGGCGTACAGCTTGGGCAGCTGCGCCGCGAAGGTGGCGTTGATGATCTGCACGCCCTGCAGGAGGGAGTCGTAGGTGGTTGCTTTGATGGTGCCGGCGACGAAGATGTCGCTTTTTTCTTGGTTAGTGTTTTTGGTTTTGCCGGGGTGAGTGTTTAGGGTTGGGGGATAGGAGGAAGGGGAGCGGGCTGGGCTGGGCTGGGCTGGGCTGGGCTGGGCTGGGCCGGGCTGGGTAAGGATGGGACATACTTAATGTGCGGGGTGACCACCGCACCCATCTCGACGGCCATCTCGGCCACCGTCTTGAAGCCCATCGTGTTCGACACGGCCGGGATATCGGTGAACACCTTGAGCGCGTCCGGGTAGCTGACGTCGGGGCTGTCGTAGAAGAGGATCACCGAGCCGACCGCCGAGCCCTCGGAGGGCACCACGGCGGGCACGACGTGGGTCTTGGGGTCGGTGTTATTGGCGGCGAACGCAGCCGTTGCCTGTGCCTTCTCGTCAGTCCTGTCCTCTACTCGACTCGTCTCATTCTCATGATCCACCGGGTCAGGGAAAACGCACGGCCAGGAAATCCGGGATGTACTCCTCCGCGACCGTCCAGGTGCCCGCCCACACCTGGGTGGAGGCGATGGTCTCGATGTCGAAGCGGGTCACGAGGCCGAAGTTGCTGCTGCCGCCCTTCAGGGCCCAGAAGAGGTCCGCGTGCGCGGTGGCGTTGGCCTCGACGATGGTGCCGTTGGCCAGCACGACCTCGTAGTTGACCACCGAGTCGCACGAGAACCCGACCTGGTTGCCGTAGTAGTTCACGCCGCCGGCCAGGAGCAGCCCCGGCACGCCGACGGGGCCCAGACGGCCTCCCGGTGCGGTGAGGTTGTAGGGTTCCAGGTAGTCGTAGATCTCTTGCCAGCTATTCGGACATGTCAGTACTTTCTCGAACGAGAGTTGCGGTAAGCAAGGCAAGGCCACGAACCGGAAGCCAGGACCCATGTGCAGCAGCGACTGATCGGCGTTCAACTCCAGGGTGGTCAGGTTGGACATGACGATCAGCACGCCGTTGTCGATGTTGTTGGATCCCTGCCGATCACTTTCGTTAGCAATCAATCACGCCGGAAGAGGAAAAAGGTGCAGGTGCAGGGGAAGAAGGCACTGCAGCATACCCGAATGCCCATGTGGCCGCCACCGCGCACGGCGAACTCGGCCTGCGCCGCCACCAGCTTCTCAATGCCCCGCGCCAGCTGCGCGCTCGACTGCGGCCGGAACACGCACCCGGGCGCCATGATCTCGGTGTTGGACCAGAAGTTCTGCGCCTCGTACTCGTACACCGTCGTGCTGGGCAGGTAGACCTCGTCCAGGGCGCCGTTCAGCACGTTGCAGCCCTTGGTGAGGTTGCTGGCGCCGGCGAGGCCGGCGAGCGGGAGGACGCGGGTGAATTTCATGGTGCAATTCTTCTTGAAAGCACAAGAATGACAAACGAGACAACAGAGATGAGAATTGAATGAATCCTGGGAGACCAAAGAAAAATCGGGGACCAGGTGAGGCTTTTAAAGGCTACGGGCTACGGGCTACAGCCTAGCTGGCGTTGGGGGAACGAACGATAACCTCCGAACTCAATTGCAACTTGCAAGCCAAGTGATCAGGCCAGACTCATCGCAGTAAGGTCGATGCAGGCCACTCCGCGGAACAACCAGAAGAAAAGTGGAGGAGCTGCGTTTGCATGAATCAGGTGTGCCTGATCGGAGTGGGGAGGCCAGAAGACGAAGGAACACAACACCGAATGCGTGCAGAAAAAAAAAACGGGCTCACCGCGCAGAAGCAAGGCGGAAGGACAGAAGAATGGTTCTAGTCTGGTTTGCTAGGCCACACCCGGCTTAGCGGTCTTGCTAGATCACTGGACAACGAACGGGGGTGGATGGAAAGGGATTAGAGGCGCTGCAATAGTCTCGAAAGTGGGGAACTTATCGCCCGGGTTGGGGGGGGGGGGGAGAAGCAGGCAATAGCCGAGGGGGGCACTAACTTACCACCCACGTGGAAGAAGGATTGCGCCAATAGACTCCTTCTCATAAACTGCCGCCATCTTATACAGGTGTACCGTGTACGGCACTGTGCATAGCGCTTCTGCACGGATCGGAACCCATTTCCTTGCCGGAGGATGCCGTGCGTGCAGAACGAGGTGAGCCGTTGGGAGGGTCGGGATGGTTGGTGGGTGTCCGTCTTCCGGATCAAGTACCGCATCTGGACGCTTCGAACTTGGGCGTAGCCCTAATCCCCTACGGAAATTTCCCCCTGTCTCGTCTAGACAGCTGTCATTTGAATTAGAGATTAAGCAGGTTCCAACCTGCGATTCAATGCGGTCCCCTATCCCCTCTTAACGCCGTGATTACCAAGCAAGAGCCAGCACCGACCTGATCCACTTGCTGACACCGACACTGACAGCACATGGCATGGCGCCATGACAGCTCCACCAGCCCAGAGACAGAACAGAAAATGGGACAAAAATGCAGACGAAATAATCCCAGCGCAAGAAGCTGTGGAAGACAAAAATAGAACAAGAAAATAATCCCTCAAATATGCATCAATATACCGTATCATCAGCTATCGCAGGTCCGTATTACTATCCACATTAAACTCCACCGTCCGGATAATCCCCTCCGTGCTGCCCTTGCTGCGGTGCAACGCGGCCCCCGGCGTCGTCGTCCCCGGTAGGATATGCTCCTCGCTGTCGTCGTTGGTGCCCCCGTGCAATCGAGTGGAGTAGTGATTGCTGGCGGGCGCGAACTCGGGCGCATCGCGGGGGATGGAGCCCAGCGGGTGGCCGTATTTGCGCGAGGCCGACTCGTGGTAGCCGCCGCTGTGCGTCGAGAGACCCAGCAGGCGGGGGAAGTAGCGGCGCACGAAGGGGCGCATCGCGGTCGTGCACCCGCCGATGATCCCCAGGTTGAGCTCGATGGTGCACCACATGAGTGCGTTGGTCGTGGTCCCTGTGCTTTGTTTTAGTCTCCAATCTTATGGTGGGATGAGGAGGAGCGAGAGGCGGGAGCGTACAAGTGAGGTCGGTGCTTTCGAGCAGGGTGTATAAACTGGCGAGACGGATGCAACTGATGACTCCGACGCTATCCTCCTTGTTAGCATCATTGATGCCCTCAAACGAAACAAAAAGGACTGGAACCCTCACATGCACCCCATAGCCAGCATAGCACCAACCGCGAATTTCTGTCGGAACGGCATCTGCAATCTCCGCAGCCACGGACTACCACCCCGTCAGCATCACCCCCTACAATCACCAAGAGGAAAAACGCACATCGGAACCAACGTCGTCATGAAGTCCGTGAAAATGCCCAATCCCGCATTCGCAAAGTAAAACACCGGTCGGTTCATGCACGTCGCGTTCGTGATCGAATAGTCCCACGAGGCGGCCACGGGGCTGCAGCTGAAGATGTTGGCCAGCACGCTGGCCACGTTGTAGCCCACCGCGATGAAAATGACGGCCCAGACGGCGTAGTGGAAGGTCTTGCTGGGGAAGATGCGCAGGTAGAAGATCAGGACGGAGACTTTGGTGAAGCCGGTCCCGGCGCAGTAGATGATGGCCGCGACGACGTTGAGCTATCGCCGTTAGTCAGATTTGCGCGTGTGGTTGGAGGTGGAGGGGCCGGGTGGAATTTACCCTCAGGAACCACGGGGTGAGAGAGCTGTACGGGACGTCCCACATGTGTTTACCCAGACCCCAGTTGAGCACTGTCCATTAGCTTGGTGGTTGCGGTTGGAGCAGGGTATGGATGGCTTACTGTCGAGGGTGACGCCGGTGAGGATGCAGGAGAGAACCTGTTGGTCAGTTGCGATGCACGTGAGGAGTATCATTGAGGAGGCAGCTTACAACTGAGATGATCATCAGGTCTGGAGTATTGTTAGTATATTATGCTCGATACTCCGGAGCGAAGGAGACCTACAATCATCATATGACACACTGCGCACCAGGTAGATGCGCGTCCACATGCGCACGACCAGCGCAATCACCGCCAGAGGCAGGAAGACACAGTTGACCACAAGGAACTTGAGGCCGCACGACGGGGGGTCGACGAAGTTGGAGACCATCCCGGCGGGCGGCGCCATGGCCGGCGTGATGGAGGAGCTGTTGGTCATGGTGTGCTCAACTCGGCATGATCTGGGCTTGATCTCTGTCGATGGGTGAGAACAAACACCCTAGTAAAAGAAAGAAAGAAACAAAGAAAGGGAAAAGAGTGACAGATGAGAATAGATCTGGGGAAGGAAAAAAGAGAAGGGGAAAAGAAGAAGCACAGACTGTAGCCCGGAGATATACTGTGTAGGTGACAGACAGGCCAACGCCAGGACTGCAGCGGAGACAGTGAACCAGCAGATAAGGGAACAGTGACCACTGCACCAGCCAGGCTACACTTCGGTGCACTCTGTCATATACAATTACCCGCTGCTACAATCAACCAAATTCTTTCTCTAGAATGGGCTGCTCTCCCCTCATACCAGAGGAGGAAACGACGCGCTACGCTACGTAAAAAGCCCTGTCCTGCACCAAGAAAAGTGGCGAACTCAATTTCGCCCGCTAATGGAGGGACTTGTTGGACTACTGAGACTATGTGCTGCAGCGCACGTTTTGGCGCTGGGCGACCGTGTATCCGGAGCAGGGACAAGACGAGACTAGTTGGTTCTAGTGCTGCTCATGAGACCCAGCTGGCTGGCTGGCTGGCTGGCGGGTTTTGTTTTGGTGTCCCAGACAAGAATCCAATTTTCAGACTTTCGGGAATTCGTCCCCGGTGAGTGAGTCAATCGAAGGGGGATGTTGTGTCCTATTGCTCATGATCGCATCCCATTCCCCTCTTAAAACAGGAGATCGTGACGATCACAGCTTGTTTCCCCTCGCTCTTTTTCTGGGGCATCGACGGATGTCACGATACAGATCTGAAAGGCGGGTGGAGGGGGGGAACTTGTCCAATGTCCACAATGGTAGGAAGAGAAAAAAAATCCAAAACAAAAACAAAGCAGCAAGTCAGAAGTCCGGCAAGGCCCGAAAATCTGGAACCGAGGCTGCCCGTCACGCAGAGAAGCGGAAACGAATCCATGGGTGGCACTCACCGGCTCCACCCTGGCAGAGTGCATTGTTTTTTCTCTCCTGTCAGCTCGGTCTGGAAGCTGACCTGGGTTCAGCTTCCGGGTGGTTTAAACGAGTGTACGTGATCTTTTTGGCACGTATGTTTTTTCCTACAGTTTTTTCTGAAGCCAGGTAGAGCGTATGCTTGGAGGCTACTGGTGAAATGGTGCAGACCCGACGGGGGGTCCGAGCAGAGCTAGAAGGGAGGAAGGAAGGAAGGAAGGTCAAGTCGGAAGCCGAGCAACCGAAAGGATTGACAGAGTTCAGGTAGAGGATGATAGTTCGGTTCAGGAGGAAAAGTTCTATGCAGGTTAAGCTTTGTCACGGCTTGCAGGAACAAGGGACAATGGCCTCTCTCCCCTGAAGGAACTCATGGACTCGAGGAGATGCCTGATTGAGTGCTGACATGCAATCTAAATCTAATAAGGTCGGCTAATAGATTGGAACTACCGTGGTTGTCGAGAATAATACGAAGGATGGGCTGACCCTGGCCCGTGGATGATCCAAGGAGCTGGAACAGGGTGGAAATTGCACCGGCTGCCTTTGATGCCTTTGAGGGAGGGCCTGATGACGCAAGTTGTGGTTGTGCTTGGGTTGTCGTGGTCAATTGAGGAAAAAAATCGGCAGGACTAAGAAGACCAAGAAGAGTAGCGAAGCCGCTAACGACCCACTCAACTTAGGGGTAGTCTCGGTTCTGGCCCTAACTTGCCCACACCAGCACCGCAACAGCCAAGAAACAGCAGAAAATCAACCCGTCGTGCCATGTGGTGAGAGGATCCAGCACGATTATTCAACTAATGATAGACAGGATCCATGCAGCTTGCAATCCATCAGTTGATGGACAGCCTCACCAGATAACTTGCACATATGTACTCAGTAGGTAGGTGAATGTCGACACTAAGTTCTGTTACCTTCAGAGCATCAAATAATATACGTAAGCAACCACACCGACCCAAGGTTCATTCTGCGTCCGGAAACCTTATCCCTCGCCGGAGCTCCATTGTGTCAATCCACAAATACGATGTCCGACTCACCAGGGAAAACCCCCGCCACCCCGAGATTCACCCATGGACGAGATTCTGTCATGCTCACGTCGGCCAGCTCTCCATCGCTGCCCTTTCCCATGCGAGTCTGGTACCTGCCCCTCCGCTCGGACCTCTCCGAGGACCCAGTGGACATAAAAACGGAGATTGCAGGCGAGAGAGAAAAAAGGCCCAGTTGGGAGCGCAGCCTCGGAAATCCGACCCGGAAAACTCTCTTAGCGAGCTGAACCGCCAACTACCCTGGGAGTGTGAGACAGGAATGGATTGGCAATTATTGGTCAAAGTCGATTCCTACTGGTTCGCAATGCGCAGCGGGATTCAGAAGGAATTAAAACAGCAACTGGACAGAGGTCAAGTAAACTCCTGACCAGATTCTACCGCTCAGGTACGTACTACAGTGCTAAGGGCATAGATGCCAGACAAGAACAGCACCACCACCACCACCAACTGTAGAAATCCATCAAAACACCACACCACAACCACAACCATATATGCACCCCTCCCGACCAAATCCGAAAACTCGTAAACCCACCGACCAACGCCTTAACTTCAACCCCCCCGATTGGGTCCATACCGCCCCGTCCACGCGCGCAACCGCGCTCCCCCGAAGAACAAGGGCACCGCCAAGAGCAAACTAGCGGCCTGGATCGCCGTCATCTCGCCGAACACGACCGCCACACCCTGGCGCGCGATCCAGTCGCTCGCGTACAGCGACAGCAGCATGCCGATCGTGTTGCGGATGACGAAGATGATCACCAAAGCTTCGCCGGCGATCTGCATTCCACCCCTCGTATTAGTTCTAGTTTTGATTGAAATCGACGAGGGAATACGAGGGAAATAGATTAAGGGGCTTGATTGAAGGGGAGACTTTTTACCCGAATGGCAGGGGGAGAGAGGAGGGGATTGTGGGCGACAGGGGAATCGGAGGATCGGGGAGGGGTTTATATCCTGGATGGTCCCTCGGCATCCTACCAAGGATCATATTGCGACTGATTGCGGATTTTCGACGGCCGGAGGAGGAGGAGGAAGGAGAAGAAAAAGAAGACGAAGCAACTCACCCGCTGATAACAATCCAACGCATATGTCACCGCGACATTCGAGATGGCCGCCACCCCGAACGCCTGCATCGCGTATCCCACCGCCACGCCCATCCAGTGCGTCTGGTGCGCGATGCACAGGCCGAATATCAGAATGCCCCCCGGTCCGATCACCCCGGGCACCACCAAGGCCGGAAGACGGTACTCCGGTTGTCGGTCGCCGCCGCGGCGTTGGGTGTATCGCGTCGAGATCTGGTCGATGAGACGGCCGCCGACGTAGAAGGCGAGGTGGGACCCGATGAACCCGGCCAGCGAGAGGAGGCCGATGTCGCCGGCGGGCCAGTTGTAGGGGGCGGAGGTGAAGGTGCGAGAGGCGGTGAGTTGCACGACGATGTTCCTGTTTGACGCATGACCAGTTAGTCAGCTTGGGGATGTGTTGTGGGAGAAGGGACGAGGGTTCGGGGGACTCACCATCCGACTGAGACACCAATGGTAAAGGCACACCAGAGGAGCTGGGGATAAGCTGCGGCGGATAAGATGGCTTTGACCGTGCGCAGGAACGAGGCATCGGGGTTGTAGCCCTGCTTCAACGAGAGCATGCTCCAGACCGAGGGGGTCTTGTCTTGGGAAGCCTCATGTCGAGCAGGCAGATATGTGGTCTCGCGGATGGTGAAGATACCCACCGCCCAAACCACACCGGAAGCAATGGCCAGGAACCAACACATCCAGCGCCAGCCCGCGTCCTGCACGATGTAGGCGTTGATCAGCGGCCCCACGAACAACCCCGACGTCAGCGCCAGATGGAAGATCATCAACCAGTGACCCCGACCCTCCGGACGAACCATATCGCCCACCACCGCGGGGACAGTCGCGTCGGCGGCGGCGGCGGCGAGCCCGGACATGATCCGAGCGCCCAGCAACTCCGAGTATCCCGTGGCTTTGGCGGACCAGACGTTCATCATCGAGAGGCCGAGCAGGGCGGCCAGGTAGATGGGCCGTTTGCCAAAGACCCGCATGAGAGGGACCCATGCGAGGTTGCCCAGGCCGAAGAAGAAGACATTCAGCGAGACGAGGTGGCCTGCGTCCGTGGAGGAGACGTGGAATTCGGCGATGATGGCTTTGGTGGCGACGGTGAAGTTGCTGCTGTTGACGTTGGCCAGGAAGGTGAAGCAGCAGATGGTCATGTATGTCGTGATTTTCGTCAGCAGAGGCCAGTTCTGTGGAGTGAGGGTGAGTCTGATAGGCTGTGTTGTTTAGATGTAGAGTTGCCTACCTTGGGATCGTGCGGGTCCGAGGCCGGTTCGGCATTTTTGGCATCGTAGCCATCTTCCAGCCCCTGTTCATCGGCGTAGTCGATGTGGTTGGATGTGCCCTTGTCCTCGTCCATGGTGAGATGTAGCGGAGTAGAGTGGAGAAAGAGAGAGAAGCAAAGGGGGGGGGCAAGATATGGGCGGCTGCGGGTCATCCGCAGGATATAAGAGAGCTGTTAAGCAAAATGCCAAGACGTCGGATATTCCGAATGGCCACCAGGCCAACGAAGAAGGCCGATCGGCAGTTGACCCCGCACGATTAGGATGACTCTGGGGAAAAGCCGGGGAACCCAGAAGGCTTGTTGCACGCGGTCGCGTTTGTAATCCTTGCCTCGGACTCTCCGGGTGGCTGGTCGACTAAGAGGGTTGGGGATTGGTCCGTCAGTCTGCACTGTTGTACAATCATTAAATTGATGATACTGTACGCTAAAGAGGCTCATTCTGGCTTACCCGTCCACTGTTCAATATACACGATGCGCTGTCTTGGCACTAGTGGCATATGTTACCACAGAAATATGTTTAAGGCAGTTGGGAATTGTTTTTTGCTTGCAAAATAAAGAGACTACTCCACTCACTCAGCAAAGAGTAAGCACCCCGAAAAGTGTGTTCACATTCATGTATAAAAGGAGTGTGTGCAAGAAAGTATAACCCCAGCAGCAGCGACCATGAGACAGCACCAGGCTATCCCATCCCCACTACATCATAGAAACCCATATCCAAGCTCAAAGAATAACCATTTCCAGATCCATAAAACCAATCCATGACCATAACGCATCCTCATGCATCTACCTCAACTTCCACCCCAACCTAAGAAAGCCCGACGGCACTGACCAGGAACTGCGCGGCCGTCTGGGCATCGCTTCCATAAGACAAGTGAGCCATGACATTGACGCCGTTCTCACAGACGGGGTCGCCGACGGCGCAGAACTCCTTGACCTTGCTGGAGTCGAGCTTGCCGACCGAGGTCATCTTGAGCGGGTCACCGAACAGGACGGCGGCCTGGATCTGGCCCGCGCTCAACGAGCTGGCGGCGTTGTGCACCACCATTGAGCCCTGCGAGTAGCCGCCCAGCACGACCTTGGTGTTGGGGCACTGGCTCAGCGCCTGCTTGACCAGGCTGGCCATCTTGGGGCCGCCAGAGGCACCCATGTTCATGTTGCCCTGTTTGGGACACGATTAGCTTGACGTGATCGGAGAGAATTGAAGAGACAGAGGACGACTTACGGCCCAGTCGGCGGGGTAGTCCACACCCTGCACCGTCACCTTGTTGCCAGTCAGCGACTGCAGGGCCGAGGCGACCTCGGGGCCGACCACGCTGCCCATGTTGCCCATCTCCGTGGTTCCACGCGCGAAAATGAAGGTCAGCTCCTTGCAGCCGGTGTTGGAGGTGACTCCGTTCTGAGTGCTAGAGCCTAAAGGAAATGAGTATTGTGTATGATGAGGGGGGCACAAAAGAGGGACAGAAGCTTACCACCCATGACGCTGCTGATCATACCGCTGAGTCCATCGCTGCTGCCGGAGGAGCTGGTGGTCGCGCTGCTACTGGGGAACAGAGAGCTCAGCGCACTCAGGCCACTGCTGCTGTCGGTGCTGGTAGTGGTGGTGCCAGTGGTGCTCCCACTAGCGCTGCCACTGGTGTCGGAAGAGCCGGTGGTGCTGCCGGTCGCCGAGCCACTGGTTGGGAACAGCGAGGCCAGGGCACTCAGACCACTAGATCCAGAGGAAGTGCTGGAGCCAGAGCTGGACCCGGACAGCAAAGAAGAGAGGTCGAATTGACGCCCGTGCAGAGTCGGGGTGGGCGCAGCCAGCGCAGTGGCAAGGAGAGAAAGAGTAACGAAGGACTTCATGATGAAAAGATCGACGGCAACAAATGTGCGATTGGAACGAGAGAGATAGAGCGCAGCTCTGTAAACGAAGGAACAACCTGAGTGAGGAAAGAGAGAGGAAGTGCACTGCACTGGTCGGAGTCAATGGATGGACGAGCTGGATTGGACTGGACCGACCAACCTTTCGTGAAAACCTCCCAACCTTATATCTGGTCCAAGTCCTCAAAATTGAGACCCATCACAAGTCAGTTGAGCTGAACAGCCCGCGATCGGATCGGGCGTGTTTCAGCTTGCACCGAGGCTGTCCGAGAAGCTCGGTTCACATCCCTTGGAGGTGGCTCAACCCCGGGCTGAGAGGCCTGAAACCGTGCGGTTGATACATCAAGATCCATGGTTAGCCGCAAATGTCTCACCCTGCGACGTCGCGGGCGAACCGTTATGTGTCGGTGTAGCAGCCAGACCGGTAGAATGACTGCTGCCAGTCGGGGCGCTCGGATCTCAAGGGCAGACCCTGTCCGTAACCAGGGTCCGTCGCCGATAAATGAACGATCGTCCCCCTCTTTCCCCCTGGGGCGGTGATCGTGTTCCTGGACGAGTCTTCTCGCCGGCTGTTTAAGGGCCTCGTTAGGGCTACTCGGCTACTCTACTAATGATTCCTAGTGATTCCTGCGTCCCCGCAATCGCCCAATTTTTGAGGCCTCTTTCCCCGATCGGGCAATCGGCCCGCTCCGGCAAAACCTTCAACCTGCACCAAATTTCTTGGTGAATGAGAGAGATCAGCTTCAAAGACTGAGCCTGTCCTCGCTGAAACTTCGGCCAGCCTGTCATGCGTGGATGATACGGCGGAATTGGAAAAGTCTGTCTGTTTCAGTTGGCCAGTCCTTCCATTTCTGATCCATGGATCACCCACGGCTGTGCCTGAAGCATTCAGGGCAAAATGATCTAGACCATGGTAGATACGTCACTCTCGAAGGATGAGGATCAACCCGAACGTGAGCAGCATGACCCGGTTGCGGAGCGCGAAAGGAGATCTGCCTCGGTACCGCTCGATATCACAGCCTTGGCGTATTCTCGACGGGGCTTAGGATCGACAATCGACGTCACTAACAGACTTATCAATCCAGTGGTACTCACCTTTACTTGCATTGATGATGATGCTTTAGACAATTAATAGATCTAGCGAGAATTTTCACGCTGCGAATGAAGAGTTCTTCGAGGCCGGTGGTTCAGCATGGAACGCCAAATCCTTCTCATTCTTTCTTCCCTCAGGCGGAGTCAAATCGCTCACAAGATCACACTGCAATCTTGGATAGGCAACAGAGATACTTACCCAGGGCTATTGTGAGTTTCAGCATCAGGGCCCACAAGGCGGGTGACAAGCCGACTGCTGTCAGGTTGTGCCGTAACTGAGAGTCCAGACTTTCCCGGCTCGAGAAAACTGCCTTTCTGGTGGTTCAGCAGTGAAAGAAAATTGTGCACATCCGTATTGAAACGCCATTCATCCAGAATATTTGTCATAAATGCAGGGCATGAGCTCACCTTTCAAGATTGCGGAGTCAGTGATTGAAAAAGATATCGGTGCGGGAGATATATGTCTCATGCAACACGGCCACTCAGTTCTAAACGTCGCTAATTGCATGCCTCACACTCCATCTCTGATAGTCAAATATCGGATAAATAGTCATTAGGGGCCTCTTGGTTCTATCTTCATACCAGAGGTTGAGCGCAATTCCCAGAAGAAAGCTCGACCATGAAAGGTGTAGAGATACCAGTAATGGGCCGTAGATGCGCCGTGACAGAAAAACAATGGATATAGTAATGTGTGCTTTGGCCGGAGGTAGAAAGACTCTGTCGAAGAACTTTCCATTCGTCTCAATAAGCCGAGTAACATTGATAGTGTTGACAACTGTTATCTGAATGAGTGAATAGTTGATCAAGTATGTTAAGCTAAGCTCTCGCGTGTCATAATGAAAGGAAAGCTGTAGCCATGCTTGCCAAGACAGGCAGCTCCCTGCAAATTTGAATGATTGCAAAATTGCCATGGCGAGCATCAGAAAAGTCCGACGCTGATAGCAGCTCTATACGATAAAGTGATGTTGTTAAAGAAGTGCTAAGCATATAATATGCAAATTATGGCATTCGCATGAGTTATTCAATAATTTGATCTGAGTAACAAGCCGCCTATTTGACTAGATCGGCTATTCTAGAACACGGTCGCATGTGCCAACATCTGCGCGTATGTTAATAAATCCTTGATCACGTAGCTCAGATGCTTCGAAACATATCAAGAAGCTAGTGAGCATTATAATAAATTGCTTTCATGAGCATGGTCTGGTCGCCATTGAAAAAAATTTACTGTACTAATAGAACGGCTCCGATCGACGTAATGAACCAAGAACACCGACAGGAAGATCGAAATAGTGAAGCATCAACAAAGATAAACGCCGAAAGCACTGGAAAGCAAATACTGAACTATAGAAGATCATCGAGTATAATTCGCGTAGAATGTGATAACAATACTGCATTAGACAGGGCGGTCACGTTTTCCATGCGAGTTCCAAGTAGTCGCTAGTCCACAGTCTTATTTGTACCATGCTCGTAGTATGTAATCCTCAAAGAGGGATGTGCTGCATAGGCAAGCTCCAATCTCACATTCACAGGATGTTGTTTAGCACCAGCGATGAAAGTTCTTTGCAAACCGCCCGCATCGATGCGGGAACGCATCCAGGCTGATGAGATAATTAGGCCTCCCACCCTGAAGGTCTAGTTGTATATTTAACTTGCTATGCTGAATCTTTCTGAGAGGTTATCTACATGCGACACACAACGCTCAATCTGCCTTGTGTCACTAAGCATTGACCGTAGAAATTGTACGCGGGGATCGTTCGAGAGAATCAGAATGGTTGCTGGTGGTTTGCTTTCGATGGAGCGGGCGTCTAGACCACCTCTTCCTAGATTGTTTGTCTTACTTTGTGTCGTCGACATGCAGTTAATCCAAGCCTGCATGCTGCAAGGCGCTCAGCTTCCTAATTCGGAAATTGGAATCACAAAAATATCGGGATTCTCTCTCGTGTGACTGAGGGTTGTCGACGATGATTTCCATGTAAGAGAAAGTGCGACAACGCGATTAGTGATTGCATGAGAAGATGACTACAAAGATTGAAGAGCTGATGATGCTTTAGGTTGGGTGGCTGTTTGTTTGCAGAATGAAAGCCAGACCCGAGCCCTAGCTGCAGCATGTGAATAGTCGCTCCGCGGGGTAAGAGACAGTCTGAGACTAACACGAAGTCAGCAGCCACCACGTGCTAGGTGGTCAGTATACACAGGGCTCCAGGCTGGTTTGTTTGATCGCCTACTGCGGTTCCGGTGTCTCTTTTATTTTACTTGTCGGATGATGAGACGATATTTCTGTCAATCTCACATTACTACTGCCTTTAATTCTTGCGCACCATCGGCCTGCGAATCCCTAAACAATCACCCTCGACATCGGTCATCGTCGAGGGAACTCTTCTACCCCAGGCCTGAGGTAAACTCGAAACAAGGTTACATCGTCCCCATCTAGATCGCCTCTTCTCTCGATGAATGTCTCACTCTCCAAATTAGCCAATTGGATGATCCGGGACTAGAAGGCTTGTCTAGTCTTGATTGGGCTAAGCAACCCCCACACACTGAAATAAGGTGCATCTCGACTCCGTTCCCCGGATATTACAGCCATTCGCTTCAAACAGGCAAGTCTCACCTACCGATACGAGTTCCCTTTGGACGCCTTGCAGCAGTTCTCGAACAGATAATACGAGCGCACTCTTCCACAAGATGAGAGCAAAACCACGACCCCTGCCTTACGCGTGCGCTGACGATTCGATTTGGGGAATTGTGGCGGCGGCTATAGACGCATGTCAGCATAGTCCAGCCCAATTCAGGCAGTCTGGGGAAACCCCTTCAAGACGGGCGCGTCTCGTGACGACCTGGATCTAGCAGTAGGGAAGGGTGGATTTTCCAGAAAGGGTTAGCACGATCGATTAGTAGTTTGCTAGCCCACAAGATACTTAATGAGTCCAAGGCTGACCCTGCATGATTAGCGTTGGTCTAGCCTCGTCCAGCTGAACCCTGCATCCTTTCCCGGTGCGGCTCGACCCCGACGATCCTCGTGTTTGGTCACTTAGGAGTCATGTCTACCTCACCTTTGCGGGAATTTCCGCAGTCTGCAGTATACACTTGGACTGTTCTGCGGGCAAGCGAGCGAAGCGGGAGTCAGACGGGCGCCTCTCACTGGGAAGAATGTCGGGGCCGCCACGGACAGCTGCAATGATTCAGGGCCCTCAATCTGGCGGGAAAATTATATAAACCTCTGGACGACCCATCGAGAACATCCTCTCATCACGACCATTATCAACATCCTCTACAAGTCTCTACACAGAATCATTCTGATCATCATGCACTTCTTCAAGTCCACCACTGTCCTCCTCGTCTCCGCCCTGGGCGTGTCCGCCACCCATTTCCACAACAACTACGGCAAGAACGGCTGGATCCAGGACAACCAGGGCTCCGACATCCAGCTCAAGAACGGTGGCTCTGTCACCATCGGCGGCGGCTGGGGCTTCTTCTGGGTCGACAGCAGCGTCTGCTCCAAGAACTCGGTCACCTACACCTGGCCCTCAAGCTACGGCGGTATGTTCTTTGCTTCGTACGATGCATCTCGTTGAATAGACAACTGATGATGTGATATAGATGTCTATATCCACAGCGATGGTTTCTTGTATGATGCTAGTGGTGAGTACTGTGGTGTACTTGGGGGGCAAGGGTAAGAGGTACTGACCGTGGTCTCTAGGCTACCAAATCTCCGGCGGTGCTCACATTTGCGGTTAAATGCTGGATGTGATGAGTGGAGTCTGGGGTAAAAAGGGGGTGCTAGGTGGAAAGAAAAATGTACATGTTGATTTGTGGGTTGCAGAGTCCCCCTTGCAGATAGGTGCTGTTCTTGTTGAATCACTGTTGTGAGTCTGCAAGTCATGATTTGTGTCGATCTGAAATGAAGATCCGTGCGCATTGATCCCGGCATGTCTTGCAAGTGAAATTAAGTCTAGAGAGATGGATCTTACAATCCTACCAGCGTTCAGTACTGTAGAGAGTCAGCAATCCGAGGTCTTGCCAATTCGTGATGCACTTGATCGTACATTTGGTCCGAAGTCCGGTTCTAGGCGAATTCCACTCCAAAGTCCATCTAATGTCTAAATTGTCATTTGTACCCTCTTGTCTACTTACCAAGATCCACCATCCCAACCAAATTTCCATACTTCAACGTATTGACTGTGGCCGCCGCCTGACCCAAAGCCGGCGAAGCTGTCAAAATCATCCTTGAACAAGAACCGCCCTTCTCATCCCCACCCGTCGTCCCCTGAAAATGCTCCCTCAGCACCATCGTAAGCGGCGAAGACCGATACGGTATCCTGGCCGCCCTCGCAGCCCTGGCACGAATCACCTCCTTCAGCGCGAGCAGATCCGTGTTAATCTGCCTGCCCGTGCGCTGCTCCTGGGGAGACGGTTTCAACCGCGGCACCGCCGCAATACTCTTATCATGATAGAACTCCGACCCCGCCAGATCCACCAACACCAACTTGCCCCCAAGGCAGGCATGTCCCGCCATCCTCATCACCTCCTCCACCGTCCTCACTGCATCCTCCACATACCCCAAGAATTCCGCCTTTCTAGCCTCTGCCTCGTCAATCCTCGCCTGATCCACCCGATAACCAGGATTAGGGACGTACTTCCCCGCCTCATTCTTCACCAACCCCTTCAAACTTTCCTCCAGATAAACATCCGTCGCCCGCTTCGCAACAGGGACGAACTCCGACTCGCGCTCCACGACCGTCTCCCTGGCCGCCAGCAGCGCGCGGGACACCACCTCCACCTCCAGCACGGCATGCGTCCGCGAACTCAGCTCATGCACCGTCGAAGTCCCCGTGGCGCGCAACGCCAACCCCCCACGGAGATGCGCGAGGAACTCATCCAAGCTCCAGCACGCTTTCGTGGTAATGGGCCGCACCCGCACGCGGCCGTGCGCCAGCACCTCCGTCTCGCCGCGGAGGTGCGTCTTCCCGTCGCCGCCCTCGCGGATGTGGCACTTGCTGTGGCCGTTGAGGAGGTCGAAGGCCTCGTTGCCGCGGAGCTCGTACATGCGGAGCCCGAGCCCGAGGTCGAGGTGGGATGTCTCGTCTGTGGTGTTGGTATTGGTGTTGAGATTGATGGCGTGCAGGGCGTCGAGTAGGTGCTGCGCTGCTGCGAGACACAGTCCGTAGTGCTCGGTGTGCTCGTAGTCGTAGCCGATGATGGTGTGGGATTTGCCGCTGCCGGAGTGGCCGTAGGCGAAGACGTTGCTGGTTCCGCCGGTGAGGACTAGGGGCAAGGTGGGCGCGACTACGGAGTCGAAGACGGTGCGGTTGGTGTCGCTTGCTTCGAAGATCTGCGTGAATGCGTGGCTGCTTTTCCAGGGACGGTGTTGTCGACTCTGCGAGGGAAGGGATATTGATATGCGGTTGTTGGCGGGGTGGGGCTCATAGTCGCGGGTGAGTTCCGTGGGGTCGGACGCGTCGGGTGGGAGCGGGCGCCATCGCACGAAGACGGAGAAGGGTTGCATTTTGGGTCGAGAGAATGAGATTGGGAGTGGATGGTTGTGGTGATGGGAGAAGAGATTTCAGGTTGGGAAGTGGGAGTTCTTAAATGTTGAGTCTTCAGAGACGCCGGACATTCGGGGATTTCTCCACCCCAGCGGGTGGAGATGGGGCGGAGAACAATACCGCAAGGTATTGCTCGATGGAATTCCACACAGCAATAGCCTTTCTATGTGTGTGTGCTCTGTACTGCTGTACAGTACTGTATTGGTCTCGCGGTTCTTTTATCTTATCTGATCAGATGAGTTCCTTATCATATGTACTGTAAGTTATGTGGTACTGTGCTGTACTACCAACATCGAATGTTTACAAGACTGTCATGATGGATAGACCTACAAGAATAAGCCGGGGGGCCCTTTGGCCCCCTACGCGATCTGTAGTGCTGGGTTCAAGGTGAGTCGCCGGATCAAAATCAAAGGAAAAGATAGATCTAACAAAATATGGAACTTTAACAATTTCGAGCATCCAGCTATATCTGATGTATATATATGCATAATTTCCCCCCAACACGGAAACTGAGTGGTCTGCCTAACGATAGGAACCTCAAGAGGGAGCAGCAATTTCGGAGCAATCACTGAAAATCCCATCTGACTCCGACTCTGCATCCGCAGAAGCGGCAGACTGCTCCGTGCACTTGGCGGCCGCTGCGTCAGCCTCCTACGCATCCTTCTTCCCCGTCGTCGTCTCATCCTTCACTGGCCTGCGTCCCTTGCGCATCTCCTCTGTTTTCTCCAGCCACTCTGGGACCCCCTGGATGGCGAACTGCGGGCTCTTCTTGTGGTCCAGCAGATACCCCTGAATTTCGGCCCCACTGAACTCGCCGGAGGGCACGAGCGTCGCGAACTCGCTCGCCAGGGCGTCAAGCGACGGCGAATCTGGCGTGACTGGCGGCGCGAAGCTCAGGGTGTCCGTGTCCGTGGAGGCGTAAGTCGACTTGAAGAGGCTCGCGACCTCGGGGGTCTGGGCATACCCGTAGGCGATGGTCATGTCCACGCGGCCGTGGCGGCGGAGCGCGGCATCCAGCTTCTCGACATGGTTGGTGGTCACGATCAGGATGCGGCCCTCGCCGGCACTGACGCCGTCGATGGCGTTGAGCAGGCCCGAGAGAGTGACCCCGTTCGTCGTCGATGCGTCCCTGCCACCGGCACCGCCGCTGCCGTCGTCTGCCCGTTCCTGCGCGACCGCCACGCAGTCCACGTCCTCGACGAGGACTATGCACCGGAACGGCAGGCTGCGGAAGAGCCGGGCCAGCTGGTTGTCCGTGAGCTCCTTCTGCGACAGGTGCAGCAGATACAGGTCCAGGCCCAGGTGGCCGGCGATGGCGAAGCATAGACTCGACTTGCCCGTGCCGGGGGGCCCATGCAGCAGATAGCCCCAGCGGTAGGGGATGGCCCGATACGACCCGGCGCACGGGTTGTAGCGCATGCGGCGCGTGCGGATCAGGGCGATCGTCTTGCGCCAGTCGTCGTGCTCGCAGATATCCTGGTCTTCCGAGTCCTCGTCGGGGATGCAGGTGATGTCGTCGTAGCGCCCGGCGGTCTGGATGACGAATGCGCTGGCCTTGTTGAGCGACTTGTGGCGTGCCATCCAGAACAGGTAGTAGTTGTACCCCCAGTCGGAGGGCCTGATTTCCACCGTGGTGGTGAAGAGGTGGAGGAGCGCTTTACAGATATATCGGGAAATGCGCTGGGCAACGCAGGAGAGAATCACGGCGAAAGTGACATAGGGGAGATAAGTGAGGGGATTCAGTCCAAAGCGCTTGGTCACAATAGACAAAAGCGATCCGTAGTTCGGGAGAAGCGCCTGAAGAACCTTCTCATACCCTTCCGGATTTGACTTCACCAGGTGGGTCTGAATCTTCTTCAAGAGGCCAGACATGTTGACAGTGTTTATGGTGATGGTAACAGTTGTTCGATGGTGATAACGAAGGACTGCTGGGTTGGGTATATGAGAAGGTGCTTGAGAGGAAAGGATTGAGAGGGGTGATGGAGGAGTAGGGAGCTGAGGAAGGTAGGAGGAAGCAGGTCTTTTTATCCCTTGAGATCGTGGGCATACAAGTGAGCTTTCGTCGTTCGGTCCTTTACAGCCGATCTATGTGCGCAATGCAACAAAGAAATTCCCCGGAGATACTGCTATTGTGGGTAACAATGCTATTGTGTAAACAAAGACATCGGATGTCCTGATCCTACGATAGCTGTCTGGTGCATGCCACAAAGCTACATTTGAAGTCAAGCATCTTGTTCAGAGTTCAATAACGATCAATTTTGAATAAATTACCGCTGCTCGCTCACTGCTCAAAGAATATGTTCTATGGAAGGTTATTGTCGAAGCTGAAACTTCAATGCTGAGCTCAAGCAATAACACTAGGTCGTTCAACAGTAAGCTCATTGATCCTTAAATATCGAGGTCAAATGATGTCTTTTCTTTGCTCTCTGAAGCCATGTCAACTACCTCTAGTCCCCAGTCTTCAACAAAGTGCAAGAATCGATCAAGGAAAAGAACGGATCAGATAGCAGAAAGAGCCTTCACAACGGTGACAAAAGTTATACCTTCAAAGACGAATAACTGGAATGAATCTCGTGGTAGCTTTGTTTGTCAATGGGAGCATCACGAGCACACTTGACATGTTATTACAGATCGACAGTGTTGCCGTTGAACTCTTTTGGTGCTCGCAGTTGGGCCGGATCGAGAGAAGAGCAGCAGAACCACCTACACTCTTTTGCCGGGTTTTTCACTCGTTGGCGCCAAATATGCGTCTGAGGGAGAACGATGAGTAGAAGAAGGCCAAGCGTGGCTACGCTGCACAATGCCGAATACCATCTATACGCCCTCTAGGATAAAACTACACAGGACAAAGCGTTTTGCCAGGTAACAGCTTACTTGTCGCTGACTCTTGTACCATCATATCATAACTGCTGTTCATGACTTTTATCACCTTCTTCTGTTGTTGATCTTTATGCGCATGATGTGCATCTCTGCTTTATCAGTCACAGCCTATTTGGAGAATCCCCTGGCACAAGAAGATGGAACGTGAAACAAGAAAAGAATGCGGCACACACATCCTGCCACCCCGACCTGCGAACTTCACCATTCGCCTTCCTCTTGAGAACTTTTCCCTCCCTGCCATCGCCAGCAAAGCCCCAAGGATTATCGTACCTTTGAATGGCCTCTTAGCCATCATCCGCCCAATTGTGCCAGTATGTGATGTACACGTGATCCTGCCGTGAGAATGCGGCATCGTAGTCGAGATGGGGGATGCCCTCCCTGCCGTGATTCCAGAATCGATTTCAGATCGTTGCGGTGAGATACGCTGCTCGTCTACAGGGGCATCTCCATGGAACTCTGCGGCAAGCATCCGGGATTCTTGATTGTCGTTGGCATTGAGTGGGTGTTCGGAGTCGTTCCAGCGCATGTAGAAAAAGGCTTGGTCGTTTGGGTCTGGCATTTTGGGCGCAGACCTTTGACGAGATTTTGGAGGATTTCGTGGGATGGAAAGCAGGAAGATGAGGGTTGTGTTGCAGCAATGAGAAGGAGAGTCGGTTCGGGTTCCTCGATATCGCTGTGGTGAGCATGTAATATAGCTGGATGGCAAGGGTTGCGTCATGACAGGATCATTGCATTGTGGCCTGTCAGTATAGTAGGGGAGGCGCAGGGTGGCAAGTTTGACTTCGTTGCTGGAGTTTGTAGAAACTCTGTCTGAGTGTGTCAGTTTCAGGGTTGTCGTTTGGCAAAGCTTGCTGCTGACGGGGCTGTCAAGCTGGATCACGAATCAAGCCGCAGACCCTTAAACCGCGGAAAGCCTCCTTCGAACTCAAGTCCAGCGACCAGGAGATTTAAAATATCACAAAACCGCAAGTGGATCAAATATTACAGTAGCAGGTTTTGAGGCACAGAAAACTCTCAGAGACTGGTCGTCTAAACCAAGCAGTCGTTACCACCTGAAGACTTCTTTTCGTACACCCCCAGCATCGAACGCAGCTGAGTGCCTATAATAGACCAACGCGGTGGGTTCCTCGCCATCAAACACGGGTAGGAAGTCCGACACTCGCACGACAGCAGGCACATCGGCACAACTCGCAACAATATCTAAACCCTCCTCTTCAATCTCAATCCATTTATCCGCGATCGCGGCCACGACGGCACTGTTCCACACTCCTTCCTGAACTGCAGAGGTACGAAGCACCCGTACAGCTCGCCGGCGGATGTGAGGGTCACGGCACCGCACGGCGACGTTGAACATGGCTGCGATAATGCCGAGATCGAGCGAGAAAGTTTTAGGAGTTGGTGAAGGAGGAAAGGAAGCCGCGTCTGAGGGATGAAATGGAGAAAGAATTGGGGAGAACCCCACAATGGACTCGCCTAGGGTAACCATCTCTGCGAAAAGGCCACAATACTTGTCCCAGTCGACATTGTCGCCTGCCTCGGCCTGACCCGCAGGCTCGAAGATATCTAGCGAAATCAAGCAGTCGATCTTACGTAGCTGGAGCACTGCGAGACCGCGCCGCTCGCGGTCCGTCAAGGGAGCACTGCGCTCACGCAGAAAGTCGTCTAGTGCGGTAGACCAGCGATCCAGCAGGGAAATCGAGACGTCACGCAGAGCAACAGCCGCGTGATTTAACCCATTCACTAGCTCTATGGACTCTGAGAAAGGGGAATGCTGCTCCGCCTTCGTACGTTCGTGTTGCAGCCCCATATTGCGCTGCCGGTAGTAGTACGTGTAAATTTCGAGGGTCTCGCGCGCGTCTGCTAAAGAGTGGAACACGATGGGTCTGTCCAGCTCAATGACCAGCTCAGGCCAGATGTTAGCACGCGCTGCACTCATACGGTGGACGGTCTGTAGCGCTCTAAGATTAGCAACCGCATTCCTCTACTCATGCCGGGAATGAGCACCATACCACAATAATTTGCGCTTGCAGGCGAGTAAAGAGGCCACACACCACGTCGATGGGAACATACGGCATGCGACCTTTGCTCAGAGCTGTGGATTTGTCGAATGGATTGGCTCGAAGTTCATCAAGGATTTTTAGTCCGCTGGTGATGTGAGTGATAGCCGAACCGTATTGGCCGCGCATTGCCTTTAGCTTAGCTAGTACGCACATCTTATTACACGAGATATCTAGACACGCGTACCTCGAAGCAAGCGAATAGAATACAAGACATTAAGCAGACGTCAAGGGGCTGTGAGCCGCCCGGCGCCGGCATCAGACAACGCATGGCGCATAGGTACTGTCGCAAAGCAAAGGAGTCGTGCATGATCTGAGTGCCGGTTTGGTAGACAGTGCCCGCATCACGCTCCAGGCGCTCATGCAGCGAGCCCAATGCAACAGTGACATGGCGGATGGCCGGCTCGTGGTGCGCAGACTGCAGTAGCAGGCGTTCCCAGAAGACACATTCGAAGTCGCCGGCCAGCTGTGGGGCAGTCTTGGCTATAAAAAACTGGAACGAGCGACGCTCTCGGTCGGAGATGAGTAGATCATCACCGAGCGACCGGGGAATGAGAGGCCTTGTGAATGCGTTTGATCGTAATGTCGTGAGGCTAGACGAGGGCGATGGGGGCGGAGCCTCGTAGCCGTCGCACACTCGGCCGGTTGAGGTACAGCGCAGACAGGCCGGGCGCTCTTCGGTGCACTTGACGCGGCGCTCTGCTTTCTTCAGTCAATCATTGCTAGACAATGGTATGATCTAAAATTACCAATCTCACTCACTCCTAAGTTCGGTCAGCAGGGATCTTATTGACTTGTGGGGTGCACTTACTTGCAGGTCAAGCAGCCGGTGCGCGTCTTGGGACGATACGACCGCTTCCGTTGTCCCGGGGCAACTCGGGGCATCGATCTAGTAGGTGTAGGTGCGTTGGGTTCTAAAGCGGTTCATTGGTATCGAGCCGGGCTGACGAGTGAGATGGTGAAAGTGTGGACCGATGCTGGCGATCTTATCGACAATCACCTGGGTCACATGTCGCAACTTGACCGCTTTAGGTTAGTCGATCGGAGAAGCCGGTTGGGTTATTTATAGCAAGCTTACAGTAAATGAATCTATTCCAAGTCGAACTATACCCAACTCACCAACATACATAGTCTCCAATATCTTGAAAGATAAGGAGCGTGAGAAGATACCAAGGCTGAATCTCCGCATCCATCTATTATACACGCCGTCTAATCAACAAAAGCGACACGCCTCAGCACTCTCCCAAGCGAACCATATCATCACTCGGCATCTCCTTCTTACTGGTCACACCCATCTTCTTACGCTGCTTCCGACTCGGCATATTACTCTCCTTGCCCGGCATAATCCGACCGGGGTGCACCACATTGAGCAGTACAAGTGCCAACAGCATCGGCAAAGAGTCAAGGCAGTACTGGTACGCCTCGTGGGCGGGAATCTCGCTGTCGAGGCCCTGCGCATACTCACACAGCCGGAAGATAATCCGCATCTACTGCTTATCAGTCGTCTTTCTTGGCACCATGAGAGAAAGAATGCTTACCGTAATCAGGGCAAGACATGTATAGAGCACATAGAGTAAGAGCAATGCCTTTTTCGCGTCCGAGCGCCGCTGCTGGAGCAACTTGCGGTGGAAGGCCACGCCACAGACCACGAACACGAGGACGAAGAGCTGCTGCACGCCGACTCCGGCCATGTATATGTGTAAGCCCATCATTTCCGTACTGTAGGAGACGTTGTTGCCGGCTGCTTGAGCGGCTCCGTAGACTTGGACGATGAATGCACTGTTGCATTGTCAGAGTCGGCTTCTAAAAACCCGATACAGAAAGCCATACATTATGTCTAAAGCCACGAAGAAAAGACCAAAATGCCAGGGCCGCACGCGTAGGACACGCGCGTCATCGGTGAAGTTCCACACCATACGGCCCATAACCATGTAGACGAAGGCGTTGGTCCAGAGGGGTGCGATAAGTATCAGCACAAACCACGCCGCGTAGTCGGTGTAGCTGGCTGGGTTGAGAATGCTGAGAATGCGAAAGATGTAGGTCACCGTCTGGATGAGACCGGACATGACGATCACCCAACTGTAGAATTTGCGATGCAGGATCGTCTGTGCGAGGTGGGCGAGGGTCGTCAGGGCGAAGAGCACGGTAAACAAGTAAGCTGCACCAATCGAGGGACAGAAGGTCCACATCGTGTCTGGTGTTGTTAAAGCTAATAAATTGTCAGGTACTGGATCCTTTACGGTTCATCGAGAGGAATACTGTACCTTTGCACTGCGTCATGGCGGCGGTGGTTATGAACAAGAATTAGCAAAGGAGAAATGTGGATAACCACCTCTGGTAGTGAGATACCTACTTTAAGTAGGATTTCTCCTTCATATTGCTGCCTGATGAACAAAAGCTGAGTTGTTGTCATCGTGAAGTTCACCTAGGGCTGGTATACGACATCTAGTCTGATTGGCCCGCTCGTATGGACGCGCCAATCAAAACGCCATGTGCTTGTCCGATATGTCCCCACTTCATGGCACTTGGCAGCCGAGTCTGGCCGCCGGCGACCAACGGGAACGACTAGGGGAAGGGTGTTCCTACAGACAAATGCTGAACTGTGGGAATGTAGACCGATTTATAAGATTTCTCCTATGATGGTCGGGACTTGGATTTAGTGCCGGGGTGCTGGAGCCCCACGTTACAACAATTTGGTTGGTGACGCTTTGTAAAATCGCTATAGGCAGATGGATATCGTTGTATTGTTACAGTAAGGTAGGCTACGCACGTAATGTTTCTTATATGATACACTCCCAGTCTTTAGGATCTTACTCTTTGAATTAATCCTTGGTATTGTTGGCACAATATCTATATAGGCTGACTTTATCCATATTTCGACAATTGTTATAAGGGGACAGAACGATTCTTTCTGGTAAAATCGATTTTCACTTCGGGGTGAAGTCGTTTTGGCGGGAAATTGTTATAGCGATGATGGTCATATCGGCGGTTTACAGTGCCCAGATGTTTCGAGTGAGGAAGATCCCGAAACGAGAAGCTCGTTCCTGACTTAAATGCTGGCTTGAGTGGTAGCCCAAGTGTGTTAGACGCTCAGTGTGGCTCAGCATTGCTTGGCGTCTGCGAGGATCTGGTCCGGTCAGGGCAAGAAATTTATCCCAATTTTCGAACCCTCATTACGGAGTACATAGCAAAGTTTTGCGCCGTCCTTACCCAGAACTGTCTCACGGAATGTTGAAGATTCTCGATGTCCTCCTATAAAGTTTGACCGGTGAGACATATCGGCGAGCAGCAGCACAACCTGCAAAAACCACGATGTTGGAAGCACTAGGCTCTGTGTTACGCCCGACTCAGAAAAGATTCACGCCAAAACTGATCAACAAAAATGAACAAGTACTCAACATACTGATCACCGCGAAATGCTCGTGACCATGGTAAACCCCACACGAAAAGAGGGAGCGATGACAGCGAGTAATGTAGCGATCACGACGACCAAAAAGAGCTACAATGGCCAAATCCACTACCATGAAATTGTACCCACCATCCCTCGAGGTGACTCTCTTTTCTTGAAGAACCAGATGCCAGGATAGGGTGCTGGTTTCAAGACAGAAAGAATATCTCTCGAGCACTCAGACTACGATTCCACGATGTGCGCTTTCGTCTTGCAGAGCTTTAATCAGAATCCGAAGACGCAACAAAAGAAGAACATGGATCTGTCACGGAAATAGTAGTTTATTCATACTGTAATCTGGATATGCGTAAAGCGGGTTGCGCTCTAACTACTGTACCTCAGAAAGGACCTTCCCATTACTGCAATATATTTGAACCACTTTGCGTCGAAGGTGACTATCGATTCTGAAGCTAGAGACATGATCAAAAGACAAATTGGACAAAGGGTACATGTCACATATCGCAAAGGCTGCGCCACCACAAATGAAGGAAAGCGTCTCTTACTGCCTCGACCACTATCGATCCTATCTCCTCACCTTCCCGTGCCAGCTTCAGATAAAGGCCTCGAAGCTCATGATCTCTGGGGGACGCCGATTGTATTCCTCCCACGTAAAGTGTTCCAACAAATAGAACCCTTGGAACTCCGCCTCGTCATAGAGCACATTGATCCAGCCAACGTCCTCGAGGGTGCACCCTTCCAGGGGCTCGGCTTCTGACTCCCCGTCTGAATCAGACTCTGGACACCACCGGCCATTCACCATCCGCACAAAGCCACTGAAGTTACCGATCGTCTCTGGATTTGTTGGGTCTGGCGCATTCAGGACGGATTCCAAGGCTTCCTGATCCACCTTGATAAAACACCGGTACCGGCACGTTAAACGCATAAGGGCCTGTTCGAGGGTCTTTCCATGCTCTTCTTGAACGGCCACCGCAGCCCACTTGTTGAAATGCTCCCGGAGGACTGCCGCGGTCGCGCCGTCAAAAGATGGGTCCTGGAAGACCGTCGGGCGGAAGGTGTCCATCAAGTCGAGGCCATTAAAAGGCTGCAGCTTTTTGGGAACGTGGTAGAGAAACCGACGCATGAACTCTTCCCAGTCGGACTCGCTTTGGTAGGTGCACCGGTACACCACAAACCCCCAGATCTTGAAACCGTCGAGTTGCAGCTTTCATTCCAGCCGGTCCGCATAGTTTTCACTGGTCTCCATGGTGTGAATTCGTTTTGATGGTTGTATGAGTATTTCATCACCGTCGCCTGAGGTGGGAGCACTCATTGTGCTCTCAAAGTGAATCGCGGTTCGGGAAGCAGGGAATGGCACGCGACCGGTGTAAAGGGGAAATCGGCCGGCGGTGCGGGACACAGTGGCCGTCCTGATCTGAGCGTAGAAACGGTTATGTGAAAGGCCTCTGCTGATACGCATTCTATGGTTGCAAGAGGTTCTCTTAGGTCATCGTTGATAAGGGGTGTGATGCAAGGATAGGAGGAAAGTTGAGTTTGAAACAGAAACGAGCGAAGGGGGAGGGGGGAGGTAACACTTTATAACTACGTCTACCCCGCAAGCCCTAAGACGGTCATGAGGTTGTAGAAACCCTAAGGCGCATTTCTGCTGTCATACCTCCCCATGTCAAACCGCGCCAATCATGCTCATTAACTAATGCTTTGTCTCCAGAACTCATTTGCAGGATTGACAATCGGCCGCCGAAGACGAAACGCCCACGCAAACGGCATACCCAATTTCCAAAGTTTGGCAATCAAACCAAGCGCGGGGTTCCACTCATACAGTTCGCAAAGATGATGCCATATATAGCCTCTAGCTGGGCGCACGAGTCCCCGCTACCCACAGTATGGAAATAGTTACAATTGTATGCGATTCCTGTCTGCGTCGTGGCGTCCGGGCTAGAGGTGGTAGCAGACGAGGCCGGCCCCTTCACACAATACGCGTATCCCAGCCATATATTGGCAGAAGCGGTGCCAGTGCTTGGGTTCCATTGATAGAACTGAGTTGCAGTGATGCCAAATGCACTCTCGCTCGAGGGACAAATATCACCGCTTGCTACGGTGTAGAATTGCTCGCATCCAACTACTACGCCCATTTGAGTCGGTCCGGTGACCTCAGTAGTTTGAGTTGTGGTTGCGGTCTAAGTGTACATTACTCAGGCTGTCGTCGTCGCACTTATTGAGCTAACGCCAATGCACACTGCGCGCTCGTCAAGGCCAGTGAAATTTGCGAACAAAGTGGTATCGCAGTCCCCAGTTAGCCAGCTGTTCCAAGCAACAAGCTGCGCCATTGTGATTTCATAGGCGTCAGCTAGCTCAGCACACGAATTTCCTAATTCCAAATTGTCAATAAAATTTAATTCTATGATTTAAGGCGCCATACTTCCGATGTCTTGAGTGTCAATGGTGGTAAATCGGTCGCAGTCTGAGGCAGTACCGGCCTCCGTAGTGCTCGCAGGAGCGCAATATGTGAAATCATCGTCCGGTTCTATTTGTGCGGTTAAATATCATAGTCGCATCATATGAAGCAATGCAGCTACCTACTAGTGCTGTTTTCATATCTCTGTACGCAGTAACTGTTGGTCGAAGTGGTGGTACAGTTGGTCGCGTTATGGTCGAGGCTGGGGTTCCACATCAACAAGTCGTCAAAGGAGACGTCGTATCCAGCCGCGAGATACTGGCAGGTATTGCTGGTATACATCGGATTTGCATAGAAGTAACAGCCTGAGATAGTTCCTGGGGCAGTGGGTAGCAGTGTGGGCTCAATGAATTCGTAGCCGGGGTCACTGGTACTTGTGGGTATGGCTATGTTCGCGGCTGAAAACGTTGCGGGGGTCACGCTGATTGGCAGGAAACCCGAGACAGTATATTTAGGCAAGCTGGTGATAGAGCCAGCTGGCTTGATACAGTATGCCTCACATAGCTCCATGTTTGTACAGTTCTGGTTTATCTCTGGGTTTAGAAAGTAGAAATCGGTTAGAGAGATGGACTGAGCTAGTAAGACCCGAGCACAATCGTCCCCTTCAAGCACCTATAGCCAAGTTAACTGAGATACATGAGATGTGGACAGGAAACATGGCAGCTTATACCGTGTACCACTAACTACACCTCTGATTGCTTGACTTGGTCCTCATCCAACAAAACATTGCCAATCTAAATTAGCATTTAAATCAAAGTAAATATGGCACACTCACTTCGGAGGCACAGCAGGAAGAAATGGCGGACAGGTAACATTAGTAGCTAAAGCCTCTTTGCACTCATCGCTGAGCCCAGGGTAATTGACAAGCATCTGGGTACCAGCGGGCTGTTGCCCTTGCGCCGACGCAGCCAGCAGGGCAATAATGCCAGTCCATAGCCCTTGCATACTTGTGTTGATGAGAACGATAAACGCGCAATGGGCTCCGGCGAAGGAACGATCCAAAGGGCAAAGAAAAGTAAGTCTATTTAGCAGGGACCTGAGTGACCGAGAACCACAAAGATTCAACATCCCGTTGATCAAAAATGTGCTTGTCGGCTGATCCTGGGGGACTTTCCGGTGACAAGGGGGTATCGAATCACTCACAGAAAATCGACCGTTGCCCTTGTCGTGTTTGGAGGCTTGTCCGGGGACATGGGTGGGGGGGGGGGGGGAAGCTTTCCGACAGGGCGAGTTTCCTTGGCTATCCAATCTGGACCCTGAGGCTTGAGCTAAGTTCCTAGTCTACTCAATATGTAAGGTAGTAATAGACTAGAGTACCGGCAGGTGGAGATTGATGCTGCTCAAGCGAGCAGAGTATAATTAGACGAGGTCCATGCATTCACAGGTGGCCAAATACCCACCCTGCTCAGGAAGGAGCCCAACTTAACTTATGGTGGCTACCTCCTACGGTACCTATCCATGGATCCATGATCACCCATGGTAGATCTAGTCACTTTCTTAGCGGGGCCCGGCGTTCCTTAGCGTATGTTAATTGGATCCGGACCGGTCCGACAGGACGATCTTCAACCATTCGATCGTGACAGGGCTTCAGCTAATTTTGCGCCCTCCGCATCTCCGAGATTTTGTGTCAACATTTGGGTAAGTGACAGAGATAGCGTGAGGTATCGTCTATGATTGGCTATCATCACGCACGTTCGGAAAGATTCCGTGCACGGTGTAACCTTACTCTTCGTTTTTTGAATCTTACCCCCCCTGGCGATCGGCCCACTACAGTAGTTGTCAGGGGCATCGTAACCAAGACGATGCTCACTGATTCGCCATTGAAGAGAGAAACCTAGGTTCCAAGCCAGCATCGCCTGACATGGCTCATGTACCAGAGCATATCCAGCATGGGGCCACATACTCCAGTACTTGCCTTGGCTGCACTTTCAACTCTCCTGCTGGTGCGAAAGTACTCGGACTTTCCACTAGTTCAGTAGACAGGGGCCAGAAGCGCTTTCCCGAAGCTATTCTGACACCGTCTCGGTAGCAAGGTGACTCTTGTGCTGCGAAGGAACTACCTCATTATCGGGGGAAACCTGTCAACGCAGGCTCCGGGACAGAGTGCCCTAGCCCTTCTGATGCTTGTGTGACTGGAAACATCAATACTTGAAACACACCACCTGAGAAGGCTATCTCTCGTCAGCTCAGTGGTTGCTGAGCCTCTTACACGAAGGTTTTAGACTGTTATAGCTAAGATGATATAGGTTACAGAGTACGATCATTCTAGAGAGGTAAAAACTTCTGTTTGAGTGGAGATAAAATGGTACAATTCAAGTATAACTTACAACTTTCCGTTGCCTGACTGCTATTCAACAATTCATTTATGAAGACATGGCACGGCTTTGCACACGGACTAATGTCATCAATCCGTCAGACTACTCCTTGCCTCCTGTTCCTCCTGCGCCAAGCGAGCTGCAGCAAATTCGGACCATCGATAATTCCTTTCTCTTCCATCTTTCAGTCTCGGCATGTAATCGACTGGGACCTGGCTCCCGTCAGGACCCGTAACAGTAGGACGATTCTTTCTGGTTTGCCCATTACTAGGGCTCGCTGACCAAAGACCTAAGTTGTAGAGCCTCCATCGGTCCCAGAAAACCAATCCTAGTCCGAGTAGTGGTCGAGGATCTAGAAGAGAGCCTGTTTGGAACATAGCCGGACGTTCATATGCCTCATATGTCGGCAGCATCATCCATAGATTACCAATATTTCGTTCTTGCACAGCACAGATAGTGTTGCCCCATTGTCCCAAAACAGGCTTGCACGTATCCTCCTCGGGAGACGAGAGAGGTGGGGGACTCCAAACCCCGAAGCTGCGGAAAGCAATGGCTTGAGAACCATCGCTACCTTGGGGATCCTGGCGCCTGAGAGACAATGCATCGGGCAGCTCCAGCCAAAACCGTAGATAAAAGCTATCGAGGTTGGCACTCAGGGGTTCCGATAGGTTTGGATGGGGACAAATATCCTGCAGACACTCCGACACAGCCCGCATTTCATCCCCGGTGGGTTCTCCGTCTGGCGTTGGCCCGCGTTCAGGCCTTTCGGAAGGGATATCAAAGTCCGAGACTCGTAGATGGAGATGGAGCTCGCTGAGAGACCAGCCTATCTGGGGGACGATTTTCCAAACATCCGAATACAGCTGTAGATGCCACAAGGCTCGGTAAACACGGTACTCTTCCGCCCACGATGAAGGACCGGCTTCTTGCGGTGGGTATGGCTCTTCCCCCTTTAGCCTCCCGGCCGCATCCCTTCCGTAGCCTATTGGTTGCACCGCCCGGGTGCGTGCCAGAAAAGTGGTTAAGCAGGCGCATGCCAGTCGCTGGATATTGGCTGCAACCCGGACCATGTCCCGCAGCACAATGCCGGTCACAGAGCTGGGGCTCAGAGGTGAGGAATAGTCCTGCGCCATAAACTCGGCTAGAGTCAGATTGCATCCGGAGGAGAAGGAAGAGCGCCGGAGATCCGCACACATCCGGAAGAACCGGTGCAGTTGATGGCTCGTGATGGGGTTTATCCGCAGAATGCTCTCAACGAGGTGGATAGCACCAGGGTGGGCTTGACCTGAACCTTCCTCCGGGTTGAACAATAGGGCAATGTGTGACGAAACTTGAATCAGGCTGTCAAGCCCAACCCAATCAGCGGCTTCCTCGCTGATTGAAGATATGAGCTCATGAGGTAGGGCGCTAAAAGGGTCCATGTTTGGGATGAAAAGAGCATACAAGGTGTAATTGGCGCTACCAAGCTGATGATAAGGGGGAAAAAACCGTCCAGATGTTGCTGTCTGGGCTCTCAAAAAGGGCCTGCAAGCCAAGATAACGCCAAGAAAAGACTAATCAAGACTATTGAAAGAGAAAGGGGACTTGTTTTAGCCCCGCTTGAACAGGAGCGGGGCGGAACCGGACAAACTCCGGCCCCTGCTCAACGGCGGCTGTTGCCGAGATTCCCGCCACCGATGGTGATCTATCTGTAAGACCGTTCCTAGTGTCTCGATCCCAGATACTGTATATACTAGCAATGCTGTCATTCCCTCATCGAGGATACCATTTCATTTTTCAGTCATGGAGCGGTTGCAGTCTCTCGGCAAGTGACCACTGCCTCTGCCTGTGCAGCTCAATGTGCCACACTATCTACGTGTCAAGCCTGGCTATACTCCACCTCGGGGCAGGAATGCCAACAGTATCGCGAGCAGCCCGTCTCCAAGGACTATAACCCGCTATTCGTGTCCGGGAGCTGTCAAAGGCCAGCAGCAGTCTTGCCGGCCTCATCAATTGCCCTTCCCTCTGCCTCCTCCGGAATCCCGACCGCCTCTCTATATGCAGTGAGTTTTCTGAGATTTTTCTTCTTTTAATCCTCTTATCAATGCCTATACCTCCCTACTAACATGACAAATTCTGTAGTACAAAGACCTGAAGAGTCGTCTGCTGCGATCATCAAGCGCGGGCCTACTTCGCATCATCACCATACACATCGTAATGGTCATTCTTCTCACTGAACAGGCACATTACCCAGCATCGGCTTAGTCTCGCCCAATGCATAATTTTCTGCGAGTTATCTTCAGCTATTCCTCTTCAGCTCTTGGTTAAACCGATATTCTTCTGGGTTTGGCTTTGCAGTGTCCGACTGTATCTGTGCATGTAAGGTCGAAAGCCTTCGTAGGATACCAACCAATCTAGCCAATTGCATGTTTATTGTACACCAGAACAAGCTTTCTCTCTATATGATAACGATATTTGTGTAGGCTGTTTGTTGATAATGAAGCAAATTCACTAGCTAGAGTACTTGCTGCTCGCTGCATACCCATCTCTAAGGACTTTACTTTAGTCTTATACACCAAACACATCTCTTCTTCGAATCTTTTCGAAGATCTTGAAATAAATATATTTTTCGATGGATATCTAACTATAATCTACTACCGAACCTTTCACGCGTCACTAATCACAGTAAAAATACATAAAAGGTAGTAACATGGCTCAAGAGTATAAATAGCTCCCTGAGTTCTGTGTAAAGTACCGGCTTCCCCACCGCCTGCGTTGCTTGGCTCCGTTCACTATAACACGCACTGCTTCCACCCCCTTCTACTTGAGATATTTCTGGATGATCGTGCAGGATACCCTTGCTTAATGCCCGGAACCCTTTACGCGACCCCGACAATCAGCCATGACCATGCCAGCTCCAGACCGCGGGCCTATCTCTTCTCTCCTGGTGGGCAAATGCCAAACTTGTCGCAGACTACCTGCTCAAGAGGGGCTGCAATCCCGCGACGCTGCTTCCCGGGTGAGGACATGCTCTGATGCTTGGAGGACACTGCCCTATGCTTCGGCGCGACGGGTTCTGCTTTGTGGAAAAAAGGTACGCTGGCGCCGCTCTTGGATATTGCGTTTTCAATGTAGAGGATTGGATGTGATATCGTGGTCCGCGGGCGACTTGGGCATCTGGACGTAACGGTATTTAGCTAAGACATGGATGAGCAATCTGACTGGAAGGAGATGAGATACCAAGAGATTAGTAGTATTCGGGCTCCCTGTGGATGGCTTCTGGAGTGGTGCGGCCAAGACTCTGGCCGCAAACACTGCTGAGAAGGATCAAGGAAGTAGAGAGCTTCATGTTATGATGACTAGGATGAATGTAAATTCCAAGCGCAGATTTTGGAAGGGCGACACGGGTCTGCTAATACGTATGCAGCTCCGGTTCATAAGATCATGTTCGTCACGGATTATGGCTAGCGGAGGATATATGCAGGGTAGCGGTGATGTTAATTACCTAGCTTGAAGAGTATGTCCGTTCTATTGACAGAATATTCTATACGGCTCGAGGCTCCTGAAAGGCGCGTTCATGTATGTGAAAGGAGGACAGCCGCTGATCCAGATTTGATTGCGGCAATCATTATATTTTTTAACACCTTAGATATGACCTGTCATATGCTGGTCGGCGGGATAGATGTAGCAGTGGCGTCTCCGTACAGAGTTGGAATTCGTAGTTTAAGTCTTCTTTGGAGATTAATATACAGAATATCAAATCAAGGTATTTTAACAGAGCATTTGACTATTCCTTTACGCAGAATTTCCGATATATATCTCGCTAATGCAATATATATTTACAAAAGGACTACTTTAATCTCGTTTGTCATAAAATCTCTTACAATTTCTGCTTTATCATCTGAGAACACACTAGATCTAGAGAAAACCTTTGTCTTAGGACAAAAAGAAGATTGACCTTGCGTAGATATAAGGGATAAATTAATATAATATACAGTATAAAAAGCCAAGGGCCTATACTTTATGTGAGGCCCTGCGCATGTTATAATTCTTGTGTTATTTCGTGATGATACAGCTCTGTGGCGGTATCATGTTAACCCCTACTGGCGCTTGTTACTAGCCTTGTAATTTATGCATGAGACTCTTCCACATTTAAGCATTTACTCGTCCCGTGTTTATCTCTCTATTTCAAAACCTAGTTTGTCTAAGCTATTTATCAACAGCCCTATGTCCCCTAGCTAGAATATTTTCCGCCCCCCTATGCAAATGTGCATGTTTTTGCTTAGATATGCTTATATGGTCAGAGAAAGCTTACATATTTATTGAGATATTCTTTTATTTATATTCCACGGGCTACTATAATCTCCTGCTATTCTGTTCATAACATGCTATTCTCAACAGTAAGGGTGATGAATGTGTAATAACCGATTAGCAAAGGAAGTACAGATATTCTGCAAGCCTTTTGTAGGAGACCAGTCATCCTGCGCCCGTCATCTGATTCTTACTAATTTAGTCCTTGATGGTTCTTCCTTTCGGTGATATCCGTGCGAAGTACCCTCGCCCACACTCGGCCCCGACATCATCATGATCACGAGAAGCAGAATGCAAACCCTACCTTGTTTCCTAGTATCTGTGGCAGTTTACTGGGAGCCTCAACTCAGCCCAGAAGCTCAGGAAGCCCGGCAACAGGGACCCCAAGAAGTAGTGTCCTGGGTAGGGAGAGGTCTCGACGCTGCGCCGGGCGGGAGGGGGGCGCCGCCTAATACTCCAGTGGGGCTGCTGCCCTCTATTTTGGCGGAACGGGTACGGAGAGTTCGATGGGTCCGCTCCCATGGCCTGCAGGCAAGAAGACGGTATATTTGGTCGTTGGCTCCTCGTACTTGTGGACTTGGGCACATTGCCATATTGACGCTTGTACGAGTTATGCGTCCCTAAGTCACTTACCTCGAGATCAGTAGTATCTAACTCCTGTGGCGAGGCTTTGAATGCATCCGGCCTTGAGGCCGCTGATAAACAAGAAAGTAGGAAATATCAATTCATGAGCGATAGATCAGCATTCCGAGTATTGTCTGCGAAGAGCGGGAGGGTCTATTTAAGTGCAGCTCCATTTTTCAAGATAGATATGAGGTCAGAGGAGAGTTCATGTAGGCTAGTGGTTGAAGTAACCTAGAATATCGCTATGCTATCCGAAAGATGTCATTCGTCAATATGGGTCCCTTGTAGCCTATCCACGTACGCAAAAGGGTTGTCGGCCGTGATCCAGAACACCGTCCTAGAGATCTTGTGCTGATACTTGATAAGCAGATCTGCAAGCTTTTCATCAACTGATTCAGGTCTGTTACTCGTATGTGATATGCCGGGGCCGTATTTGCATGTTCCAGTTGTGTAGTGTGGGACCCGTATAAGGGTGGGTATAGTAGATAAGATCCAAGGATCTCATAGATGTATGAGATATCATCGTACATGGGTCTGGACTAGTGAAGGAACTTTCCAGGGAAAGGACGGCACATGATCTTGCGAGCCCTATGTGACCATGTTCGTTGGAATTGTGTCTTCACTCTGCTGTTCACCTATCGTCTAACAAGGTGATTCAGCGTGGCAATGGACACAATCAAAATATGAAGCGGTAAGTACTTTATCTTTCAGCCTTACTCAAGTTCGGAGGTATTTTTTGCTAAATGGGTTTATCACGATGGCAAGTTCCACCTCCGACCTGAAGGCCGATCCCGCAAACGAGCTGTCGGTGGCTGGAGCTTGCCGATCGCATTTTCGTAATTTCGGCTATGTTTTCCGCATAAGTCATGGCAATTGTGAATAAAGAGGCCCCAAAGCCAAGCGATCACTGGCGGTGTGTAAATCTCATCGCTACTGATGGCTTCAATTGGGACAAGTCCAGAGACTGTCCATAGATGACTCGATGAACTGTGGGCTATTCGTTCAGCTAACTGAGAACCCCGCACTCCTATAGCAGCCCATTTGCTCGGTAGTGGAACCATCAATCGAAGCTCGCAACAAGCTAGTCTCATGCAAGCCAGAAATCGAATCTAGATAAGAGATCCCCACACTGACTGCTGCTGCAGGTCATTGATTGATCTGGGCCGATTCCACTTGACGGACCTCTCCGTCTTGACATCTATGCACGCATGCCCAACCATTCCTGTCGAACGAATAAGATCCGATCATCCAACCTGCACGCATAACGAGTGAATGTACGTATGCCTGAGCGTTGCTGAGCTGGATAAGTTCTCCGACTGGATACGCAACGGCTGAATATGTCTGCACATGAGAATGAGTGGAGACCGGTCCACATTCCCTTAGGGATCCGCTTCAGCTCAGCTCCCCTTCAGCTCGCCTCCTATCTAGGCTGGATTCGGCTGTTCCGTAATTAGCGAGCCGAAATGGATCACTTAATATAAATAGGGCCACAAGAGGCCGAAGGGATCCATGTTGCGCCCTTCATTTTTGTGCCGCTATACAAAAACCACCAACCCTAACCAACCAACCCTCACATACTACACAATGCCACCCTGTTTGTCGGTATGTAATCCAAATAACCGTGCGACATACTCTACAACATGCTAAAAGATACACCAAGGGCTGCCGAAATGGCAAATGGACCTGTCAATGCACGAATGGCACGTGGACGTGCGATAATTGCAACGGCTCCGGCGACACTGGTACGAGTATGGAACATCAGGCGTTCTACCTGGCGCGAAATATAGTGAAGCTGGGCAAGGCTCGGGGCAATTGCGGAGTGTGTCGTGGGACCGGTCGTAAGGTAGGAAACACCCCCAGGGCTGTTCCAAGTCAAGGTTCCCTGAATGAACTGACAATTCACGAAATAACAGACATGCCACACATGTCAGGGCACGCATCTCAAGAACTGCAATACATGCGGTGGCACGGGATAGGATGCGGGTGGGGAGGCGGAGTATTATTCAGATTAAATGATAGAGTTACAGCCATTTATCCAAGACCTTGTGAGACACCGAGGAGGGGAAGACCGTCCGTCCTTCATGATTGATCGAGAAACCGACAGGGAGCTTGTTTAATCATGGATGTCACTCCCTCGATGTCGCGTATATCTGCTTAAGGAACCTTCCTATTTTACTACGATAAACCATGTATTTAGCACTAGGCTTCTACGAGGTGACCTCAATATGGATTTCACGCCGCAATAGCTTAATTTGCAGTGGGTTCCTGATAGAACTCCAACAATACGCTTCAAGGCATACACTACTTGTATGATTCGTCCGACTTGTTTGCAGTTTCTTCTTATCTTGTATGGAAGCTCATAGCAGTACCACAAACAGGGTAAATCTAATAGCAATAAAAACAGCCGAGCCAGGGACTGCCCCGTGGTCGGGCGAGACGGGGTTGTGGAGGATCGGCGCGCTCGCATCGCTTCCCGGCAGAGTATTGATGGCCCCGTGGCCTGTGGGTTGCCCGTGCATCTGGACATATCAATGCATCAGCTGATATTCAGGGAGACTACAGCACTCGATCACTGACTAGGATATTAGTGGCATCCGAGTTTCCCTAGAGGGAAACGGCGCAGCCAGGACGCCGACTGCGAGACCGCTGAGAAAGAAGATAGTAGGAAACTTCATGTTGCTAGTGATGTATATGAATACAGGTCTGAATGGAACACAGTCTCCGAGAAGAGTGGCCAGGGACGTCTCGAAATAGTATTCGGTTTCCTGGACCTGCTGTGGGGAATGCACGACCAGAGGGGAGAACACATTATGATTGACAATTAGACTCGGTCCAACCTGTGGGGAGACAAGGGTGGCCGATCGTCTAAATAGCACATTATAAGGTTTAGCCATTACTCGCACGCACCTATCGTACTGCGTATTGTTGTACGGAGCACGTAAGCCATAGCTGAACTTTAATGACAAAATAATCTCAGTATCATGGGACCGTCACAGAATGTTTCTGCACGTCAAAAGGGTATGCACGCCGATCTAGAGCTCGCTGCGGCAAATGCGAGAGTCGATGCCCAGCGATCCGATGCGCAGTCATCTCCACTGGCATAATTCAAGTTGGATGATCGAGTCTACCATAACGTGATCAGCGAGATCGCGGGAAAGATGCCAAGCGATATTGGTAAAGTCGTCCTCGTACCCTAGATTTTTATCGCCGCACCTCGGTATTTCTCTTGCTTTCTCTCTCCCTCTCTCTCTCTCTCTCTCTCCGCATGGCATGCTTAGAGACATAACCTGCCAGTACATACACTAGGCCATCTAGACAAGACGGTGACCACCACTAAGCCAACTACAATCCGAGGCCTCATGCTACCCCGCCCTACTTCAAATACAGAAGCCAAATTCGTCGCAGACTACCCCGTCAATGTGGCCTGCAATTCCTCGACGCTGCTCCCGTGAGGAGGTCGTGGTCTTTTGCTCGGAAGTGAGCGCCCTATCGGCAAGGGGGGGCGGTAGATTGACTCCAGGCAAGGCGCCAGAGATGGTACCCACGAGCTACTCGTTGCATCCGGACACATCAGTACTCCATAACCAAGGGACGTTCATGCAAATGCGATCACGGGAGGGGTCACTTACCGGGGGATCGATGGCATCGACGCTTTCCATGGCGGAGTTCTGATGTGGTGCTGCCAGAACGCCGGCTAGGAGACCGCTGATGAGGATTAGGGCATTAGGGAACTTCATATTGCCAGCGAAAAATAGAATCTTCTGATGCTGGCCTCTCAAATGGTGGCGAGGGGAAGGGGTGCAAGCTCGGTTTAAATAAGGTCGCGGGGCCTTTAG
Organism: Aspergillus fijiensis CBS 313.89; assembly: GCF_003184825.1. Taxonomy (NCBI): domain Eukaryota; kingdom Fungi; phylum Ascomycota; class Eurotiomycetes; order Eurotiales; family Aspergillaceae; genus Aspergillus; species Aspergillus fijiensis. The sequence goes on along the minus strand of NW_024468997.1, from coordinate 280,873 downwards.
TGAAGAGCGGCTCAGGGGCGGCACTGTATACTTTCAGGGTATCGCCAATGAGACTGGTCAAGCACAGTATGTACTGAGGTACGCACCAATGATATCTTCTTGACAGACGTCAAGGAACCCCTTACATACCTCTTACATAGAATCATGGGCGCTGATCTCCAGCCCCTGGCCGCGGATCGCGGCCAGCGATCTCGGGCACCGTCTCCCAAAACAGTCGAAAGTTGGTGATATATCAGTTCCAACCCACTTGTTGCGTTTTCATGGATGTGGTCTCACAAAGCGCTATGCTACGGATATCTTCCCATTTATAAGCGGATTCAGGGCTCTGAACAAAACACACAGCATAGTAGTAAGACTACGTGAATTTGTTTCGCCCGTTATGACTTCCTTTCTCGATTTACTACGTATCGATTTCTTTTTCCAAGCAATGTTCTGTCATAGTTCCCGTTAGGGTTCCGGGGCCGGTAGCTGAGCGATGATCGAATGGGTTTTATCTAGGGAGTCGTATTCAACCTGAATCTTATGTAGAATTTACTCAGGGCCTTGAAGAATATATCAGTTCTAACATTCTCAATAATACAATCTTGATTATGTGTGATAATCAAGATATTCATTTTTGCTGTACGCACCGGTAGTCTGATTGGCCAGCTAGTAGATGTATGAGGAGTAGTAAGTTACGTACTGTATCGTATGGGGCTGGATGTGGAGCTCTGTACTTTACATGACATGGTAATACCGACCAAGCTTCGTAATTTACAGCTCCTGAGCTCCACCGCAGCGGGGCCTTGCCGAGCCCGCGACAGCCCGCGACAGCCCACCGCAGCGGGGCCGGGTAAGCGAGCGGAGCCTGGTCTGTGCTGATTGCTTGTTTCTTCTCTTTTTCTCCCTTAAATAATGCCCTTGATGGGATACATTGACATCATATCAGGGAGAACATCTTATACCTTCCCCCACCGACTTCCCGAGAGATGGGCTGCGGTCGGTCTTATTCCAGCTTCTTTGTTCTAGATCATGTGCCGGGCTGAGGTCCCTTCCACTACAAGGTGATGTGTCAGAGACGAGGAGCGGAGTCTGAGCGGGCTGTCCTCGTCTTCTTCTGCCGCAGTCTTATGCCTAACATGTTACTTGTCCCGCTCATTGTGTGGCAGGTGGTATCCGCCCGCAGACAACAATTGGAAGCTACATTAGCGCATTTTGGCCACTCAGCAACAGTCAAACTACAAGTTTTTCCCATGAGAAGAATCAGTAATTGACCATTCTCCAACGAGTACTAGCCCAGTGTCCTCGCCATCACGATAATCATCCGTTGACAATCCACACAAGATTTCACACCCGATTGACTTGTGTTAGATTCGCACGAATATTGGAGATCCACCAACAACACAACCAAGCTCACGATTCACCCATTACCAATGCCAACCTAGCGCTACTACTCCCAACCACCAACCTACATCCTCCCCCTAACCTCCCCGGTACCTCCCCCACCCCCAGCCAACCCATCCACCGCCCTAATCAACGCATAAACCGTCTCCAGCACAGGCACATCGACCCCAACCCTCCTCGCCCGCCCCACCACCGTCCCAATAATGACATCCACCTCCATGCGCCGCCCCAACTCCCGATCAGTCTGCATACTCGTCCGCACCGCCCCGAGCCCCTGCATTCGGGCGATCTGCTCCTCGACCAGGGCCTCGCGCAAGGCCACGCCGGACGCGTGCGCCACGCGCACCACCTCGCGCATCAGCCGCTTGGTCAGCGGCAGCGCCTCCTCCGAGGAGCGCAGCCAGGCCTGGCAGTCCTGCGCCGTCAGGGTGGTCAGCGTGTTCCAGGCGCAGTTCCACATCAGCTTCTCCCAGCGGGTGCGCTGCAGGGCGTCCGGCGCGAGCGGGGTCAGCGGCGTCGGGTGCGGGTTCGCCGGGGCGCTGAGGAGGTCGATGAAGGTCGAGAGACTCGGGACTGCGGAGGGGTTGGTGGGCGGGTAGAGCCCCAGTTGCGTCGCTTCGGAGGTCGTGTGCGTTGTTGTTCCCGGGGTGGGCTGGTGGGCTCCTACCCATGTCTTTCCATTTCGAAGATCAGTATCGGTGTGTCAAGTGAGAGAGATATTCCCCGGGGGGGGGGATCAGATTGCAGTATCTCTTCCAGTGTGGGACCAGATAGAGAACGGTAGGGGGAATACGCACCACGCACGAGATGATCGGGTTCTCGGCATACAGGCGCCGGAACGGCTCTTCGTTGCCCACCCCGTTCTGGATGATCACGATCGCGGTGCGGTCCGTGATGGCTGGCGCGAGGACGCGGGCGACGGCGTCCACGTCGATGGCCTTGTTTGTGCAGACGACGTAGTCGAATGTGGCGGAGTCTGGGGTGATTTCCGAGGGCGAGCGGATTACTGTGCCGTCGTTAGCATCCAGGTGGTTTTCCTCTGGGCGGATGGTGAATGCTTACCGCGGTCCGGGTGGAAGCGGTGCTCGCCGTGGTTGGCGCTTTTCAGCAGGACGCCCTATTCGTTGTTAGACATTTGCATTCAGCGAGTTTCATTTCAGCGAGAAATTCGAGAAAGGGGGTGTACATTCTCCTTGACAGCCCCGTAATTCGAGCGAGCGACGACCGTCAGACGAACGCGGGGACAGCTGCGCAGGATGAAGGCGTAGAAGGAGCCGATGCTGGTTTTGAATCAGTCAATTCCTGTTGGTTCGGGGATGGTGGATGCTCACGCGCCGAGGCCAAAGAGGAGGACTTCGATCTTGTCAGACATTGTGAGATTATTTTCCAGCACAGGTGCAGACACCTGCAGGCGATGTAGAAGATATGGGGTCGACTGGGGGCGGGGAAACGTGGGGGTGCATGGCAAGGAGCAGCATCCCGTGCGGGGGTCGGTCCAATTCCGGCGGGTTTCTGTCCGAGTGAGCTGACATCCCACGTTGACCCATTGCCCCTTTGCCCCTTTGCCCCTGGACAATGAGTTACTACTAGCTGACAGGCTCACCAGTTCTAAGACACATTGCCATCCGATTCAAGAATAAACAGGCCACAGATTGACCCAATGGTTGAGGAGCATAATCTAAACTTCACTGACACCAAATAGACCGACCATAAATCCTACATCTACATCTACATCAACCAACCCTCACTTCACCCCAACAAACCAAGGTATATATACCAGCCCCGTGCCTCAAAGCCCCCAGCTCCCACCCCAATTCCAACCCGTCAAACCCCTCACCCCATCAACCAATCCACAGAAATCACCTTAAAACATTCCGCACCCCCGTCTCCATCCACAACTTCGTATACTGCTTATGCAACCAAAACACATGCGCCGGCATGGGCGGCGCCCCAGCCCCGTCCGCACCCGTGTCGTTCTTCGTCCCCTTGAAGAAAACACTCTTCAGCCCGAACTCGGCAACGCCCTCCTCGGGCTTCACGACCGCCGAGATCTCAAACAGGCCGTCGGAGTCGCGCACCCCGGTCTTGCGGGGCGAGTCGCCGCACCGCACGACGATCCGCTCGGGGGTCTTCTCGACGACCTCGAAGTGGTCGGTGATGCGCGTGCCGACCTCGTAGGTGGCGGAGCGCAGCTGCTCCCGGGTCCAGAGGTCCGTGGCCGTGGCCGGGGATTCGTATTTCTTGGAGAGGTAGCGGCGTTGGTAGGCGTATCCTAACATTATCGGAGGGATTAGTATTGTAGGTGGAAGGATTGGGAATTGGGGAAAAGGGAAGGGAAGGGAGGTGGTGCGCTAGCTAGGGAGGTAGCAAGCGAGCTGGCGCAAGGAAGGAGAACTCACCCCAACCACTCCACACGCCCGCGCAGAACGCCTCGGTCAATTTGCCCTTCTTCTCCAGCAGCGAGGGGTTGATGTCGGCCAGCCGCACGCGGCGGATGCACAGGTCGTGGCTCGTGGGGTTGTTGTGCGGGTTCAACGTCTGATAGCCGGGCGTGTGGAAGATGGGGTCGGTGGTGGGGAGGGGGACGAAGGTGGAGTTGCGCGTGGCGAAGAAGAAGGCGCCCAGGGTGGCGGTGCCGCCGATGGTGGTGAGTTTGAGGGCGCGGCGGATGAGGCCCATTGTGTGTGTTGTGATGCGCGAGAGTGGTTGGTGGTTAGGGAGGTGGTACGGTAGATGGTGGTTTTGGTGACGGTGACGTTGACGGTTGACGGGAGGGAAGGTTGAGTGAGATCATCGGTTGCGGGAGCGGAGGAGCGCCTCGGATCGGATTTACTCCGGTTGCGGTAGCCGGATATCTTTTCAGTTGCTGTGCTTTGTCTACTAGTATTGAATCTTCAGTGTTTCGATCAGAATAATGTACAATGCTGAGAAAGAGCTAAAAGAACAATCTGTTTTGATCGAATGATTTAAACACTAGCATCCACCATGGTATCTCTCTATCCCGGACAGAAACAAACCAACCCACCCAGAATCTGTACAGGGCAAACAAAATATAAACATCGAAGAACCAGAGCCTCACTCTGTCCCTCCTCAACACCTAAGGTCTGGGCCACCTCCCCATCCAATCCCTAACATAGCGTCCCAGAATCCCATCCTCGACGATTCTCAACCTCCCATTCCGCAGGGTAACACTATCCCTCTCCGCCCGGTCCGTACAGAACCCAGGCTCCTTTCTGCCGTCTGCATACATCGCCTCATAATGCCCCACCAACTTGACCGCAGGGTTCACCCCCTCCTCCCCGCGCGCCTCGCTCTCCCGCAACCGTTCCAACCACTCCGCAAAACCCACCGTCCGGAACCCATCGAACCCGCACCTCTTCAGCCCCTTCAGTAGGTGTTCCCACTCGAACCGATGCGGATTCGTGAGGTTATACACGGAATCATCATCCTCCGACCAGCCATCCACCCTCTCCGCCTCGGAATTGGCGGAGGAGAAAGACCCCCGCCGCGACGCCGGCGGCGTATGCGAGCACACGGCGCGGGCGATCTCCAGCACGGCGGCGACGAGCTTATCGACCGGCAGCCACGCGCACTGCACCCCGTCCAAGCGCGGCAGACAGCCCAGCGTCAGCGCGGAGCGGAGCATCAGCGGCAGGGCCTCGGCGTCGTTCCACAGCCCGCGCTTCGAGTGGCCCGACACCTGGCCGATGCGGAGCGAGAACGCCCGCGCGGCCGCGGTGCGCCGCGCCGCGCTGACCATCCGCTCGCCGATCAGCTTCGAGCGCCCGTAGCCCATCTCCAGGGCATCGGAGAGATCGGCGACCGGGGATTCCGGGACGAGGGTTTGCGGGGAGCCCAGGGCCGTGGAGATGGAGCTGCAGTACAGTAATACGGCGGGGGCGGGGAGGGCGACGCTGAGGGAGAAGCGGAGGAGGTTGTGCAGGCCGCGGAGGTGGGGCTCGAAGGCGCTGAGCGGGAGGTTGAAGTTGACGGGCCATGCGGTGTGGATGACTAGCGAGACGGAGCGGAGCATTTCGTGGTAGACGTGCGGGTCGAGGCCGAGGTGCGCCTGGTCGAGCGCGCTGGTGAGGGCGACGATCTTGTGCGTGCGGAAGGCTGGCAGACTGAGGTGTTTTTGGGATAGGGAGGCGAGGATCGAGGCTTTCGCGTCGCTGCGCCGCGTCAGGCAGTAGACGCGCGAGACGGTGTCGTCGTTGACGAGCTTGTAGAGCGTGTGCGCGCCGATCGAGCCCGTTGGGCCGGTGAGAAGCTGGTTGCGCACATGTTAGCGCTGGCGCACGGGGGATAATAATGCTGCGGGGCTGGGTTAGGACTTACAACGCTCCGGGTGTTGGACACCTCCGCCGGACGAGGGGTGTGCACCGGGAACCCCGACGAGTATTTCTCGATCAGCGCCGGCATCATGGCCAGCTCGTCTTCGTCTGCGGCCACCCCCTCATCGGAGTGCCCGCTCTGCGCAGCGGAGATGCACTCCGCCAGACGGGCGATGCTGCCGGTCTCGAACACGATGTTGTGGCTGATGCTCCGGCTGCTCGCGAGGCGGAAGTCGCGCAGGATCAGCCGGCGCAGATGGATGGCTTTGAGGCTGTCCATGCCCTCGGCAAAGAAGTCCGTCTCGAGGTCGAGGCGGGGCATGGCCAGCTCCTCGCGGCAGAGACGCAGCAGGTGCTCCTCCGTGGCCTGCAGGTCCAGCTGCAGGGTGCCGTGCGCGTTCTGCTCCATGCGGTTGTACATCCCCTCAATCACCTCGGCGTATCGCGAGTACACCTGGGCGCGGATCATCGACCCCTTGTCCGTGCGGGGCACGACCCGGTCGGCGGCCAGCACCACGACCATGTCCCGGGAGATCTGCGAGAACTGCTCCGCGTGCGCGTTGGCGTCTTCCACCGTGGGCCAGACGAGGTCCAGGAACTCTGCGTCCGAGTATCGGTGCGAGCCGTCCGCCCGGAAGACGAGCAGGCCCGGCACCGACTGGCTCACGCCCACCACCACCGCCTCGTCGATCAGTGGGTTCTGCTTGATGCGGCCCTCAATCGGAAGCGGGAGGACCTTCTCGCCGTTCACCAGCGTGATCCGATCGTCGATGCGCGAGACGTACTTCCACCGGTCGGGGATGGAAGGGTGGGGCGTGAAGACGTCGCGCGAGTGATACGAACCAGGCGGATCATCGGAGTTCGAGGCGGTCAGGGCGGGATGTCCCTGGAGGTAGACGACTTCGTACAGCTCATCGCCGATGGGCTTCATCCAGATGAAGGGGCGGATGTTGTCGAAGAACTTCATGTAGTTCCAGTAGGGATCGTCGGCAGGGCGGGAGATCGACTCGGCCACTAGTCCGGCTTCCGTTCTGTACATCATTGATTATCAGCAACCGCAAACAAATCGCTGTCGAAGAAAAAAAAACTCACAGTCCGAAAGACCCGCCAAACTTCACCCCCTCTGCGACCAACCGATCGCCCAGCTCATCCGGACAAGGGGCGCCCCCGTACGTGACCGAGTCGCAGCGGCGCAGGACCTGCAACCCCCGAGGACTTTCGACCAAGAGCTGCAGGAGGTACGGTACGCCCTGCACGGACTCCGGACGGGCGGCCTCCAGGGCAGCGACCGCCGTGCGGGCTGTCAGCGGAAGTGAAGCGTCCCACATGTACGCGGTGCGGCGCATGTACATGGCCTGGAGCGCGGTGGAGAGCCCGTGAAGATGGAACCACGGAAGGGAGTTGAAGGAGGTGTAGCCCGGGCCACGCATGGGATGCGTCATCAGGGCCTTGTGGCTGAGGTACAGGGGTTTGGGGTTGCCGGTCGAGCCGGAGGAATGCAGGATCAGGGCGATCTTGTGGATTTGCGTCTCCGGGCTGCGGCTGCGGCGGAGCACCAGCATGGCCGGTTCCTCGACATCCTCGTCCAGCGAGGGTCGTTGCACGATGGGGCGACACGCCACCAGCTTCAGGCGCAGGATCTCCCCCATCGTGGTGCGGATGTTGGGGGCCTGGCCGTACAGGATGGTGTCACAGCCGACCATGTCGAGCAGGGCCACGCAGGCGGATGCCGATAGACGCGGGGACAGCATCATCACGGTGTAGCCGAGTCGGCTCAGGGCAAAGAATGTGACGACCATGTTCAGGTCGGAGAGCGTGAACAGCGCCACGATGGCGCCATCCTGGCGGGGCTGTCATTCGGTCAGCGTTGCTCGACCAGAGAGAATCGGTGACTTACTGGCTTGAAGCCATAGTCCATCAGCGTGCACACGGCTTGATCAACCATGCAATCCAGGTCCAACCCGGAGAAGTACTCGTACTCCACCGTATCGTCTTGGGAGGGTTTGGGGTAGGCAAGGATAGGATGCTGGATGGGGTCAGCTGCCCGTAGACGGATCAAGTCATCCAGCAGATGGAGACGACCGAAGCGGGCGATCAACTGTTCGGGCGAAGAGGGCTTGAGCCTCTCGTGGGAGGTCCCTTCATGATGAGGGATACCCATGGTGAAGAATCAGGGTGGTGTAGTGGGTCAGAATGATTTCGAAGAGGTATCACCGGGCGCGACATGAGTCTTTTAAACCTGAGGACGGCAGATGCGCGGTGTAAGAGGCATGGAACCCCGTCTCCGTACTGCCACTCGACGGAGCCACTTCGATACCCCGATTTGGGAACTTCACACATCCTTCAAGTTAGTAGCGGTAACTATACCAGTGGCAAGCCGGCTATGAAACCGACCCCTATAAATCCCGTGGCATCATAGATCCGAAGCGGTGAAATTTGGTATGCGGTCTGAATCAGGACTGGCTGTGGAGGATTTTCTTTTTTCGTATTTTGCCTTTTTTTTTTTTTTTTTTTTGTTTTTTTCTTGTTTTAATTTTTCTATTTTTTACCCTTGCTCTGGTGACCATGACGTGCGTGGGTCGGGGGGAGATGACGAGGAGAGGAGGGGAGAGTAGTGGAGAGTGACTGAGTACTCGTACTCCATAGTGCCGGCGCAGAAAGAGAAGCTCAAGCCCTAACTCTAACCCATCGCACGGGCCCAGATCGGGCCCAGCCCCATTAAGCACGATCGGGACGAGTCGCGTACTGACCCTATTTACCCAGTCTACTAGCAGTTCCCGTCGGTCAGGGCAGGTATCCGACTACTGAGGGTGATGGATGGCCGGTCACACTGCAGCGGCGACTGCACGAGCGGGTTGCCAGGCGATCGCCAGTGATGATGAAGGAGTTGCGTGAGACTGCATGATGCCGTCCACCTTTTTCTTTCTCGACCCTCGTCAACCTGCGTCTAGAAAGAGGGAAGTGGCCAGGATGCGCCCAGGATGTGACCAGGATGATGCTCCAGTCACCCAGGTTGTCGGCTCCAGGAACCTGGTTTCCCCTGGCCCTCCATCAGCCATCCAAAAAGCCCCACGGATCGATCGACGATCAATCTGGTTTTTTCCTTTTGGTGCCTAAAATGATGATGCTTATGACGAAGATTTATTACTTTCTCTGTCCACAATATCTCTCAGCACAGTGGGGAAATATGGTTCAGCCCAAGGGGGGCAGAAGAGGGGGGAAATGACAGATGTCTGCCAATGGAAGGTGAATCGCGGTGCGGTGGCAGGCAAGCGGAATGTGAGGGGAGACACAGGCCCACTGTTACGGGAAAGTCATACTGCGACAAGAATTAATGAATGACTGGTGTCTCCGTAACTGAATTCATCCTTGTCCACAAGCTTCCTTTTTAGCTTTGGGTTTTTCCTTGAATAGAAATTCAGACCACAAGAAATTTTGATGGTCCACTGGTTCGGTGGAGCTGACGGAGTGGCCGTGTGGCGAAGAGCTTACCGGCCAAGCTGAAGAAACTCCACTTGACTGGAAGAGGTCCACGGTTTATTCGGCGACACTACCGGAATTGGGCAGGGGGGGGGAGAAGAAGAAGAAAATAGTTCACGCAAGTTGGCGAAAAGGCACGAACTGCGCGTGCAGATAGGTGATTCTGCAGCAAAGGCGCCTATCTGAGTGTCTGGGTGGTGGTGGGTGTTGACTAAGTCCTTTTCTGCTGCAGGGTACTTTTGGCAAGCTGAAGGAATGACAAATTCTCCGCCTCACTTTGTACGGTCCCGCGTTGTACTTTGACTCCCTTTTGTCAGTCACAGTATCGCAAAGTGACAGATCATCCCGATCCAAAGTTGGACTCTGCTTTATCAAGAATTCGTCCCGGAGATGGCTCAATGGGTCAATTCTATCCGTAGATTCTCCGCCCAAGTAGGGGAGCTGAGTACGGGTGGAGACACGGCGACTATTGACTCACTCTGTTATTGGGTACCGTACAAATTGATCGAGGATCTATCCACAGGATACTCCGTACTAAAGACCACTTGAAGGAGGTAAATAGAGCCTTGCAATCTGATTCGCTCTCAGCAACTCCCCTCTAGTATAATACGACCCCATCGAGCCCTGAGATCTTCCGGAAAGGCTCGGGGAAGGCCTTCTTCCCGTTCCCTTCCCGCCATTATTGTCCTCAAACAATGGGCCCGACCCGTCCTTTTCCACTGGCCTATTCAATCAACAGCGCCTTGTCATGTTTGACACTCATCACTCCTCTCGACGATTTGCTTTCTTTTCCTCCCAGATGTCCAGGCCTCACCGAGTCTTCTGCTACTTGTTTGATCCTCTTTTTTCAGCCCGTCTGGACAAACTGATTGGATGGGGCAGGTAGGGGTAGATTCGAACCGCCACGCCCGGAAAAAGCAACAAGCAGCAGCAATATTGCGTCTTTCGCTGCATGAGCTATCCATTCGCCCAATCACTCTCTTGCAATTGGATGATCTCGTGTCGTCAGTCCCCCCCCCCCTCCATTTTCCCTCCACTGATCATCCCTGTGTAACAGAAAAGCAAAGAGAGAAAAAAAAATTCTTGAATCCTCGGTCCCACAGACCAGGGTGGTGGTCCATCCCGGCTTCGGCATCTCAATCATCTGACTGAGAGTCCATGTCTGGGACTTTTTGACCGTCCTTTGTTCATTTCTGGACTATGGTAAAAACAAAAAAAAAGGAAAAAAGGTCCTACTGTAAACCCTTCCGTCGGGTTTTTCGAGAATCAACCAAAGCCACAAATCGAGGCTGGTGATGAGGCCGGAAAAGAAAAGCAACGAAAAACCTATGATTCGGCAGCATCTATCCGGGTTTATCGCCTGCCTCGGTTGATCGTCCATCACCAAGACCATCAAGTAAGCACATGTTTAGACAAACGGAGTACCGGAGTACTGCCTTGAAGAAATCCTGAATCGCGGGGAACGTGCTGAGAACGAATCATGGAGGTGTTGACGATCTCTCAATCTGGTGGTTGCTCGCAGCTCGCTCGGTCGCTCGTTCGACTCGACTCATTTTCATCCGATTGACTTTCCAGGTGACCTGCGATCGCGACGCTATGAGCGTCTCCCCCTCCACTCAGCTGGTACAGCCCATTCGCTGCTCGCGGAGGTTGATCCATGGATATGGAGACGGGCTCCATACGAAGGAAGGGATCCATCGCGGCGGCTAAAACAACTACCAACAGACAGTCCTATCCAGGATCCCGGGATGAACTTGGGTCGTATCTCGCATGATCAGACGGGGTCCGTGGATGACCTCGTGTGAATGGTGGAAACTCGACTCGTGCATGCATTCTCTCCGCGTGAGAGAGGGGGGAAGTTCATCTACGTGACTTCAAGGTGATGCTATCTGTGTGCGACGAGACAGAGTGACGAGACACACCTGGCGGAGATGGGCGAGGATGACGACTTGCCCGATCTGTAGATCATTTGTGCAGCGTAGATGTCAGGTTTCCGATCGTGTGCGAATGTGATACTATCCCGGCGCAGAATGACGGACACCGTCTGGACGCTGTGGCGCTGTGTGGCGCTGGAGACCCCGGGAAGGAAGACGATTGGAAGCTTCTCTCCGAAGGAGGGATTGGCATTGATAACGCCCGATGGGGGGGTGGAATGCATCACGGTCGGATTCTTTCTGAGTCAGCTGTGTCTGGCTGGTTGTTCGCCCCATTGATGTAATCCCACTCGGCTGGCGTGCAAATATTCCTCAGCTTGCAGAATAGATTGAAGATACGAAGTATACTACATCACCGTGAACACCACCATTGAACCCAATGTGCTAATTCAGCTCCGAGGTATTGAGACAGAAAACCAGTTTCAACGTGCACCCATTCAACCCCCACAGAGATAATCCCTGTCTTGCAGCTTCACCTCCTGCTGGAAGTGCATCCAACGTGTAACACCGTCCCACGTAATCCGTCTACTCTCCCGTTTCGTTTCTGAAGCCCAAAAAGAAAAAAAAGACCACCCCCAAAACTAAATTAAATCTCCGAATCCTTCGCCCCCCTCCCCCCTCGCGGGGTCTAGCCCTGTCATCAGCAAATTATTGGAAACCCTATACCCTATACTGATAGAGTACCCCTACGCATCCGTCTTGCACGGATAGCTGCACGCATCAGGCCGCATCAAGGATACCCCCCCAGTGCAGGGTCCATCGATATAAAAGCCCTAGGGACCATGCCCGATAATTCACACCGCTGTTCACACCCCCCGAGATTCCTTCCACCGCTGGAAAAACCAAACCAACTGCTCAGACTTTGTTTTTTTTTTCCTGCCTGCGTATACTGCTGCCCTAGACACGCTGTAGACATTCTACAAACCTTGTCGAACTGCAATAACTGTCATTGCCATCCTGCCTGTGCATGAAGCATAGGCCCTCACTTCTTCTGGATTGTCTTTGCTTTTGCTAGCACCGGTCCAGCAACATGGCCCCGATTTCCCTTGGTGACAGCAGCAACAGCGGCCGCAGCAGCAGCAGCAACGAAGCTCCCACGCCCACCGCACCAGAATCCTTCCTCCCGCTCCTCGAGCAAATCAAGCAAGCCGTACTGCAGGAAGAGAGCCCCGACCGGACGGCCAAATCCCACTTCCAGCTGCTGGGACTGGTGGACCAGCTGCGCCTCGCTATTGAGAGCCCGACCGAGACGCTGCTGCGGTTAATCTACCAGGTGAGAGCCCTTGACACCTGGCAGCAGTAATCCCCGTTCGTCACTAACTACCCCAAAAAAGCCCCCGCAGAACGCTGCCCTCCGTACAGTGATGGACATGAACCTATTCCCACTGCTCATGGACCACCGTCCCGCCGGGCTGTCGGCGACCGCGCTGGCAGAGAAGACCGGCGCAGAGCGGGCGTTGATCGGTGCTTGACCCCACCCACATTTTCCAGACCAAGACAATAATCCACATGCCCTTACTGATGCTTGACGGTGTGCACAGTCCGACTCATGCGCGTGGTGGCCTCGTTAGGGCTATGCACGACCCCGACGGCGGAGCACTACGCCGCCAACGAGAAGACCGCCGCGCTGATCGCGCCCATTGGTCGGGACGGGGTGCCATGCATGTACGTTTACCCTTTACCTTCGTACCTATGCAGCAGCAGCAACATCTCTCCCCAAACCACCACCAAACCTACAGTCCCTCTCAAAACCAAGAAAAAACACTAACACCCCGCCCAAAGCTACGACCTAACACTACCAACCCTCTCCACCCTCCCGACCTACTTCGCCACGCACGCCTACACCACCCCCAAGGAATACGCGCAGGCGCCCATGAAATGGGCCGTCGGCGCCAGCCAGTTCGAGTGGCTGGCGGCCCACCAGCCGCGCCAGCAGCGGTTCAACTCGTACATGGCGAGTCGGCGCGCGGGGAAGCCCGAGTGGTTCGAGATGTATCCGGTGGCGCGGCTGACCGATCCGGCGTTGCCGGCACTCGAGGATGACCCGGAGGCGGTGTTGATAGTGGACGTGGGCGGGAACCAAGGGCACGATTTGCTCGCGTTTCAGGCCCGGTACGCCGATCTCCCCGGGCGGCGGGTGCTGCAGGATCTACCGAAGGTGGTGAAATGGGATGTCGGGAGCGGGATTGAGGCGATGGGGGTTAGCTTTCTGGAGGAGCAGGCTGTCAAAGGTACTTTCCCCTTCCCCTCCCCCCTCTCTCGGTGGAGCTTTGCTTGTGGGGCTGTGGTGGTGGTGGGTTGTGGTGGTGTATGGGGTTCACCCACCCCTTGCGACATCCAACTTTACGCCCCGGCTTAAAACTCGGTGAGCACCGCGGTCACCGGCCAAGTATATGCTAACGGTGGCAGCCGCACGAACCTACTACTTCCGTGCCATCTTCCACGACTGGCCCGACGCCACCTGCCTCCGCATCCTGCAGAACACCGTCGCCGCCATGGACCCCGCGCACTCGCGGGTGCTGATTGTTGACATGGTCCTGCCCGACACGGACGTGCCGCTGCTGCAGGCCTCGCTGGATATCCAGATGATGAGCATCGGGGCGGGCGTGGAGCGCTCGGAGCGCCAGTGGCGGGATCTGTTGGGGAAGGCCGGGCTGGAGGTGACGGGAATTTGGAATACGAATCCCGGGATGGAGTCGGTGATCGAGGCTGTTATCAAGCCAAGGCAGTAATCTTATTCTCTACGGTGGGCTATGGTTTGGGTATTTGTGGGGAGGAGGGGGGGGCGGGGGTGCTCTAGAGGCAAAGACAGTGATCGGTGTTTCAACTGTGAATAGGGTGGTGTCTGTGCGTCTCTGGAAATTACTGGTACATAACCTATCCGGGTAGGGAAGTTGATAGAGAGATAGATAGATGGGGATGGGGATGGTACAGGTATGAGGGGAGGTCGGCGTTAGGTTGACAGTTTGGTGTTGCGTGGGTTAGGGTTTTTTGACAGGTCCAATAAACTAAATTAGAAACTTTGTTTCCACCACTGATGCCTCCCTCATCCACCACCCAAACACGAAATTCCAGCACAATATCCAGAGTCTCCGGCGAACACGAAGTTGCCTTCAATCCTAGGAAACCTCCTTACTGAGTTTGAGGTGTTACAACAGCAGCAGCGCAGCCTCAATTGACTTCCTACCACCCTCCTCCAACTATCCCTCGACCGCAACGCACCAAAGAAAAAAGGTAACCGAACGTTACTAATTCCAACTCGGCTCCAAACCCCAGACCTCCAACCCATACACTTTCCGCCCCTTGCATAACCACCACCATCTTGCAACGTAACCCCCTCCAAATAGACTAAACACCTCACCTCAGTGCCGCCGCAGCGGTCACGATCGGTATCGGTATCGGGATCTTTCATCCGCCACGCACGCACCAACCACACAGCCTGCTCCTCGTCGCCACGGCACCCCCCCCCCCATCGTAGAACAAGCACTCCACGACGACCACGCAACCCCACCCCGAAAAGTGCATATGAATTGAATCCACGGCCAGCGTAGCTTGCCTTTCCGTCCTCTGACTTTTCCTCTGCACAACTAACAACTAACATCGTATTATCATGCTTTATTGGAGTTTGAGCCCCGAACCGATGGACCAAAGGTTGTCAGTTGGAGCTGTCATATTGGTTTACCGCAAGGGGGTGGCGGCGGCCGCGGCGCGGTCATGGGGTCACGGACTGGGAAGGTCGGTTTCACGGCACTCGAAGCCAGATGGGGGGACTACCTTCGCACCGTGAGAAGCACCGAGGGATGTGGAGGCTGGGTCGGAGACTGGACTGGATGGATGGGACTGGACTGGGCTGGTTACAGTAACTCATGTTTTGAATGGCGCCTTCTCGGTTCGTTTTGCTTCCGGATGGGTTGGAGAGAGAAGAGTCAGGGATACGGTGTGGACAAGCGCTGCATTGGCCCCTGGCTCTCGTGTCGAGGCTGCACTCGGTCGATGCTTCCTTCGAAATGGCATTGTGGCTATGTGGAACCGGACTGCTGATGAAACAAGCTGGTCATTGATTTTCCCTGACAGGTTCCTGGTACGACAGCTAATACTTCCGTGCTTTGGGTCAACTGACGGTTTGCCTTGTGGCTATACTGCGTTTCTGTGAAGCTCATTGTCTACACTATCACTTCTGAACTATTCTAAACAATCTTTCGGACTCAATTGATTCAACTATTTAATCTATCTAGATCTGGCAAATAACAAAGTTGAAGCCAGCAGTATTGTAGCAACAGCCATCAACATGCCAGCACCAGCAAGTGGACAAAGTTATAATACATGATTCCACGATGAAGGGAAGAGAACTTCCATGGGATATATGGCAACAAAAAACATTTAAACAATTATGTCAGTGGCTCTAAACCAGCAAGATCATGGCGAGAGCGCCAACGATGCCGGACGCACCGAGGGACATCTTACTAGCACCACCGGTGAAGAGGGCGGCGGCAGGAGTAGTGGCAGACGAGGAGCCCGAGCTGGAGCTGGAGCCAGATCCCGAGCTGGAGCCCGAGCTGGAGGTTCCAGAGGTGCTGCTAGACAAGGTAGGAGCACTCGTGGGAACGCCAGGGGCGGCAAGTCTGCTAGACGAGGGAGCGACGGAGAACGAAGGCACGGCAGAGCTGGAGGCGCCGAAGCCGACGGCATCAGCACCGGACGGGATTACGCCAGAAGAGCCGGATCCGTGGCTTCCACTGGAGGAAGCAGAGCTACCCTGGCCGTTGGCTTCGGCGCTGGCACCGCTCACAGTAGAGCCATTGGCAGATGCAGCCGCAGATGCGGAGACACCAGAGCTGCCATTGGCTTCAGCACTGGCACCGCTTGGGGCAGAGGCCGAGCCGGAACCAGAAACAGAGCTGCTTGAGCTGCCGTTGGCTTCGGCACTTGCTCCAGAGGCAGTGGAATCAGCGGAGCTACCCGAGCTGCCGTTGGCCTCGGCACTTGCGCCAGCAGTAGAACCAGTGGAGCCGGAGCCAGTGGAGCCAGTAGAACCAGTAGAATCAGTGCTGGACTCGGTAGAGCTGCCAGAGGAGCCAGTAGAACCGGAGCTAGTAGACTCGGAGCCAGTCAGACCAGAAGACCCGGTAGACCCGGTAGAACCAGTGCTAGACTCGGAAGAGCTGCCAGTGGAGGAAGTGCCAGCGGAGGTGTTTCCAGAAGAGCTACCAGTTGAGCCGGTCGACCCAGTGGAGCCGTTGGAAGAGCTGCCAGTGTTGCCAGAGGAGCCAGTAGAAGTACCCTGGCTACCGTTGGACTCTGCACTAGCACCGCTGACAGTAGAAGAAGGAGACGAGCCGGTGCTAGACTGAGTAGACGAGCCACCAGTGGAAGGGGTGTTGTCGGAAGAACCAGTGCGCGACTCTTCAGATGCAGAAGCGCCGGTAGAGGAGCCGGTAGTGGATCCGGTCGAGCCGGTAGAGCTGGTAGAGCCAGTGGAGCCAGTAGAGCCAGTAGAGCCAGTAGAGCCAGTAGAGCCAGTAGAGCCAGTAGAGCCAGTAGAGCCAGTAGAGCCAGTAGAGCCAGTGGAGTCAGAATCAGAGCCAGCCCCAGAGCCGTTGGCCTGAGCGCTAGCACCGCTGACAGTGGTCGAGGAGGCAGCAGGAGAAGAACCGGCCCCGCTGGCGTTAGACCCAGAGGAAGCGCTTCCGCCGGTAAGACCAGCAGCACCAGTCCTCTCTGCAGAGCAGACAGTGGCAGTAGCAGTGACGGTCACATAGCGAGTGGATTTGGACACGGAGCTCGAGTTTTCACCGGCAACGGAGATAACACCGACAGTGGCGACCTGAGAAGTGGATTCGGAATCGGCAGAGGCGGACTCGGCGGCGGCAGCGGGAGCAACGGTGGTGGCGGCAGATGTGGCGGCAGCATTGGTAGCAGCACCGTTAGTAGCAAAAGAAGCGGTGGCAGCAGCATCGGTGGCAGCAGAACTGGCAGAAGCAGCGGTAGCAGCAGCGTTGGTAGCAGCATTAGCAACAGAAGTCGTGGCAACAGTAGCAGAGGCGACAGACTCGGTCTCGCTGGCGGTAGAGACAGACTGAGCAACAGAAGTGGCACTGCTGGCAGCGACAGAAGCAGAGACAGAGGCAGAGGCAGTCGAGTTACCAGTCTGAAAGATCTTGATGTAGTTGATCTCCCAGAAAGACTCCTCAAAAGCAGAAGGGTTCTCGGCAACATAGGCAACACAGCTCTTGGTAGCACTGGTCTTGTCGCTGATAGGGCAGCCGGACGAGAGGAAAACACCACCGGCCCAGTCACCGCAGAAGGTAGTGTCGAAGATGAACTTCTGAGACTTGAAGTGTTCGGCGAAGTTGCAAGAGCCCTGCAAGTGGCCCATGGGAGTGCCGAAGGCAGAGATATCGGGGGTGCCAGCAGTAATCGACGTGGGAATTGAGTCACGAGCAAAGTACCAGAACTTGATGTAGTCCTCCTGCCACTCCATAGCATACACACCACCACCTTGCTCGTTAAAAGGGGTGCCTGAAGAACCCTCTGAGCTCTGGACGACACAACCCGTGGTTCCAGCATCCTCACCACAGTGCGTGGCGGTCAGGGTGCCAGTCATATCACCTTGGGCGGAGACATCGCAGGTGCCGCTAGTGTGAAGGACAATCTCGCTGGCCGTGTTCAGGTTGACAGCCTCGATGATATCAATCTCACCATCGGCTGGCCAATTGGCACCGGTCGACCAGAAAGCAGGCCAGGTACCGCATACGCTCCCGGGCATGTGTGCAAGATCAATAATGAAAAGTCCGTGGTCATAGTACTTCTTGCTCTCGATGCGGACCGACTCACGACCGGGTCCGGTGGTGCTTAGCTTTGTTGTGTGGTCAACACCCATGTAGAAGGAGCCATTGTTATTGACCTTGACCAGTCCGGAACTCTCGGCATAGCTTTGGTTAGTGTAGGTGACAAAGCCGTTCGTGGGGTCCGCGCCGGTGTAGAAGTCGAAGTATTCAAGGAAACCTTCGCCTTGCCAGGTTTGAACGAGGTTGTAGCTGGAGGCAAGGGCAGGCGAGATAAGAGCGAGTGAGCTCAAGCTGAGAAGCGTGAATGAAGAAGGCATCGTCACTGGAGTGAGGTCAAGCGAGCGAGGGCGATGCAAATGTTAAAGAAACTAGGCCCTGAGGGATAGGTAGAAGATGAGATCGCGGAAGAGGCTTTCCCGCAACGATTGGCGTCGGTAAGGGTGGTAAGGAATGATAGACAACAGCCTTCAAGGCCGATGACGTGGATTGAGAACGAGAGATCGAGGCGCAGAAATCAATCTGCAGCGAAAGGAAACAAAAGAATGTATGGGAATTATGAACAATCGGAAAGGGAGAGAGAGCAAAGGAAGGGAATGTACATCGAACCAAGAGAAAAGGAAGTATGCGAAACCCGGCTCACGGCTGGGGGCAGGTCGGTCAATAATATAATAGGATAGTAAAATCCTAAATAGAACCATAACACACACCCTGCCTAGCCAGAGCTTCAATGTTGAGTGGCTGCGGACCAGCATGGTTGTCGCCGGCCATAGCGAAACGGCTAGTCATTGTCGGCTGGGCCCATTCACCGAGCGTCAACGGAACACGGCCATTGGAGAGGGGGAGAAAGGGTGGTTCGTGCCGCGTTACTACTACTAGGTAGCGGGCTTTCCAGGCACGGAACGAATCAGCACGCGGAGCTGCATGAGTTTAGTTTTCCTTTCATTCTTGGGCTCGGCATGTCGGGTGGATCGAACAACAGAGCAGAGACGTGGTGGTGGAAACCTGAAACGCGACGAGACTGCCCGAGGGGGAAGATGAAACAGGAGACTGTCTTGGGTGTGATTGCGCTGCTAGCTGGTCGAGTTCTGCATGCAACGGACAAGTAGATATGTAGAATGAACCAGGATTGTTGATCTATTGATTGTATTGCATCTTTGACCGATCGCAATTGAGCAGTGTTGTTGTTGCTGCGCTGCGGAGCGGGAGGGAGATAGACGATGGTGTGCTTGGGGGGCAACCATCAGCCCGTTCACATTCTCGACCGGTCCAGCAGCGTCGCGGGCAGAATTGCCGATCCGGGGCACCAGTCCGAGGCAGAAGCAGAAGGCATCGTGCGAGGACCAAATCTTAATGGCGGGCGGGGATTATCAGGTTGACCGTCGACGAGATAGATAGACTATGCTCGTATGCTCCATTCCCGCGTCGGGGTTGAGTCCGTCCAGAGTCCAGAGTTCTAGACACGGAGAGGGTGGAGCAACACGGACGACGCCGTTGTTTCTTTGAGACCAAGTGGAGGAGAGAAATAATAGAGACAAGAATAGCATCAAAGAGAACTGGAACCGTGTATGAGAATTACCTTTCCTTCAGCAATCATCTGCGCAATCATCTGCACTGAATGAATGGATAATCGATGAAGAAACGAAGGCGACTGGAGATGCCATTCCAGTAACTGAGGTTGTTGCGGAAGAAAGAATGTCAGAAACGCGTATCCGCGGCACGATTCAACTGGTGCCTGGCTGCCTGGCTGCCTGGCTGATGCCTTGAGAAAGCGTCAACTGTGGCTGGGGTGGGGGTGGGGGTGGGGGAAATTCTCCCGCGTTGCTGTGGCTCAACCGCGCCGACGCGTGGCTGACCGCCCCTCCCATCTCCCTCCAGGAGTCGATCACCTCATGTAGATTTCCTATGCTCATCTATCCCATGAAATTGGGCCTTAGTTCCAACTCCTAAGGTCATTCAATTTTTCTACTCCAGTCTCAACTCTTATCATCATTCCTTATCACTGACAAACCACTTTCCCTGAACCAAATCTCCGTTCCCAGCACGAACAAAAGTCTACTATTTTTGTCCCGAGCTTCCCCCTGAGCTACCCAGAAAGCAGGTGTTCTGCCCATGGGCTGAGAAAAGCCAAGCCAATCCGATGGAGACGGCCTTACGGTCCTGGACATGTGGTCCTGTGGTTCTATGGGTCCCTCGGCCCAAAGAGCCGTAACTTATCAGTAGTAGTAGTATTTCTAGCGACCACAGAGGTTTTCAGCCGACTGTGCTGGCGGGACAAAGACAGACCTGTGATGCATCTAGCTATGGGGACTGCTTCCCCCTCCACGCAGTACTGACAACGCCTGTCATATTCTCTTGGCTTTGCTCCCACATCTCACATGAGTGTCATGACACATGATAATCCTATCTTGACAGAGGCCTAAAATCTGACATGCAGGGTTGAAAATCTCCGTGCTCGCCAGTTTACTCCGGTAGTCTTCCAGATTGAACCCTGATCCGCGCTAGTCTCGGATTCTCGTATCCCCCTCGCTAGTCGCTACTGTTGACTTTGGTGGCTAACACAGGGGAACAGTCATGACTTGACTGCTCGATTTCAGGTACAGCTCAGCCAAGAGAACCCCTGGCTCGTGCTATGGGTAGAATTGGTCGACCTAGGGACTTTGCTCGCTCTAATTGTACACTTTGTGGGATCGGAATCGCTATTCAGGTCCCTGGCGACCTGCATGACTCGGTCAATGCCTGGTCTATCGATTCGGTCATGTCCGGACCAAGAATGGGGCATGTTGCGGGCTTTTGTACGGTTGGCCACAGTTTGAGAAAGCCTCCATAGAAGACCCTGTGATCCGCAGGGTGTGACTGGTTGTCAGAAACTTCGTAGACCATCGCTAAAATGGTGGAATCCGACCTATTACATCCACCATCGTAGAGTTGCCGCGAACATCATTCTAGGACGTTCGATGGAATTCAAGGTCGAACACAAGCGACGCATGGTGGCGGCGGTATGTCATTCGCATGTCGAGCTTAGAGCCACGCGACGATTCCTAATCACCGGAAGAAAGTTCCTTGGTGATGTCGGTCGCCGACTGTGGCTTTGTGACAAGTGCTCATTCTTCCCAGACACGTAGGATGCACTTGTTGTCGACGGTTCTTAACGACCACACGCTCCTCACAGTCCTAACATCGCATGAGTTATTGCAAGGCGGTCTTTACTAAGAAGTCGATCACCTTCGCAGGGAAGATCCGACCTCAGGCAGGCGTGCCGGGAGAAGGCCCTGTTACAGTAAATGAGCTGAGTTTCCCTCCCGTGTCACATCACATGCATGGAGAACGCGAAACCGGTCTGCTCTTCGAAACGAAGGCCACCGCCTGCCTCAACTTCCAAGTTAGTACACCTAGTCCATACCTCAGCCCCCAGTACACTCTCGGAGAGCCTTTTCCACATCGCGACGACGGAAGCCGGGTGTCCATCCAAGGCAAATGCCACACCCCGACAGAACTAGATCGCGTTAGCAGATAATTCAACACGATATTCAACTCTCGAAGCATATACTTTTGATTAACCGCTTCGCATTCACCGCCGGAGCAGGCTGATAGGAATCCTTCTCGACTTCCGGCGGAGCATGTGCAAACAGGCGAACGCCCTGTTCACGAAGGTAGCCCTCCAAGTCACCCATGTCGAACCAATCGCCCGCGAGAACTTTCTGTAGATGCGGTGGGAACTCTAGCAGAGGCTCCGGCAAGACCACCCATCGAACACCAGGCCGATGTAGGTAACTCGCCAATCCAGCCTTCGCGGCAGTCCACGGGTAATGGGTGCCTGCTCCACCCAGGCTGAAGAAAGGGATGTCCTTCCAGTCTTCGTAGCGTTTCTTTCCATCTTTCGTGTTAAGCGCAGCATAGAACAGGCCCGTTAGGGTCTTACGGTCCACGATGGTGAGAGGCAAGCAGAAGTGTCTCATTATGCGCTCCGTGCTGATGTTGTCGTCGCACAAGGCAAGACAGCCGTGGTAGATGCACGACATGTGCAATCGACTCATGAATACAGACAGCTCCATCTCCTGGATATCCGGCAGCACCAGCTGCTGGGGAGGAGGCCTGAGAGCCGGCCTGAATGGCGTCATCTGCTTTTCAGATTGGAAGATGGGTAGAACAGGAGGGTAGGTCTTCCCGAAGTCAATAGGCACCGAGAATTGAAACCCATTCCCCGGAGCAGAGAACTGGGCAGAACTAGTTCTCGAGGATGCTGACGAGGGCACCAGGGCTGTCGAGTCTGCTCCGTCCTTGTTGGCATCTTTCGCCAGATTAAGACACGTCTGCACGGTATGGCGCAGATGCTCGGCCAGGTGAGGGTTCGACTCTAAAGCCCCGGACTGAACGAGCTGGTCGCTGAGCGAAAGTACAGCCGAGCTCATCTGCTCGACCACGGACTCTAATTCTCCGATGCGACTCTTAAGGGAAGACATGTTCGCTTCCTTCCGCGAGCGATAGGCGCGCTGCGCAAGGCGGATCTGCCGCCGTCGCCTCTGAGCAATATTTAAGCAGCTGCATGTCGGGTCAGGCGATAATGATAACAAAGACATACCTCTTCAGGGTCTTCCGCCATGGATTCATCGAGTACTTTTCGAGGCCGACCTCGTTTAGCAGTCGTACTTGCCCCCGATGCAGGCTTCTCAACCTCGGTGTGTTGGCGCTTGGGATGCTCTGCTACAACATGATCTGCATGCGTCTGCTGGCTGTCGATTGTGCTTGAAGTACTATCGATCTCAAAGACATGGTCGGACATGATGCCACCGAATAAGATTGGCTGGGTAGAGTCCCCAGGTAACGATTCAGCAGACTCGGGCACCGGGTACGAACAAGCTGAGAGCAGCGAGGTGATCTGTGGTGACGCCATGGAATCCGACGCAGGGTGGGTAGAACCAAAGAACTGATCGTGAATAGTCTCCCAGGGCACTAAAGTGGCGTCGGTTTCCGTTGCGCTTTCTTCAAGTTGTGTTGCGGCATAATTCAGATGCGCCATAGCATCATAGGTGGGGGGGTATTTATGTCTTAGGTGACAGGATGCTACTCTGTCGAAAGATATAAAAGCCGCAGATGAGCTGTTATACAGACGGACACTTAAGTTTGTATGCTATCAGCCGGTTGCCACGCGCGAGGATTCATCAGCATCGTCAGCAAGAAGGATGCCACCCAACGGGGCGATTATCGGCGCGGTCAGATTGTCAACGGTTGGGTAATATAATCTGGGACGCCCCAAGGCCTGTGCTAATGCACGCATAACTCTTGGCTATGCAGAAAACGAAGTTGTCTTGTTGGGAGGCGGGATGGGGATTCGTGGGATTCCGCCTCGGCCCCAACTGTTCACTAATCATTTTTTTTTTTGCCTCAGGCGAGAACACGCTCGTATTTTCTGCCTGCTTTGTCACTCAGTCCAAGTTGTGCGCGAGAGCGAGCCCGAGAAGGCGGTGAGGAAAAGAACAGTTTCGCCCTTCCGTTTTGGCCAGCTGTTGGCCTCATAATCGCTGGGTTCTGCAGCGAGGTTGCGACCATTCTGCCATTCGGGCGGTCAGCACTCGAGGCTCTAGTTCTGCCACCGCCTATTTTGAACAGTCTCGCAGGCCGAGATTCGCCCGTTGTTCATCGGGAGTAACCCGCTTTTTAGATCCGAGCCATTCTGCCTGCCACCGCCTGTTTTGAACAGTTTCGCAGGGCCGAGTTTCGGCCCTGGCATGGTAAGGAGCAGATAAGAAGTGCTACTTCTAATGTTCTTTGGATTCTGGTCTTACGACATATAGTACGGGGTGGTCCGTTTCGTGAGAAATACGAGATTATATTAGTTGACTGTTGAGCCAGACCTGGTAAGAGCTCGGGAATATATTCTCAGTCTCTGTTTATAGCCTTTTAGCCTTTTAGCCTCCAAACGCCCAGTCATCAAAACATGATGGCTATTTATGTGCAGATATCACTTTTAATCTCTCAACGACCTCTTAGGCAGCGAACTCCTTCAAGTAGGCAACAAGCTTCTCAACGCCGGACTCGGGGATCGCGTTGTAGTTGGAGGCGCGGATACCTAGACGTCTCGTTAGACACCATCATGAGCGATGCCAACCAACAACTAAACTTACCTCCGACGCTTCTGTGGCCCTTGAGACCGGTAACGCCACGCTCAACAGCGCCCTTCAAGAAAGACTTCTCCGACTCGTCGACGTTGCCACCCTGCTCGGGTTAGTGCATTTCGCGTGCAGCTTCGTTTCTGCGGTAGACATACCTTGGTCACACGGAAGCAGACATTCATCCGCGAGCGGACGCTCTTGTCCGGGACAACGCGGTAGACCTCAGGGTATGCGTCGAGAGTCTGGTAGATAAGGTTCGCCTTCTTCTCGGCAACGGCCTGCTGTCCATCAACCTTGTTGGGGAACTCGGCAAGGAGCTTCTTCAACACCTGACCGGCGATGTAGACACTAGATGACATCAGCCACGCACAGTTGAAAGAGCTTCACGTTGCATACTCGAAAATGGGCAGAGTGTTGTAGAGACTGTTGTTCTTGGCGATGACGGAGTAGTCGAGGATGGTGGGCGCAATGGGCAGACCGAGCTTGCGCAGGATAGCGGGAGAGGCGGGAGGAGAGACCGGGGGCAGGAGGTCCTTCTTGATGATCACTCCAGTAACTCCAGGCGTACCGAGGTTCTTCTGACTTTTTGGGGGTTAGTACCATAATTGAGGGGATGGTATGGATCTGCCCTTACGCTCCGAAGAAGATGACGGAGTAGTTCTGTTCCGAGTTAGCGCATGCTAAAACGACATTTCAGGTCATCCTTACCTCGACCGGAATCCGTCTGGAGAGGATGTTCGACGAAAAGTCACCGATGACAATGGGGTCATTGTCGGTGCCCTTGGGCTCCAGCACCTTGGGGAAGCCAGGGAATTCGACACCATCGACAGTCTCCAAGGCACACATTTTAGCAGGGCTTCAATCACGGTCGGAGCACCGGGTGCCTACCTCATTGTCGCACATGTACACCATAGCAGCCTTAGGGCTCAACGACCAGGTGGATTCGTCCGCAATCTTGCCGAACTTCCCATCGTTGATCGTTCTCGAATCACTGACGACATTGACATACTCGGGTCCGAGGAGGCGGGCAGCTTCTTGGCTGGCCTTCAATGACCATCTGCGCAGGCCATTAGTCCAACAGCGCCGTAATTGATCGGTCGGGACACTCACGATCCAGTCACAAGGTAGTCCAACCGCAATTCCGATTCGACCTTCTTGAGAACCTCCTTCAGCGCGTCCTCCTCGCTGATCTCGGGGTGTTCCTTCACGATCTTCTGTCTTTGCTTCTCGACCCAAACGGATACGATATTATAGACGACTGCGCCGAATTGGCCGGAGCCACCACCTGCAATGGACGAGTCAGACGACCGAGCCGTAGCCGCAATGACGAAGGAGTGCCGCAAATACCTTGCATGAACAGGATCTCGTAGGAGGAAGGAATGTCGAGGAAGTTGGCGAGGTCAGCCTTGGCAGTGTTCAGGATATTCGAGGCCAGCTCGCTGCGGTGGCTGTGCTCTGCTACACCCCTATAGAATTGAGCTGTCAGAGAAAAAAATGGTTGCACGGATTGGCGATAAGATCGCCGGGATCGGAGCGCCTCACAAGCCAGTGTCTTGGTAGTTCAACAAAGCCTCAGCGGCGGTGGTGAGAACGTCGGTCGGGAGGGCGGCGGGGCCGGCACCCATGTAGGTGATGTCTTCTCTTCTCATGATGGCAGCGATTCTGTGGATTGGTGGTGTTGTTGGAGATGTCGGGGTTGGATCGTGGGGGGGGGATAAGATGAAATTTAATGACGTGCCCCTCGCCCGTGACTCACTAAGGCAGGTACTGGTCAGTCCCGGTCCGATGTTACATAATTGTGGTACGAGAACCCCACCACAGAAGGGAGCTGTTTACATTGTGTCTGTTGAACTAGACTCCGTTCTTTGGCCTTCAATTGCATAGTTCTGGAGTTCGATACCGAAGGGTGGGGCTATCAATGGCGTGATTGAGAGAGGGATTTCCAGTACTGGAGCGTAGTGCATAAAAAGCTTTAGACCGAAATACAAGTCAACATGAGCCAAGAAGGCTGTCCATGCTAGCTTGGATTGTGTACAGGATTTCAATTACTGGACATCAATTAAGTTCCAGACCAAAATCTACCGCACGTGGCAAGAGACGATAACAAAAATCATGATGATGATGAAGCGGGAGTGGTAAAAGCATGACGCAAAAAGAGTGACGCAAAAAGAGATCTCCCCGACTGGGAGTCGAACCCAGGTCTCCCGCGCTTGTTCCTGTTCAGGATTGACAAGCGGAAATCATGACCGTTAGACCATCGAGGAATTTATGTAACAAGTATGTAATCTTTGGTTTTAGGTTAGAGAATCAACACAGATGCAAAAAAAAAGAACCCAAATCACCCTGCACCCTGCAACATGTGTTTTGGCGCATGTCTGAAAATAGCAAATGATACCGATTTAAGAACGCAGTGACAACGAGACTTTATACCAAGTCAGGACTTGATTGTGGCTCATCAAACTGAAAAAGGACGCACTTATGCCCATTGAACTTACCGTTGCACGTGGCGGATGATCAGCTTGAGACCCCGCTGATTGCCCTTTCAGACATGTGATTCTAGTCCACGCTGATGGCCAACATCAATATAACACTTCGTACAAAGCATATCTGCTTCGACAACCTAGACTCTCGAATCACGGTACATACAGTACACCAGCGACCAGCAAGGTCAACACCAGAGCCACGACCGCGGACAGGGGCAAGTGGATCCCCGATCTCCAGCGGCCCGGGGCCACCGGATCCAAACCATTCATCATCGTCCTCCTCCACATACGCATATATCAACCTCAAACCTAACCTCCCCAATACACCCCAGAACATACACCCAGCCCCCACCAACCAAAATGACAGTCATAGCAGTAGCAGGCGGCACCGGCGGTGTAGGTAGAACCATCGTCGAGACCCTCCTCGAAGAAACCACCCACAAGATCATCATCCTAACCCGCAGCGTGCGTAATTTGTCCTCGGCCTCAAAATACATAATCCCCAGGCCCCCAGGCCCCCAGACCCCCAGTCCCCAAAGCTCATCCTCATGCAGACCCCCAAAGACCCCCCCACCTCACGAACCCAGCACCTCCAAATCAACTACGACGACATCCCCGCCCTCACGGACCTCCTCACCACCGAGGGAATCACAACCATCATCTCGGCCATTGGCATCACCACCGATGCCACCAGCCAAGCGCAACTGAACCTCATCGACGCCGCCGAGCAATCTCCCACCGTCACCCGCTTCCTCCCAAGCGAGTACTCTTTCATCCAGACGGCCGAGTAATTCCTATCCTCTTACCCCTTCCCCTCCCGCCCAACCCAATGCTGATAAACATCAAAAGCCTCCTCGAAATCGACCCCAGCATAAAACACTGGCTGGCAGCCGCCAACAAGCTGCAGCACGACGCGCCATCCCTAAACTTCACCCGGGTGATCCCCGGCTTCTTCATGGATTACTGGGGGATGCCGCACGTGCGCACGCACCTGCAGCCGGGGGTGTTTGGGATTGACGTCCAGAACGGTCGGGCGGCGATCCCCGGCGACGGGAACGACCGGTTGTGCATGACGTATACGTACGACATGGCGCGGTTTGTGGTCCGGTTGCTGGAGGAGGTGGATGCGGGCGAGTGGCCGGAGTTCAGTGTTGTGGTGGGGGATGTGGTTACTTATAATGAGTTGGTGGGGTTGGTGGAGGATATCAGAGGTTTGTTTTGCCCTTTCCTTTGTAGAAGTTCTGGAGAGAAAGGGGGGGGGGCGGGGGGGTTAAGGTCGGGGGCCAAAGGTGAAGCAAGAGGAAAAGGAACGGAAGACACCGTCAGAAAGCACGCGAACGAGACCAGGATCCATTCTAACCAGACTTTCCACATCCAGGTCGAAAATTCTCCGTTGTATACGACAGCCCCGAGAAGATCAACCAAGGGCAGGTCACCGTCCCTGCCGTCCCAGAGGGCTACACCGAGGCGGAAGCCCACGAGGTGACCGTGCTGGTCAGTCGGCTCACCATTGCGGGGGTCTTCGATCTGCCCGTGGAAGGGCGGCTGAATGCCCGATTCCCCGGGATCAAACCGGTCAAGGTGAAGGAGTTCCTGGTTGAGGCGTGGAAGGGGAAGAACTGACCCCTACTCCCGGGCTGTATCCTACATCCTACTATGTGGTCTTGCATATATTACCGTTGGATAGGTTAGACAAACGAAACAGATGTAGATTTTCTTGCTCTTTGCGGATCTTAGGTATATCATAAAAACACAGTCTGAAACGCTGCGTGGACTTTTCTTCCGAACCCCAAGCTAGAACAGAATTCAATGTAAAGTATGTCACGCACACCACGGGCAAAACACGTAAGACAACACCGAAGGAGCCCTCGATCAGTACCCGATCGATCGAATCGAACCAATCTCTACCCCACTCGCAAATCGAGATCCCATTCTTACACCCTACCTAGACACTCGCCCCACCAAGGACCGAGCCAGCCATCCATAGCCTCGTTGTAGTAAATCTCATCAACACCATCATCGTCCTCCCCATCCTCATCGTCCTCATCGTACGCATATTCGACGAACAAGTCTTCGAGGTTAACTGACACCGGCAATGAACGAAATGCACGTTTGGCAGGGCCAGGAAAAGGTCATCACGTACAGGTAGCAGTAATTCCTTGGGTAGCTGCTGCCGCCGCCGCCGCAGCAGCAGCAACGGCAGCAGAGGTAAGAGGGTCAGTGGCCTCCACCAGCTTGGCCAGGTCAGCCTCGGTGATTTCGTCGCCGGGCTCGCGGGTGTGCAGGGGAATGTTTTCGATCTGTCCGGACATTTTGTGCTGGTCTCAGAGGGGTTTGAGTTGCCACAGAGTGAGAGAGGTCAAGGGCAGGGCAGGTGGTATAGAAAAAGTTGAAGGCACTGGAAGTTAAAGGGAGGTCGGTCACTAGCCAGAGGAGAGATACGTCTCTGCTCTCGCGGGATTGTCCATTTATAAATGTCTTGTCCACTGTCGAGATGCCCGTCTAAGAACATAAGTCCTTGGCATCAACATGAAATGCTAAAACGCAATGAAGCAGGTTCATTTGGACGGTGGGAGGTCTAGACCACCAGCTCAAGCAACACTCTCACCTCAGGAAAGAGAAACTTGTGGCCTTGGTTGGAAGACCGACAAGCCCTTTTTCTCACAAATTGATTGATGGCGTATAATAGCCGGGGATGTTATATCGAGAGACACATTGGACAATTCGCCGCCACCACAAAGATTCAAAGCTCAGCCACCAGCCACAAGACCAAAGATGATGCAACCCGCTGTATCACATGCTCATCAACAGATGAAACCAGAAACAAGAATTCGCGTTAACGTGGCTCTGGTTTTCCTGATCTCTGGTGTGGTGAGGCTTCCACAAGTTTCCAATCTGGAGACCACGGGACCCCAAGGTAATGGGAACGGCGTGCTGGGTCCTAAGGGCCTCGTATCCTCCATGATGGATGCTGCCTCTTAAGTTGCAGAAAGGCTCGGCCCGCCTGTGGACATCGTGGTCAGTCAAACAGACAATTCTCTCAGAGTCGCAGCACACCCACCCCAGTGGAAGGCTATCATGGTGCTATCTGGAGTTGACAGCAGATAACCGATGGTATCCATCAAAGTGAAGGAGTCGTGAGCCTCAGCAGACTTGCGGCCCAGGCGCCTTCTCGCAGAGCGTTTGCGACCGTGTCCCTGGGTTGGCTCCTGGTCGGGTTCGCCCAGGGCAGGACTGACTTCTTCTTTCGGTTCGGAAGCGTGCATGACTGCGACGGACGGTCGACCGTTGGATGCGAAGGCTTCTTTCTTAATTGGCGATAAACTTATATTTGGCACGAGCAATGTGTACGCACAGTTAGGAAGGGGTCAGGGGACAGATCTTGCCATTCAGGATAGTGTTCGATCTGCGGACCCCCTCTCTAAGCTTCTCTGAGTTGTGGACTGTGCGGACAATTCGCAGTCATCGTGTGGGCGCATAGCATCTTTAAGTGTTCTTTTGGGCTGCTGGCTCCTCAGGGGACGATGCAGGCAAGGCCGAAACTCGGCAGAAGACACGCGAGCAGCCTGAGCCGCTTTTACCGGAACGATGCTGCGGGTAGTCTGCACGCTGCAGACGAGCTGACAAGTCATCCACCATGGAGACAACTCGACCGAAGGAAAAACTCAATCAGGCATAAGGGAGGGGGATTGAAGGAGGGGAAGAATGTCTGTAGCTGCAAGAGGCTGCCGCCATCCATGTTTGCTATTGGCTTTTAAGCTTTTGACAGAAGCTCCTTGCTTCTTGCGTCCACGGAATCACATCGGAAAATTCGAACCCGGCCTGCATTTCTGCCTGTCGAAACTAGGGATCTCTCGGGAGTACTTCTAGCACAAAAGACTGGACTTGGGAAATCTCTGAGTTGAAGAGTGGGAAGGTCTGAGGGATCAAGCATGCGAAAACCAGGATCGAGTGCCCTGCTCGATGGAAAGATGTCCCGGTCGCAGTGGAACAAAATCGATGCTCGGGTGTTGCCGAGATGGATTGCTCTAGTGGTAATCGATTGTTGATCGTGCGACTGGATGAGTCAACTGTGTTTCTGGGTCAAGGGTCAGATGATTCTGGTCGATCGCTTGGCAATGTGAGGTATCATACAGGTATACAGGTACGGGCGGAGTGGATGCGAGTGGTGTTGCAGATCGCTGTCAGACGTGGCCCACTTGTTAGTGGGTTAATGGTTGCCTCGACAGTTTTGGCGGATGTGGTATCAATGAATGCAATGAATGAAATGAATGAATCGTCCAGAAGAAGAAAGAAGAGAGGGACAAGTGCAGGTGGGGTAAAACACACCGATGCCTGAACACACTGCTGTTGCCAGTGCCCCCTTGTCCTCCTGCCCTAACCTCCACACACACCGACTTATATGTAGGAATGTACGGAGCACAGTGCGGAGTACTTACAATTTCTGGAAAATACCAAGAGGATGCTCAGTCTACAGTCAACCCCGGACGGATATCTCGGTCAATAATCGAGTCTATCATAATTACATGGTGCCACGCACCAAACCTCAAATCAAGGCACTGCCCGGAAGGAACAGGACCAGGAAATAGTAACCGGTTCCGCTCGTGTGTCACTTCGGTCACTTCGGCGGATTCCCAACAGACAAAGACCCCGTTTTATTTGTTCGTCCCCCGCCCGCTCGAGCCTGACGTCAGGTCGATCCCAAGGCTCACACTCCAATCATCGTTCCAAACCCATGGAATGGAGGGGGATTGAAAGAGCCCGTGCTCGTGAGTTGGAGTAAATCGGCCAGGGCGGAGCGGAGGGAATGTCCACCTCTCTAGCAATGACAACAACCCCTTGATTCATTACTTACTACTGGGTATCCGTAGTCCATAAAAATTCCCCGTATCCCATGCGATGGTCTGACAGTTGTCTGACTCTGACACTTGTCACCCTCGTGGTCCTGCCAACGGTGCCATAAATTACCCGACTTTCGCCAGCGAAACCTACCTACCTACCTACCTACAAGAATCGAATGATCACAGAACCCCCGAGCCAGCAGCCATCATGACCGACACCGCCATCACGCGTCTCCAGAACCACCTGAGGTGCGATCTCGCACGCAAGAATCGCATCGGACGAGCATGCGTTCTCAAGCGCTTCTCCCAGTGGCTGTGGTCGGTATGGATGATCGACAGCCCCCAGACTTCGGCGCGTCGCGTCGAATGCACCGATCGCACCGAACCCACGAACTATATATGTTCGACCACAAAAGCCCCCGTCTATACACTCCCTGCACCTGAACAGCCAGTCCAGGCCCCCCCGCAGCAAGACCAACCGTGCCAGCCCTGCAAGGCCTGCAAGGCCTGGGGCGTGCCGTGCGACCAAGTGCACCCCCGCTGTTCGCACTGTTTAGAGCAACAGATCCTTTGTTTCTATGTAGCCCCGACCCGGAAATCCACCAGAAAGTCCACCCGATCGACGAAACCGAGCCAAGTCGTGGATCCAACCCCGCGATTTGCACGAACCTTAATCAGAGACCGATGACTGCATGAGGCAGCCTAAGAAAGACGTCGGTTTCCCCGCACACAACAAGAAAACGTGAGACACGCGGGGGAACATCAACCCAATGATATGGCAGGTACTTGAAGCACCCTTCCATTTTGATTTGGCGGCCGATTATAACTCTCTAGTGCCATAACGCATCAGATGAAAGCCATCCGTGTTTAACTGGCTTAATTTGGCACATAAGGACAATAAGATATCTGTCCATTATGAAGACCGGTCCGTGCAGTCAGATACATCAACGAAAATAGCTTCATATGCTGTACAAAGTCATGTGAGATGAGCTTATCTGTCAGAACCCCCCAAGATATTGGTCTGTCCATGATCAATAAACATGATGTTTGAATTTTAATGAAGCTCATGAATGAAATATTATAAGGGGGGATATTCTTATGGCAGTCTTATCAAACCCAGTCAGGTCGATGCATAAGAGAAATAGCCACTCAGTAGCAGACGTAGAGTTCTCTCACAAAACGGAACAGAAGAAGAATGACAAGCAACAAGTAAGGAGTAAGCCTTGACCTTCAGCTCCTTGACTAAAACCAACAAGATAATGAGATGAACAAGAAAAGCGGTTATCATGAAAGACGAACCCACAGGATTTACTGTGGTAGTTAAACCGGGCTATACGATATTGTTCTAGCAAATAATCATGATAAGCAATATCGGTTGCTAAGATCTCTTCTTACTTCATTAAGCGTCACCAGTTTCTTGAGTTAGAATATGATATATATTCAAAATATATAACCTCTGATGGTTATACAGTCATATCCTTAATACTAGCTTACCTCAAGCCTACCCTACCACGTATGTAAACCGATTCATTAGCCCTATCTAGCT
The DNA here is from genome assembly GCF_003184825.1 of Aspergillus fijiensis CBS 313.89. Lineage (NCBI taxonomy): Eukaryota > Fungi > Ascomycota > Eurotiomycetes > Eurotiales > Aspergillaceae > Aspergillus > Aspergillus fijiensis. Next base: position 247,974 of record NW_024468997.1, on the reverse strand, counting down.
GCCAGGCGGGTTCTTTCTTCACTGCTAGAACCTTGCCCTTGCACCCATCCTTTTCTTAATGGCCGGATTTTATGCTTTACCATTGACCTGTTCAAGCGATCTCTATATTGAGCTAGTTGGGGGTTTGAGAGTGGTGACGAATGAGCTTCACCAGATACATACAAGCTACTGTGCCAGAGAAATGGATCTAAGCTAATGGGAATGGAATGTTTAGCTAATCGGTGCTTGCAGAAGAAGCTCATTACACCAAGACAATAAAAGTCGCAAGTACCTACACAAAAGGCTTAATGTGCATAAAGTGAGACCTTGCGGAGGTTCATATTATCTAGTTCCATTGCGGATCCCCAGGATATCTCGGGACCGTGCCGTTGCCGTGCTAAGTAGGGAGTCCGACTTAATTTATACCTCTACGCACTCAAAGTCTAGGAAACATTGGCTATGGGTACGAGTTAATGCTAGTACTTCCTCGCTTATGACGCAACGCCAGGATCCCGAGCTCTATTTGGTATGTTCACCGATCAAAGACCTTCCCGGGGTTCCTGCAGTAAAAGAAGTGTACAGGTCAGTTATCACTTCAATTTAGAAAAGTTAATCACAGCCAGAGGAGAAGACCATACAGAATCCAATGGGGGTCCAGAGTTCCTTTCAGGATTTTCTGTTTACCGGTCGTAACGTTAACAAAGCTCCTCGGTCTGGCCTTTATATCGAACCAGCACCGCATTCGTGCGTTGGGCTTTGGACTATGCCAGGGTACAACGTACCATAAATAAGATAGTTTTATCGCCAGGCTCCTGTTCAAGGGCTTCCTTTTTGCCAAAACCGACAGGTGCCGTCCATGTCTATGGCTCGACTGACCATATTTTTCACGGCTGTTTTGGCCTTCTTGCACTCCTCTGGACTTGTACCGTCGTATGTGATATTTTCGTGGAAACTGCCGTCGCCGACGTGGCCCTTCACGCATGCATTAAGACCCAAGGCGGCTGCTTCTTCTTTGCTCGCAACGATAATGTCGGCTAGACGGCTTAATGGGACAGCGACATCGGTGTTCCCTACATTGACGAGATCGAATTAGCGGTCTTCACATAAGGACGACGGATGTTCAACCCCACTGACACATTTCTTCGCCATCCTTCCGGAGGGCGAGCAGTGAATATAATGACTCTTTCCTGGCAGACCACAGAAGCTTCTGTTCATGCTCGGTGTGAGCAAACTCGAAGTCCTCAGAACCGTGGGATTCGGTGATTTCGCGAACTCTCTGAATCGTCTCGTCCAACATCAGTTTCGAGCCCGCAAATTTCAAAAACAGGGTGGGTTTTTCTTTCCAGACACGTGGTCGAGTGATCCCGCCCTCGTTAACAATGCGCATCTGGGTCTCATCCATAAGCTCGAGCGCCGCCACGGGAATACCTCTGGGGATGACCTTGGTGGCCGCTGAAACGGCATCATGAATTGTATTGAAGGGAACGACTGCAACAGAATAATTTTCGGGTATGACAGCCAGTTTCAGTGTCGCTTCGGTGATGATGCCCAGCGTACCCTCGGAGCCGACAAACAGTCCGGTGAGGTTATATCCGGCACTACACTTACGCGGCCGTTGGCGAGTCTTCACCACGGTGCCGTCGGCAAGTACAACGGTCAAATTGATAACCCAGTCACGCATGGTACCGTAGCAGACTGCATTCGTGCCCGAGCAATTGGTGCTGATCATGCCGCCAATCTTGGCACTGGGTGCTGTGAAGATCACTAGCATCAATAGACAGATATGAGTTTCACCGGAGCTACAACCTGGATCCATACGGAAGAAAAGGCCACTGCCCATCTGCTTCAGTTTGTCTACCCACTGAACGCTAGGTTGAACAACTACATCCATATCTGTCTCATGAATCTGAATGATTTGGTCCATGTAAACGAAATCCATGCTCACACCACCAAACGGTGCTGCCGTACGGCCCTCTAGACTACTACCGCCGCTATACGGGATAAGGGGTACTCGCCATTTATGGCAGATTCTGGCAATTGTGCTGACTTGTTCTGTGCTGTGTGGATAAGCAACAGCGACAGGCAGTGTATCAAGCTTGACGGAAGACCACTCAGAGAATCCGTGCATTTTGAGGTCCTCATCATCCGTCGAGTGGTTCCCTAACTTATTTTAATGAAAAGCCCTGTAGATTGTAGCTTCTAGGTCTCCTTCTAGGTCTCATATTTTTGGCTATGGGATAGTTCAAAATCACGAGCCAGATAGATACTTAAGGAACGATGTGTCCTGGATCCTTTCCCATAGCTTCTATGATATACAATGGAACCTTGTCTGACCCATTTGCATTAGCCCTCACTCTCATACTGAACGTTTGTGTCTGAGGAGGCAACTGTTTTTGAAATCCACTGTAAACACGTATGACTGGGCCATTAGGTAATGTTACAGGGCTCCCACATGTCTATTAATCATAACCATGCTTACACGATCTTGTTTCCCTTGATGCATAGTAACTTCACAGGAGCATACGTTCAACGAAAGAAGAAGTTCCTCAGAAAGCTGGAATGCCGAAGTCTAGCCATGTTGCCACGCACGAGGTCACTTTGGACATCGGAGCACTGTGAACCGATCCCCCTCCCAATGGTTTAACATGGCTATCGAGCAAATTACGTGCGATATTTCGATGGCTCTCGAGGAGGGCAGTCTGTGTCTTCTCTGCATACCCAGGGGTTGCTGGCGAACGGGTCTGTTGAACAGACGTATGGAAATCACCCCATCCGGACTCTAATACCCTCACCAAATTATAACTGACATTCTGGCCTAGATGGAAGCCGAATACGCTAAGATTGCGGACATCATCCGCCAGAAAGCCCGCTCTCACCACAAAAAAAGGCTCCTCGTAGCTATCGCTGGCATTCCGGGCTCGGGAAAAACAACCACTGCAGCGGCAGTCGCTCAGCTTCTGCGATCTACTTCTCCCGCTCTGGCCACGGCGCTTCTGTCCATGGACGGCTTCCATCTCTCGCGGGCTGTCCTAGACACGCTCCCCAACCGAGAAGAGGCTTATCTCCGTCGCGGTGCGCCCTGGACGTTCGATGCATCCCGTTTCGTTGCCGTTGTCCGACAGCTACGCCAGTGGGCAGACCTAGACCCTCAAGCTAACCTAAGTGTCGAACTGCAAACCATCTATGCGCCCTCATTTGACCACGAGGCGAAAGACCCCGTGGAGGACGGCGTTGTCATCACCCCAGACACGTCCGTCGTCATCATCGAAGGCAACTATTGCCTGCTGAACGAACAAATATGGCGCGAGGTCGCGCAGCTAGTTGATTATCGCATCTTTGTCGATACAGACCTACAAGAGGCCCGCCGGCGTGTCGCCAAGCGGCACGTTCAGGCCGGGATTGAGGCCACTCTCGACGCGGGGCTCCGTCGGGTGGACAGCAACGACTCCCTCAATGCTCTGATCATTCAGGACAAGCTGATTACTCCCGACTTGGTGGTGCGAAGTGTAATAGAAAATGCATAACATTTCGCAAATAATTCACATTTCTCACTGAAGGCTACAAAATACACGCACCTCCCCCCATCAAGAAACAATTATATCCTAGACCGTAACCCGACATTACTCCTTGATCTTCTGCTTGTGAAAAACATCTACTAAATTAGCCTCTCTCCCACATCACATCCCAGAAGGGGTTATACCCGAACTCACCAGGAATCTCCGGCATCCAATTCGCTCGACTCTCACAGAAGAACTCCCCCTTCGGCGGCAGAACCTCGGGGTCATCCAACGTCCCCACGCAGATATAACGGAAATCATTCTTCACCGCATCCTAGCCATTCCCCGGAAACATTAGCATGCGTAGCCCAGACAGATCCCAACAATTAGTGGACGCGAGGAACATACCCCATATTCGAGAATAAAGCTTCCACAATCCCCGCAGAACTCCCGATGGATCGTCGATCCCGAGCCATTGTCCCCGACGAATTCCTTCGGTTGGCCGGATTTGAGCGTGAGCGCGTCCTTGGGGACCTTGGCTGTTAGGCCGTAGTTGGTGCCGAATGCTTTCTGTGAAGAGCACCACGGCCCCATCGCCGTCGGTGTTAGCCCGTGGGTTTTTGGGAGAGGGTAGGGACCTTGGGGGATAGGGTTGGAGGTATAAGGAAAGTATAGGAGCTCTAACCTTGCAGCTGCTGCAATGGCAGAGAGATGTGCGGGCGTCGTCCGGGGAGGAGAGCGAGAGGTCATAGGTGATGTTGCGGCAGTAGCAGGAGCCGGGATAGGTGGGCATTCTGGCGGCTGAGCTGTGGAATTGCGAGGTTTGAAGGGAATGGAAATGTAGTCGTTGTCCTTGCCAGTGTCTTTTAGTGTTTAAAGTATAGGTGGTGGAGGGAAAGTGGCTGTGGTTGTTGTTCTTGATCATGAATATGAACTTGTTGTATACAGCGCGAGGCCGGGCTGCTTGCCGAATATTGACGTCATGTGCAGCAGCAGCAGCCGCTGTTGTTGTCCATCGCCGCCAGCCATTCTCCCTCCCACCACCACCTCCTCCTCTTCCTCCTGCTCTTGTCACTCCCCGCATCAGCCCCGTCGGACTGGAGCCTGTCGCTTTGTACTTGTACATACTGCTCAATGGCGTGGTCCTAGCTTTCTGTCCATACTCGGGAAGCTGCGTTTCTCGTCTTTCTTTATGCACAGTCGTTCGTTTGTTCTCGCCCCCTCTCCCGTGGCGTGATGTGACTATGACACGCCAAACGCCCGCGATCATCCGACTGTTCGCGTGGGGATTTATACCTCTGTTTCTTGCCTCTCGGCTCTCTGGCTCTACTCCACTTGATTCCGTCAACCCAACGGAGTGAACTTTGGCAGCAATTCGACGGGGGGTGTTTCCCGCGCCCGCACTCTCTCTTATCTACAGAGTCAGACCCAAACCCGCTTCCATAAGTGTACACCCAACATTTCTATACTACGTTCGACTATAATTTTATCCACGTTATCCTCAACACAATGACAACATCCCCACCACCGTCCCACCAACCTCCCGGCGACCAATCTCAATCTCAGCCTCTCGAAAAGCGCGCCGTCGTCTCATCCTTCATCTTCAATTTTAAGGATGGGAACCCGCTCGTAGCGCTGTTCAAACGCAGCGACAAAGTGAGAACATATCGGTTTGTCTCCTGATCGCCTTGGGTAGAAGTCCAACTCTAAGAGTCAAATCAGTGGCCACCTTGCCCCAATATCCGGCAGCATATCGTCCGACGACCGCGACCCGCTCGCAACCGCCTGGCGCGAACTCTCCGAAGAAACAGGTCTCACTTCCTCTAACCTCACGCATTGGCGCACCGGAAAGCCATTCACATTCAGTGATCCGTCAGCCGGACGCGAGTGGACTGTGCATCCGTTCGGCTTCCTATACAACGCAAACACGCCTAAAGAATCAACAGCAAATGAAGAAGAACCGTCCTTCAAGACCGACTGGGAGCATACAGGCTGGGAATGGCACCCGCCATCCGCGATCCTCAATGAAGAGCTCTCGCCCACCGTGCCTCGACTTAAGGACAGTTTCCGCCGCGTATGGTTCGAAGGCGATCTCCGCAGTGAACGCGCTGGCAATATCCTCGCCACGGGACTAGAGCGTCTCCGCAATGACCACGAAAGCGGCTCGCAGGAGCTCACGACCATCGCGCTGATGATCTTCCGCGACTTCCTCGTCCAGACCCAGAACGGGATGGACGCCCGATGGTGGGCCAACGTGCGCATGGCGGCGTGGCACATGATCAAGAACGGACGGGAGAGCATGGGCGCCGCGACGATGAACGCGCTCGTCGCCGTGCTCGCCGAACTCGACGATATCCTCCACCACGACGAAAACCACAACCACAGCCCTGGCCGTAAAATTAACCACTCCGACGAGCAAAAGTGGGAGCGCATGCTTGCAGTGCTGGACCACCACCTCGCCAGTCGCAAGAGCAGGGCAACGCAGGTCAAAGACGCCTTCACCCACTACATCCGGTACCACTTCCTACACCACGGCGAGCCGCGGGACAAGCTCACAATCCTGACGGTGTCGGCGAGCTCGACGATCCGCGACAGCATCCTGGACGCGTACGCTTCGCTGGACATCCACCTGTTGGAGCTGCGGGTGCTGGAATCCCGGCCCCTCTTCGAGGGCGCCAGCATCGCCTCGTCGCTGATCTCCAACTTCAAGTCGCGGTTTGCGGACACCCCCCACAAGAACCTGCGGGTCAAGGTGTACACGGACGCGTCGGCCGCCATCGCCGCCGCCGGGGTGGATCTGCTGCTGCTCGGGGCGGACCGCCTGTCCGCCACGCGGGGGGTCAGCAACAAGACCGGCTCGCTGCCCGCCGCTCTGTGCACGCGGCACGTCAGCCCGGACGCCCAGGTCGTCGTCCTCAGCGACCTCGAGAAGATCAACGGCGCCCCCAGCGTCATCGACGACGACAAGCACGAGGACAACTCCCCGCTCGAGGTCATGACCACCTGGCGCAGCGACGGCGTCAAGGGCGTCGGCGTGTTGGAGGAGGGCATGAAAGCCGCGGCTGGCCCCGGCAGCTCCAAAAAGCACGACCCGGGCAACTCCGCTGCCACCGTCGACGTGGAAAACATCTACTTCGAATGGGTGCCCCTGCACATGGTCGATGCCTTCGTCAGCGAAGAGGGCGTCATGGACGAGGGCCGCATCCGCGAGAAGTCCGAACAGCTCGGGAACAAGGTCGATAAGTTCTTCCTTGACTTATAGGGCGAGGGCTCGGCTCAATAAATAGAGATATCGACCCTGATTTGCTTTGGGAGAAGACGGTTTTTAGTTCTTCTATTCTGCCCATTTTCCCCCCCTTTTCCTTCCTTCTTTTCTTCTACCAGAGATGTGGGGTCATGCAACACGACTACACCATACCATCTAGGGCAATTCTGGCATTCCACCTTAGCGCATAGTGAGATTACATAGTGCAGTCATCCTGGTATCGATTCTAATGCAATACAACAATTCCACGCTATTAAGTCCATCCCCGCTCGAGTCATTTTCACCCCCTGCACAACTTCATACAAGCTACAACATTGTTTCCCCCAACAACAGCCGAGATATCCCGCTGGGATCTGATAGGGTCAATTCCAAAATTACAGCGGGACAATGCTGGAGCAAGAGACAAAGAAACCGGTAGCACTATCTACAGTAACCCAAAATGATTGGCCCCCTCGCCCCTGTCAATAGCCCTACCCTTGCACGGACTAATGGTACTATATGTATCTTACCAGGATATAAGTTATATCCCTCCACCCTGGTCGGAGACCACTATACTATCTAGCTCATAACTGACTAGCGCGGTTAGTCACACCAGGAGCGCCAGCGCCAGCACCAGCGCCAGCACCAGCACCAGTCTTCTCTAACCCCCCTTGCAACGCCAGCTCCAGCCCGTCGGCCACATGCTCCGGCACACTCAGAAACGCCGAGTGCGATGCGTCCACGTGATAGCGGCCGGGGTTGCCCAGGGTGTGGGCGAAGGCCTCCTGCGCGGCCAGGGGCAGCGCCTGGTCTTGGTCGCAGAAGAGGTAGAAGGCGGGGATCTCGCGCCAGGGTTCGTGGAGGGCTGGCTCGAGGAAGGAGGGCTTGGGGTGGCGGTGCAGGTTGGCGATGGCGCGGCGCTGGGCGGCGGGGGTCAGGTCATGGTAGAAGATCCTCTCGGGCTGGGTGGTGTAGACGTATCCGTCGTCGGGGGTCTGCATTGTTGGTGGACGAGTGTTAACCGACGGCTGTTGTTTATGCAACAGAACGTTTGCGATAAATGGAAGGGGGCCACTTGCTGTGAAACTCATCCAAGGCTCCCACTTCCCTCCCAGCATCTCGAAGAGGGACTTGCCCTCGGGCGCGACGAAGGCCGCCATCCATACCACCTGGATCACGCCCCCGGGTTGACCTGCGCGGGCCCGAGGCGCGTAGCCGAGACCCTCGACGGCGCCCGCGGCGACGATCCCGCCATAGGAATGGGCGACCACCACGATCGGACGTCCCTGGTCGGCTAGACCCCGGAGAACCCTCCTGGTGTGGGCGATGTCGGCATGGAGACCGATTGATGGATCGGCCGCGCCGACGGACTGGTTCGCAACGGCCTCGGACTCGTACCCTCGCTGCCGTAATACAGCGCGGATGATGTCGAAGGTATCTGGGGTGTGCCATGCACCGGGCACGAAGACGAAGATGGGCTTTGTTTGGGCAGTCATTGTGATTGTGGATATTCGGATGCTTTTATCACTTTTGGATCATTCTTTGATTCTCTGGCCCTTTCTGCGGGCCTGGACAGTGTACTTATAGCGAGGAGTGAAGACTGACTATGGGGACATCGGGTCTCGGCCAAAGGGGAGGGAGGGGGAAAGCGGAGATTGTATGGCGTTCATTTAAAATGTTTAGATTGTTGTCCAAAGATAGGCCGCAGTTTCCCCCCCGGACGGTAGGCTAACGGCCGCTGTCAGACCCACAGGCGGGCCTGTCGCCGAGACACGATGTACAATCGGCAGTCGCACCATCTTGGAGGTCCCGTACTAGGACTATAGTGGTCCATCTAAACTGACTGGGGTCTAGCGAAGGACTGGTCGCGGAACGGAGGTTGTCCGCCGCCCACCATGACACCCTGTGTTGTTGGTGGCCACTAGGCAAACAGAAGTACTGGCTGACAGTGACTTGGGAATGCACTGTACTCCCCTGCCAGGAGCACCTAAGAGCACAAAGGAACTTTCGAGACTATGGGCCCCTATTTTCTTATTCTGGACATTTCCCGCTTCTTTAAAGCATCAGCCATGATTGAATTGAGCTTGTTCGAGCCGTTGGGCAAGTCTGTGGACAGCAATGGCATCGACGATGGATGTCAACGAGAACCGCCAGCATGAAAACCGAGTGCTTTGCATTTTCATGACCGCCCTAGGCTTGCTCTTCGTGATCTTGCGACTTCTAGCGCGGTGGAAGAAGGGCTTATCGGTTGGACCGGACGATTATACCATACTGTTGTCAATGGTGAATTCGAACTCGAATGCTTCGAACTTATTACTTCACCACTAACTTGGCTCTGGCTCGCCGAGTGTAGGTATTATGTACGCGCGGATCTTTCCAACGCGGAACTTCCGCATCGCTTCTCTCGTCCTCGGCAGCATCGCAGTCTGCTGGGTCATGGCAATCATCTGTGTGAGCGTGTTTCAGTGCGCTCCCATCGCGAAGGCCTGGGACCAGCAGCTCCCAGGCAGCTGCATCAACCTGAAGGGATCGTTCATCGGCAACGCAGTCCCGAACATTGTGACTGATGTGGCGATCCTCTCATTACCAGTGCGTGTAGTCTGGGGTCTGCACGCCTCCCTTACGCATCGACTGTCGGTGATCGCCGTATTCCTGCTGGGCAGTTTGTGGGTTTCTCCCTTCCATCTGCCTCCGCCTTACCTCCCTCTATCTACTCCGCGCCGAACGCTGTCAAGTTCGCGCCGTCTTAGCGCCTCAGGGTATCGAGTTAGTAGCTGTCCAAGAACTGACACATGCACACCACAGCGTCGTGTTCACCAGCGCCTACCGCTTGTCCTCGCTCTTCCAGTTCGAACCAGCCGACACCCCCTGGACACTTGCCACGGCCAACACATGGTGTCTCATCGAGTGCGCAAGTGGGATCATCTCCGCCTGTCTCCCGACCCTGCGGCCGCTGTTTGTGGCGCTCTCATCCAAATTCGCCAGCAGCGTGGGAGGAGGCTCGCGCGGACGATCGGTCGAGAATGGCATCAAGGACTCCGAGCTCCAGAGCTTAGATGCCCTCAACCCCACATTGCGGCCGCCTGGCGAGCACCTATCCAGACAGCTTGTGTTGATGGATGTAAGCCAGCGGGATAACGCTTACGGGGATGAGGTGCCGCTGAATACAATCCGAGTACAGCGCGAGATCACTTGGCAGGAGACGAGGGACATCCATCCGCGAGAACGTAAATGATGAGATTGTGTGTCTATGAGCAAAATGCGTTCACCATGGGACTCGGGTTGTATCAACGAGTAGTATGTATCTTGGCTAGATGAGATGACAGTGAGGAGGGGTGAGCGCCAGGCAGGCGAACAGGAGCGCTTTCTCGCTTAGGAGGAACCATGGGGCATTTCTAGTCCATCTTTGTAATGTTCCGCCTTTCGTTTGTGAAGGAATCCATACAGTGGGACCACTCAAACGAGACAAACTGATCTTTGAAAGTATTTCAAGACAGTGGCATCGAAGCATCCGGACAAATGTGCAGATATAGTTAGTTGGTGTGTGGTGGTAGCTCTTCCAGTCGGCCCGAGCCGCGAGTGAGCCCATCGAATGCGGCATTTCTGCCATCTCTTCCCGCTTTGCAGCTGTCCGTCTTATCGGCTTCTGGGAAATCCAGAAAGGACTGTCTTTTGAAGGATAGTTCATAAGAAACTTGCAGAGCATGTAAAGACGATTGTAACATGTCTTAGTTCAGAGAGTTTCAGAAGCTGGATTGATCTCACCTTCTATAACAGCGAAACAAGAAGCAACCCAGCCCGAGCGGAGGCTTTGTGGGTGAATATATAATGGGTGCTGTAAGCCCGCCAAGGCCAAGCTACAGAACAACACATTGTACACAAACAAATAGTATATTCTCAGATCGATGAAAAGCAACAAGGCTGATATTGTCCATTACCCTATTCACAGAAGAAAGCATACTCCAAGACTCCGCTGCCAAGGCCTGGTTCATGAAGGCCAACATTCCACATTGTAAAAGCACAACAGACAAACAGAAAGGAACTCAAAAGGTATCATTCAATCCACAAAAGTTTCTCCGCAGTCAGCACTCGCGAATCCGCGCCTGCCGCTTCGCCGTCCCGATGTGCGTATTATGTACTTTGGTAGCGAATTTGAGGCTGGTCAAGGTCTCGGACAGGTGGGCTTGCAGCGGGCTGACCATGACGAACATCAGGGTCTTCGAGTTGCCGCCGAGGGAGAATTGGAGGAGGTAGGTTAACTGTTAGGTTGTTGTTAGCTGACTGATGCAACACCAAAAGAATCATCTGCGCGGCGTACCTTGCTGTTGCGGTAGGGAATATGTCCACCCTCCTTGCCCTGTCCCAGAGCAGCGATCACATCGCCCAAGCAGCTCAGACTGCGATTGATATTCTGTGTCTCGCGCAACCGCTCGCCAGTTGCACCACTGTGGCTGAGGCGCTCACTACCAGCGAGATCGACGAGGTTAAGGGTGCCCTCGCTGCGCTCCCCCGTAATATCGTTCTCACCGATGAGCTTGAGAATAAAGACCGAGTGAGACCGAGAAGACCTCTCGTTGGCTTTGGTTGCTGCAACGGAGCGGTTGGAGGCGGCCCTCTTGAGGATGGTCTCAACCATCTCAGGCGATTCTAGGCGGACAGTGGTAGCATCGGTTACGATGGTCTTGCCCCTCTGCATATCATGGCGGATTTCGAGCTTCTTTCTATCCAGGTCGTCGGGGTTGCCCAGCAAGTCGTTGAGGTTCTCGTTGTACACCTCCACGAAATTACCTTCCATCGTGTACCTCCAGCCTTTCTCCTCGAGGCCAGTGGCCGTCTCATAAATCTGGTGCACGGCCCGAGGAATCATACCGTCAAGAGATGACATGGTATGGGTTTTACCACTGCCGGTCTGGCCGTAGCAGAAGATGCACACATTGTATCCATCTAGAGCACTCTGCACCAGCTGGCTGATTTCATCGAAGACCTCCGCGTTCTGGGTAGACGGCCCGAATACACGATCGAATGAGAAGTTACTGTTCTTCCTTGAGATTGCTCCAAGGCTGCTCTTCTCCTCCGGGCCCAGCACTGCTATCTCTTTGCAATCCTCGGCGTCATCCGGAAACTGAATCTGAGCGACTTGATTGACAGGATCCGAGGGCAGCGAGGGGCGGACTCGGCAGAAGACTCGAATATTGCCTTTGAGCTCTTGTACCTGGTTGTGAAGTTTCCTTCTCAACGTCTCTTCCTTGCGGAGCTTTTCTTTTGTGGCATTCGTTTCAGCCAATGCGTCCATCATTTGTTGGTTTAGACGCTCAAAAGCCTGGGACTGCTCTTCGCGACCGGACTCCAAGAACTCGATGCGGGCTTTTAATGCACGCACGGATGACTCCATAGTTACAGTGTTGGTGCTGGCTGCATCCAGATTGTGCCTCAGGTCTCGGTTGGCCTTACGTTCACGCTCCAAATCAGCCTTCAGGGCGTGTATGTCGTGTTGCAGGGTGGCGACTTCTCGTTCCTTCTTCTCCAGCTCGGCATGCGTGCGCTGTGTGTCAAGTGCAGATTGCGAAGTGATCTGACTGAGTTCGCGCATCCGCGCAGCTCGTTCTTCCTCCATCTCGTCATCAAAGCGCCGCTTGAGTTCCTGAATTTCCTCTTGGTGCCGCGAGTGCATTGTCTCCATTTCTCTTCTGCCTTCCAATCGTACTGTCTCCAATTCCATACGTCGGCGGGCGTTGATGTCGTCGACGATCATTTCATGGTCTCTCTGTGCGTCTTTGAGTGCTTTCTCCGCACCAGCAAGTCGATTTTCCATCGAACCCATTTCGATACGCAGGGTAACATTTGTTTCTGTGAGTTCTTTTGACGATGCCTCTAGTTCACTCACTATTAATGGTTTTTAAATTAGCACGGAGAGCCACGATCAGCGCGCACTTCTCACTTACCTCTAGACTTGTATAAATCCACTGCATCTTTCAGCGCTGTGCTCGACTGTCCCTGTTGACTGACACGTTCTTCCATGCTTCGCACAAGGTCATACATTCGCCTTTCTCGGAGATCCAGGTCCCAATCGCCACCTATAGAATAGTTAAAAGACTTGATCATTGAATCTTTGGTAAGAAATTGTGGCAAACGGGATGGCTTTCGGGAAGAGCGAGTAATGGACAGAAGAGGGGTAGATGGGGCTGGTCTGACGGGAGTAGTGAAGGGAGATCTAGAAGACAGGGCATGATAACGCAATTGACTCATAGAAGCATGATGCGCAAGAGGGAGTTTAGAAGCCAAGGGATCAATGGGGCCAGGAACCAAAGCCAGTCTGTCCAACGGCGAGCATGGTGAGTCCTCACGCTGGGTCCATGGCCAGATCCGGGAAGTCTCATTGCTTGGTAGAGTCCTTGTGGCCTGGGGTACGGTAGCAGGGGATGAAAAGCAGTCAAACTCGCGCCTACCCTTACGTTTTCCAAGTATGGTACCCTCCGAGTCCTCTTGTTCACGAGAGCCCATTGCCGTGGCTGCGCGGGGGATGGCATTGGCCATTGGTCTCCGGGAATTGGTAACCGTGTGTGATCGTGACATACTCGTGTGCGGTCGTGCGGTGGGTCCGGCGGAAGACGAGACGGTCGATTTCGTTCTTGAGACAGTAGATGCGGAGCGGCCAAGGGTATTGGAGCTGTAAGTGTTCGCACGGCCGTGCGTCTTGACTGTGCTGCTGGCGATACGGGATGTTGAAGGCGCTGCAGCGGACTGGGTTGTGCTTCGTGGACGGCCCGGTTCTGATCTTGTTAGTGTCGAAACTCCTCCACCCCCGAACAAACCTCCAGAGACGTACGCGACAGGCCTGAAGTCTTACTTGTCACCGTGCCAGCGATAGTACCGGGTTGCACGAGCCCCGAGCGGGCGTTTGTTGAAGCCGGATTCATTTCCTTCAGGCCGACTGTTGGGATTCGAGTTCGTGACGACGTCTTCGACTGGATCTACTGTCGCGTTAGCCTGACTGTGTGGCCGACTGAATGCCACTTGCTATTACCATGTGATCGTTCTCCATACTGAGGGCAGGGAGCCACGAGCCCCTAACTGGTCAAGAGAATTCTTAGGACGGTTTTGACAGCGGACGAGGACAAAATCTGGCGCAAAGCAAGGTCGTACTCGAGACGCGTGGGATAAGCTAAGCAAGAAGAGCAATTCGCAATGGGTGGAGACAAGACTGAGACTGCAACATGCCAGGAGGAGCGGCGGGTGTGTGTAATTAAGGTGCAGGCTGGGCCGGCGTTCGGATGAAGAGGAGTTGAACCCGGCAGTAAACAGGCTATCCAAGGCCAGCCGGTGGTTTGTCTCTGTTGCAACTTGCCGTTTCTCCAGCGACGGGAGGGCGGTAAACAAATTCGGCTGACTCAGCTGCTGACTGGCGGGGGGAGAGAAGCCGCGCTAGGCCAGGTGAAGACTAGTGGTATTGATCTGATTGTCGTACTCGTATTTACTCGATTCTTACCATTTTCTAAGCTTCGTTGATCAATTCGATGGAGGGGGAGGCTTTGTACAACTTCATCTGACAAGTGTCTGTGTTCACAAAAGTCACAAAAGTCAATTGCTATTGTGAAAGCTTCAGTTGTTTACATCTCTGGTTACTCCATCAGACCCTTTCTCATTTGTTTCCTTGGGTGCTTGACTTAACTGGACCCGTCAATCTGCGACTATTTACTCCAGTTCTGGCCCGCCCGCGCGGGTTTCCACTTGTTCCCTTCTTTCTAGTCTACCACTACTGAACTCGGGCTAGTAGCCGCTGCGCCGCCGCTGCTGCTTTGCAGACCGACCAAACCAAGAACAAGAACAAGCTTGCCTGCCCCGTTCCACCATCCACTCTCACTCCTCCTCTGTTCCTCCCCATTGTCTCTTGTTCTCTTGCTTCTGTCATAGCCTTGCTTCCTTTTCCTTTCTACTTCTCCCCTTCATACTATTCTATTTGTCATTTGACACACCAGCGTCATGTCTGGTCGTTTCGTGCGTTCTTCTAAGTACCGTGAGTTTCCCCCCTACCCCCCTCCCTCCACTTTCCCCTCCGATTGCCCGCAATCTGACAGGTAGCAGGACACGTCTTCGGACGGCCGACAAGAAAGGTGCGCGACCTCCCTTCTGATCTATCGCAACCCGAATCGATCCTCACAACTTGAACAGGAGCAATGCTATGATAATCTTCGTGTTTCCAGAAATGCCTGGGATACCAACCTCGTCAAGGTCCGGCCGCTTTCATCGCCCCTAAGCCGCCTCCGCCGGATAATCTGACCATGCGACTAGGTTAACCCCAAGTATCTCTCTGTGAACTGGGAGGCTGGTGGTGGTGGTGCTTTTGCTGTCATCCCCTTGGAAGAGCGGGGCAAGCTGCCCGAGCGCATGCCTCTGTTCCGTGGTCACACTGCTGTTGTCTTGGACACCGACTGGTGAGCAATGGCCGGCATTCGCAGTTGAGGAGTAAGAGCGAGCTGACGTGGCTAGGAACCCTTTCAACGACGACCTCATCGCGTCTGGTTCCGACGACGGAAGGGTACAATAATCCGATCACGTTTGCGATACCCCATCGAACAAATAAACTAACAGGTCGCGTGATAGGTTCTGCTCTGGCGTGTACCTGAGGGATTCACCCTCTCCCCGGATGTTGATCCCGATGAGATTCAAGATGTGGCTCCTGTTGGCAAGCTTTCCGGTCACCCCAAGTGTGTCTCTCATTCAAGCATCCTCGTTGCGCTTTCCTTTATAGCGCTGGGCCAAACTCGCTAACGCTATCATAGAAAGATCGGACACGTTCTCTTCAACCCCGCGGCCGAGAACATCCTGGCCACGGCTTCGGGCGACTACACTGTGAAGATCTGGGATATCGAGGCCGGTGCCCCCAAATTGACCCTGAACTTGGGTGATATCGTGCAATCGCAGTCCTGGAGCGCAAACGGTTCCCTCCTGGTCACGACCTCCCGAGACAAGAAGCTTCGCATTTGGGATGTGCGTCAAGAGCGCCCCGCGCACGAGACACAAGGACACTCGGGAGCCAAGAACAGTCGCTCTGTCTGGCTGGGTGAACGCGACCGGATCGCGACAACCGGTTTTTCCAAAATGAGTGACCGCCAGCTGGCGCTGTGGGATATCCGCGCTCCTCGCGAACCTATCAACGGGTTCAAGACTCTCGACTCCATCTCTGGTGTCTGCATGCCATTCTGGGACGAAGGCACTCAGATGCTGTACCTGGCTGGCAGAGGGTGAGTGATCCTCCGTGATAGACTTGGGGCTTATCTAACCTGATACAGTGACGGTAACATCCGCTACTTCGAGCTGGAGAACGACAAGTTCGAATACCTTGCTGAGTACAAGTCCGCCGATCCCCAGCGCGGTATCGCCTTCATGCCCAAGCGCGGTGTGAACACCCATGAAAATGAAGTCATCCGTGCCTTCAAGACCGTCAATGACTCTTACATTGAGCCTGTCTCCTTCATCGTCCCCCGCCGTGCCGAGACCTTCCAGGACGACATCTACCCCCCAACCATTGGCCTCAAGCCTGCCATGGGCCCCGACGAGTGGTTTGCTGGCAAGGAGGCCATCCCGCCCAAGATCTCCATGGCCAACCTCTACGAGGGTGAGGGACTGAAGGAAGTGACTGGAGTGCAGGAGAAACCCACCTCTTCTTTGGATACTCCTGCTCCCGCCGCTCCCAAGGCCGAAGAGCCCGCCCCCGTCAAGAAGGAGGCCGAACCCGCCCCGGAGCCGACCCCTGTGGCCAGACCTAACGCCTCCATGAAGGACCAGGGTGCTTCCATGGCCGCCATGGTGAACAAATTCGCCGATCAAGAAGAAGAGGCTGAGCCCGAGGAGCCGTCCGCTTTCGACGAGGCCCCCAAGCCCGCCGCTCGCACTCCCGAAGCCGCCTCGCCCACCATCAAGGCCAGCCCATGGCACCAGAAGGAAGAGGAGGCCAAGACGCAACCCACTTCCTCCAAGGTACGAACAATTCCTAGTCTTCTTTGCTACCATCTCACAACCCCCGCAAAACTAACGCATAAACAACAGGCCTCCCCCGCCCAAACCCCCCGCGCCGCCACCCCCACCGTCGCAGCCCCAGCCCCAGCAACATCCACCCCCTCGCCCAGTATCTCCACCAGCGCCGCCAACGCCGCCGACGCCGTGCAACGGGAGATCGGCGCCATCAAGGAGCTCATCGCCGAGCAAACCAAGACTATCGCCTCCCAGGCTCAGCAGATGCAGAGCCTGACCGCGGAGATCGAATCCCTCAAGGCTAAGCTGGGCTAAGCCTTTCCCTTTCGCTCCATCTCGCCCCCCTTTCCCCATCTACATCACCCATAATCCCAAACCCAGCCAACCTACCTCCAATTAGGTACTGCATGTATCTATTATGACTCTCTTTTTCTTCTTAATCTCGGAGCACACTGCGTTTTCCCTCAAAACCAAACCCATCAACGGACAGGACCTCTGATGTATACTGTATTGTGTGCGTGTGTGTTCATGAAATGTAACTACTTTCTCTTTTCACCTCTCAAGCACTATCCCCCCTTTGCCGGCCCGACGGCCCCTTTTGCATAGTGATGTCTACATAACTTATAACTTGATAGAGTTGTGCATGGTTGTCTTGTTGCTAGTGTGCATATGCATGCTTTGCGTAGCTATCTTATACTCATGACAACTACATCTACGAATATCGGGGTATTCACGAATTGTAGTCATTATGCGACTCTTGATCGTGGAATCCATACTTATCGGTAGCAGCCGAATTTCATAGATGGCTATTTCATGTGAAGGTTGTGATTTTATTGTTCATGCTATTCCCATCTTCGCTTTCGCTTGCGTCTTCAAACTGTGCTATGGTGCCTTGGTTGGAAACGACACAAGGAGATGAAAGTATCTCTCGCCACTGGCTGCGGGTGATTCATCTACTCCGATTGTGAGGGGGCGATGCTGCCTTTTGACCATATGAGTCTCAGAGGATGGGGACGGAAAAAGGGAAGATTCAATAATCAAGCTCAGATGGATGTCCGCTCTATATGCTCTTTGTCAATGGGAAGAATATGGAGGATGTGAGAGGATGATAGGTGGTATGATATGCAGAGGGTGGAAGGGGCGTGGGAGGGAATGAGATGAATCTGGAGATTGTGACGGAAAGTCAATCAATGAAAAGAGATGCGCTGTCTCTTTGTTCGACCGTAGTCATGATAAAGCAGTCAAGCAGGGAGGTGGACAACTACCACCGGCCTGCTTCTCTCTCCTTCTCCACCCGGGCGGCACGAGCATCGTCCGTCTCCTCATCCTCATACTTGTAACTGAGACGGCGGCCACCACTCAACCCGCGACCGTCCCGCTTCCGCGACGACGAGGATTTGCCGCCATCCCTGTCTGCGTGCATGGCCTCGCGACGCTGCTGCTCCTTGAGCATGCGCTCGCGGTTCCGGGCTTCGCGCTCCAGGGTGTGCGGGTCTTTCTCGGGCTCGCCCGATTTGGCGGCGGCCGAGGCCGTGGTCGCCTTCTCGCGCAGGCGGTCGCCACCCTCGTCGTCACGACCACGTTTGTCCCTTCGGGAGGAGTGGTGGCGAGAGGAGTATTCACTGCCAGCAGGGGATCCGGAGCGGTCGCGGCGGGAGCGCTTCCTGTCGCGATCTCGATCACGGTCACGATCACGGTCACGGTCACGATCACGGTCACGGTCACGATCACGGTCCCTGTCCCGATCCCGGTCACGGCGGTCTCGATCACGGTCTCGGTCACGGTCCCGATCACGATCACGATCTCTATCTCTGTCGCGTTCACGGTAGCGATCCCGATCCCGGTCGCGGTCACGGGTACGATCGCGGTCCCGGTCCCAGTCGCGGTCTCGGTCACGGCGCTTGGAGTCACGGTCCCGATCGCGCTCGTCGTCGTAGCGGTTGGAGCGGTCTCTACTAGCCCGATAGCTGTCGCCCGTCTTGCTGCGGCTGTTGTCTTCAGGGATGGCCGAGAGCCGATCGGCGGTGGTAGTGGCGGCGGTATCATCCCCATTGCGGTTGGGGCTGCGACTCCAGCTGCGGTGGCGACGGGAGCGATGCGATCGTCGACCATTGCGCCTGTCCCGGTCCCTATCGCGACGGCCGTGGGCAGTCGAACGGCGAGAATCGCGCGAAGGAGAGCGGGTGCGATGGCCGTCGTCTGCACCGGACGCCTCGTCGTACTTGTCGTCGCGACGGGGTCGTCTGGGTCGCTCGCGGCGTCGCTCGGGATCGTCTCCGGGCATGTCCACGCTGGTGGAGCGTTGCCGATACGAGCGACGACCGTCCTGTTGGGAAGGAGGCTGGGGCGATCGTGACCGGCTCTTGGCTCTGGATGTCGACCTCGGTCGTGACCGTGAGCGGGAGGTTGATCGTGGTCGCTGATCGTCCTGAGTCGGCGTAGCGCTTGCGCTGGGAGAAGGACGATTAGTTAAGAGTTGAGCTAAGCGGGTTGAGAGTTTCGTTTCTCACCTATGAGGGGTCGCTCCGAAGGGCTGCGCAGATGAAGCCCCAGATCGTGCCCCAGGAAGCTGGAAATTACGCTGTCGGAGAACGCTGGTGTTGGGCAGACCCTCTCGCATGGCTCGAGGCGCGGCAGGTGCGCCTTCCACGCCTTGACCGCGAGGCTCGGGATACATTGCGCTGACACCAGCTCCCATGAAGGAAGCTCCTCCTCGTCCTCCACCAGAGAAGGCGCCACGCATGAACCCTCCGCCTCTTCCAAAGCCACCTCCCATCGGTCCTGGCACTGGCACTGGCATTCCCATGGGGAAGTTCGACATCGCCTGCATGGCATTGACTTGGTCTAGACTATCAATGGTGGGGATGCCCTGAAGCTGAGTCTCCTCCTGTGCCGAAGTCTCCTGTGCAGCAGCAGCAGCAGTAGCATCTGAATCAGTGGGATTCGATTCACCATTTTCAGCATTTCCCTCGGTGTCTGTGCCATCATTGGGCACATTATTGTCATGTGTGTCGACCACTTCACCGTTAGGCGCTGATTCGTTGACCTCCTGAGCGTCTCCTTGAGCGAACTCCCCAGACATATCAGCAGCGCCATCCTGCGACTGAGCGGCCGCCATGTCCGGGTTCATATTAGAGGCATTATGGTTAGGGAACGCTGGGTAGTTAGCATTAGGGGGATAAGCGGCCTGCATATGTCCACCAGCAAGACCGCCGCGGCCACGACCACTAGGGAAATATCCACCACGACCGCGACCCCGAAAATTGCCTCTGCCATACCCCGAGCCATACGACCCGTTTTGATAATCTTGGCTAGGGAATTGTTGCTGCTGCATTTGAGCAAGGTTGGGTTGAGACATATTATATCCACCGAAGCCAGAGGGGCCCCCGTATTGCGGACCCATACCATTTGCGAAAGCATTTGGATTGAATTTATCTTGGCCTCCATTCCACATATTGTTCTGTGAGCCGTCCCATCCCCCATACATCCCCTGACCCGCGTCGAAACTCATTCCCATGTTCATACCATTCATGTTCATCCCGTAGCCCCCAAACATACCCTGATTCGCGGCCATCGGGTCCATCGCCATTCCAGGCATTCCTGAAGTAGCATGTCAGTAAAGGAATGGCAGACAGAGATGACAGGGCGGAGACTGACCCATGGGAAAATTGAACATGCCATTGTTCATATACTGGCTCATCGGATTGAAGCTTCCGGCGTTCCAGCCCATGTTGGGAAACATGCCGGCGCCCGCGCTAAAGCCCATACCGTTGGGAGCCACTGACCCCGGCTCGCCGCCCTGAGAGATATCTTCCTCGTTGGCCTGAGCGGATTGGTTCTCATCGGTCGGACCATCCTCCCGAGCTCCGTCTTGGGCGGTCTCATCTGAGTGATCCGGTAAAGGCGCTGAAGAATTCTCGTCATTTTCGCCCTGCAAGAATATCGTGTTAGCGAGGCAAACTATACTTGTTTCGGAGGCCTACCAGAGCAGAAGCCTCAGCAGGTTCGCTGCTGATGGCGTTGTCCGCATTGGGCTCTGGATCGTTAGATCCAGTAGTGGGCTCTTCAGTGACATTATCAACAGGAGCAGTGCCAGATGCCGGACCGTCCTCTGCGGGCTGATCCCCAGCACCAGTCGCTGCAGCCGGAAGTTCCTGTTGAGCTGGAGTCGCATCCGCGGGCGTCGCCGGCGTCGCCGACTGTCTTTCCTTCTCGCGCTTCTTTTCCTCGGTGCGAAGGAAGGCCTTGAGGGTAGTTCGAAGGGCTTTGTTCGGTTTGCATAGATCAGAAGAGAGGGGCGTATGCGCGCAGACGGGGCATGTTTCGGGGAGAGACACTTGGCCTGATCATTGCGGATTAGTTGAGACGACTGGGAAAGAATCAAACTGGAAGAGGTCGCGCGTACAGTTCTCGCAAATGGCTTGATCGCAGCACGGAAGGCGGAAAGCGTTCACAGCCAGTTTATTGCAAATGGCGCATCGCAGCTTGAACGGAATCTCATCCTGCGTCAATGAGCTGCCCGGCGCAGGGAGGGCTGATCAGTCATCACGGTAAACAATATAGCGAAGACACAAAAGATCTAGCCTACCTGGCGATATCCATCAGGCCCGAAGGCTGGTCTGCGACAGCCATCGCGAAGATCACCACCGGCTCTTTTCTGGAGGGTAGTGGAAAGCGAAGAGATCAATCAATGGGGACGAGAGACGTCCGGGCGACTGATGTTAGGAGAAAAGAGAGGTGGAAGCCAGAATGGCGAAGATAAACCACATGCTCAGTGCGCCATCAACGGGAGACAAGGGCCATGCCTGCTGGCGTCACCACAAGTGAAGTAATGTTGTGATTTGGGGAAGATTAGCTCAGGTGGTGAATAGCGATCGCTATGGGATCACGCATTTGCCTGCCGGGACCAAATTTGGAGGGTCGGACAGCGGGCCGGAGCGGAAGAATAATACTTCCTCCCCGGTCCCGGTCTCGGTTTCATAACTGAGTCTCAGCTCGCTCTCTATCAACCACTTGAAACACCCACCACCTGCAGAGGAGGATAAGTCACCTCGTTTGACTCAACTTTAACTCTATGTATTCTTCTCGAATCCAACAGCAACATTCGCAAAGCAAACCAAATTGAACAGGTACTCTATGGGTCAAGAAGCTTACAGTCCCCAACCCCTTAGTACTCTTGATTAATCTTATTTGACTATCAGTATGTACATGTACAACCTAAATATCGCTCAGAACGTGTTGTTTTTGTCGATCGCACGCGTCTGATATATCTACAAGTACTGTATTAAGACATGTCATGTTGGTAACGATTGATTTACACCGCCCGGCGTTTACGGCGTAATCAGTGTTATAAGGTTCGCTACATTGATCCCATGTACGGCAAGGCTCACGACAGAGCAGCAGCATCATGAAGGATGAGATATTGGTTGCAAGTGAGTAAGCACTAGGCTATGCGCACCTGGCAGCCGGAATTGTCCTCCCTTCCGGTGACTTCCAATCTACCTATGAAGGATCGCAAGGTGTTCATCAACCCGCATGCATCCCAAGTTCTCATTCCATTGACACGCAAAACACTAGGCAAGGCAACAGGGGCAGGCACCACAAAACAATTAAGCAGCACATGGTCAGATTAGATCAAGTTAATTTTATGCCGTCAGTGACTGAGGATGGCTAGAACAAACTGGCCAACGAGAGATCCCCCCAACAATGGCGATACCCACAAGTTGCGGTTTCTGCCTGATTGTCGGGTTTCTCGCGCCCCTCTGGAGTCTCAAGAGCTCTTTGTATCATCATCAAGTGCCGTGGGTAGTAATGGTGGTGCCTTATTTGAAGGCAGGAAAGGGAAGGGGGGGGTGAAGGGTATTACCCCATGATCAATCATGATCACGAAGGGGAAGTAAATAAACACAGAACACCGCAAAGACTATGAAACTATGGCTCAGCTCTTCCATGCAAGAGTTGAGTTGAAATGTATCAAATCACCTGTATGACTCCCCTCCCCCCGAAAAAAAAGGGGATAGGCTGTGTAAGGTAGACAGGCGTCGGAAGCAGGGATGAATTTGCATCATCGACCTCGCTGACTCGACGGAATGAATCACGCGCGGTAAAGGTAAATGCAGTCAAGATCCAATCAGTGGGTGAACCAGATGCCGGAGTTCTACGGGCGGGGTGGCAAGGAGGAAATGGTTCGTTCGCTGGGGAGTGGGAGGCTGCGGCTGTGGTGACTGGGTGGTTGTAGTCATCGTCATCAAGCCTGCAGAAGTTGAGGTGAGGTGAAAGAAAGGGAAAGAGGGTGGGTGTGGTGGATGAATGAGTGATAGGGCTATCTTTTTTTCCAACTGACCAGTTGAACCCAGGTTGAAGGAAGTGGGAGAGTTGAAAATTACTCGGAGTGCTCGAGAACTGGCTGCCAAAAGAAAAAAGCGAAAAAGGAACAAGGAAAAAGAAAAACGAAAACGAAAAAAGAAAAAGAAAAAGTAAGTAAGGACGAAAATAGGCAAAATCAGGCCTAGCGTTGCAGGTGTAACGGAGGCGCAGGGTTAAAAAGGGCGGCCGCTGCTCCCCGGAAGGAAAGACACCCGGACCTTCTCTTGTCTGGCTGCTTGTAGCTGCTGTAG
Organism: Aspergillus fijiensis CBS 313.89; assembly: GCF_003184825.1. NCBI lineage: Eukaryota > Fungi > Ascomycota > Eurotiomycetes > Eurotiales > Aspergillaceae > Aspergillus > Aspergillus fijiensis. The sequence continues at coordinate 224,665 of NW_024468997.1, read as the reverse complement.
CTGCTGTAGCCACCTCGCCGCTGCTCTTGGGCACACGCACTTTGCTGGCTCTTGGCACTACTTTACACGATCTGACACTACTTTACACCACTGTTACCGTATTGCCCACCTCCCAAAACACAACACAAGGGACAAAAGCTCGGGCCATCCGCTGCGCGCGATCTACAAAAACATCCCCTTCCTATCCTCTTCATTGTTCGACAATTCTTGATTATTATTATTATTATAGTAATAATACTCATCATCAAGAAAAACACATCGAGTTCTTGACTGTCTCTCTTTGATATGATCATCACTCAAAGGTTTCATGTCTTTCTAAACCCAGACTGAACCTTCTCAATATTCTATTGATTCTTCACTTCTTGTGACCCTCGAACACGATTTCCACCAAGTTTACTACTGGCGGTAAAGGTACGAGAAGAACCAGTTCCCCATATTTATTCTATACTAGTCTGTTTTTTTCTTGCTTCTAGGCGCGCACGCGCAATATTTTGTCATTGTCCTTGTTCACAAAAAAATAAGTAATAATAAAAAACCCCGTTTAATCCCCACAGGCGATGACCGAACAAGACAATTCCTACCGACCACGATCCCCTGATTTTTCCACCTTCCAATCCCCCATCTCCCCTTCCGTCAACCACTCCGTCTACCCGTTTGGGAATCCGCTCGCCCATCGCGCTTCCTACGACGCCTCACCTTTCTTCACCCCGCAGTATCAACAACAACCCCCGGCCCCGCCAAGCAGGGTTCCCCAGCAATACAATCAATATAATCTCTATCCCTTCGCCGACGCGACACATCTACACCCGGATATGGCTCGCCGTTCGACGCGTATCGCCCACCAGGCCGCCGAGGTCGCGCCGCAGCCCATATCCAAATACATCGACCCGGTGGTCTCGGAGGAAGAGGAGCCTGTCCGACCTCCTTCTCCTTCTCCTCCCCCACCTGCTCCTGTTGTTGCTCCCGTGGCGGTCCCCGTCGAGGTCAAGACCAAATTCCCCGTTGCGCGCATAAAGCGTATTATGCAGGCCGATGAAGATGTCGGCAAAGTCGCGCAGGTCACGCCAATTGCTGTCTGTACGTACAATTCATCCTCCGTACTTCTCGCGCTTGTTGTGAAATTTGTACTGATCTTTTGTTTTTCTTTCTCTTCCCACAGCGAAAGCCCTCGAGTTGTTTATGATCTCTCTCGTCACCAAAGCCGCCAAGGAAGCCAAGGATCGCAACTCCAAACGCGTCACTGCCTCGCACCTCAAACAAGCCGTGGCCAAGGACGAGGTACTTGACTTTCTGGCAGATATCATTGCGAAGGTGCCCGACCAACCGCCGAGTCGGAAACACGAAGATGATGGCAGTGATCAGAATGAACAACCGAAACGAAAGAGAGGTGGCCGTCGACCTAAAGATGACAGCGATTGAGTTATGTTGGGCAACGGTTCTCAGGCGCATTTTCATCTGATGATTGATTCTGTATTCTTTTTTCTTTTTTGTTTTTTTCGCTTTCTATATTAGTGGACTATCTGCTGGGCTCTTCTCTAGACCGGAATGGAGAACGGGCGCAAACTATACTCTCTAGGCGTTGCGGTGGTGGGCATGGGTGGGCTTGCATCTCTCGCGATATGAACAGGTACTTTATTCTTTTGGCTCTCTTTCTGTACTCGCTTCCTTAGGTGGGGATTAGGGATTTCGCTCTTGTCCTTTTTCTACGTCCTGGTTGATGTGACAATCTCAGTGAGTGTGACGGAATCTCTTTGTACTGTAGAATAGGTACTCGTTGGTTGCAGGTGCTGAGCGTCGACTGGAACTGGCACTCGAAATGCGACGAAGAAGAATACTTACTAAGGTACACACTGCACTGCACTTGATAAGGTTTCCTTGGAACGTCGCAATGGAAACACGACTAAACCCGTTCGGGTGGCATCCGGGTCCGCATCAGACTAACCCCTTTTAGGTGCATGTTTGGGCCTGAGTTCCAGCCCCAGGCACTCGCTCAACTTAGTACTGCTGCTGCTGCTGCTCTTGCCTTCTTCCTGCACATCGTTAACCTTCCCCCCCTCCGACTCTCCATCCCCTCCCCCTCCTCCACGCTCACTGATCATGTTTGAGACATAGTATCATGCTGGTTCTTCAGAATCATGGACTTTGTATGTTTGACTCTTTCCTCGTATTCCAGACCCTCGTCATTTCCGTCAAAGCAAACAAACTGATATAACGCAGTGGTCTCGTATTATCGGGGGCTCCCGCTCGCTCTCTACTAAGAGCTTTCGGGCAACTACTCCCACAGAGCGATTGACCTCGTTCAAGCGAACGTGTAATACTCTACAGGTATACCATTGTCCTTGGTGGGAGCAGCTCGCGATCCCACGCTGATCTTTCTAGCAAATATGGCGCTCCAGTAATTCTCCCTCCGGCGAACAGTCCGCGACAGTCAACGCGCGCAACTGCATTGATCGGCTGATTTCCGTCCTGAGCGACGAGTCCCGTGGCCCAGCCCCTCATCCATGCCTCGCATACGCCTCCTCCTCGCAGATCTTCGTCACCGTCACCAAACTCGCCCTCTCCTCCTACGACGATGGCATGCTCCGCTCTGCGACCGTGTTCTTCAACACTCTGATCGATTCTGAGGTCGACGGGGTGGTCGATAACCGTCTCTTCGCGCGGGCGCTGGTGGATCTTGTCCGGCGGGCGGACAAGCATTCAGAAGATGTGGAAGGGAGACTCGTCGAGCTTCTATTCGGGGTGGCCAACAACATCCGCCTGCAACCCAATATCCTTCCGGCGTGGTTCGCTCCCCGTTCCGACGAGCAGGTACGGGAACAGCAGAGTAGCAACGGGGCGGAGTTTGCCGGTGCCATGAGAAAGGATGACTTTCCGCTGTTCTACCTGCTGGTGGAATATGTGCACCACGCGGGCCGCGCTGGCGATTTCGCTCGCACCGGTCTACTTTACCTGATCGAGACGGCGTCGAGGTCGAAGAATCTCGAGCGATGGCTGATTGAGAGCGATCTGGCGACGTTGATGGCAACCGGTCTGGGCGCGCTGTACAGCCAATTGGGAAGGTGCGTGTGCAATCATGGATGGGTGTTTCAGGTCTGCCAGGCCTAACTAACCATGCCGATTTAGCTTGACGTTCCCTGAGAACACAGATGAGAACATTCCGCATATCGTCGCTCTTTCGGACCATGCCAATCAAGAAACGGCTCTTCCCCCGCTGCTCGGCCCGTCGATGGACTCGTTTATGTCGTATCTACTGTTTTGGCAGGACACGATCGACCACTGCAAGTCGGCCGAAGTGAACGGGTCACTGTTGGATCATTTCCAGGTACTGTTCCTGGAACAGCTGCTGTAAGTCATTGTCTACCCAAGGTGACTTGTTGTTATACTAAGTATGCCCCCAGGTACCCATCGTTGCTCGAATCTTCAGACGTCGAGGGCGGTTCGACGGCCGCGGTACTTACCTATCTCTATCGGATTCTAGAGTCGGTGAATCAAGAAGACCTTGTACACCGGATTCTCCATTTCCTTCTTGCCTCCCCTTCGGACTCAGAGCCCGTCACCATCGACATGTCTGCCAGTCGACGGAAGTCACTAGATGTGTTGGCTGCGTTTTCCGAAGAAGCCGCGAGACCTTCACCATCCTTATTCAACCTCCGAGACCTGACTTTGCTTGGACTTCAGTCGGCTAATCGTCAGACCACTTTGGCGACACTGCGTCTCATGACTGTCGTGCTACAGAGACATCACTCTTTTGCACGGTCGTTGGTCCGGACCGTCCCAGGTCAATATGCCAAGCAGCGGACCGTGGGCGCTCTGAACGTCGAGCTTCAAGGACTGCTGGGCATGGCTACGTCAATAGTCGACGACCCGACATTAAATGATTCTTATGACAACTACCTGAAGGATGGGCTAGCGATCCTAGAATCCCGCCTTTGTATGGCCCTTTCGGAGGACAACCCAGAAGACCACCTTCCTCTCGAACTTCGACAGGATGACCCTATCGTGCACGAGCTGCTCCACCGCCTGGGAAACTTCTTCACCAATAGTGTAGTTGTGAACCTAGCACTTACAGAGGTCTTGGGGAGTATCGCTGCATCACATTTGATATCTCTTGATGGATGGCTTCTAGTAGATCCGGCGAAATATGTCTACACAGCCGAAGAAACGGGCGCATCCAATCTTCTCGACCAAATCAAGCATGCTTACGAGGAACCAACGTGGGATCAAGCCGACACGCCGGCTCTCAAGTCGACCCTTCAGAAGCTCGTGCAAAAAATCCAAACCTGGCGTCAGGAGATTCCCGATTTCGATATCCTTGTCGCCGCGCGCCGGGACCTACTCCATCAGGACGATGAGCCGGCCCAAACCCCCAACCGCTCACAAGGGGGCTCCCAACCGCCCACCCACTCTCCCTCACAACGACCGATCCCGCGCGTTGAATCTGAACACGGCTCACCAACGCCCCGAGGCAGGCCCTCTAGTCGACCCTTCGATCGAGCCACCGCCAGCCCCTCCCCAACTCGGAATAGCTCCAGGGACTTTTTCTCCGCCCAAGACCTTCCCTTCCGACCCCCACGAGAAACCTCTGTCGCACGGAAGAATGCCGCCGACGAACTCCGTCGACGGCTCGAGCAGCCATTCGCAGTGAACCCTTTTACCCCAGGTGAAACCATCACCACTGTCACCACCGACAACCTAACTGGACCCACTCCAACTGAGTCCACCTCGGCTGAGGGTGGGAGTTCCGACACCGCTCAGACCCTGGCCCCAACTCCGGCATCCGAAGGTGTTCCTACGCCTGATGAACCCCCCACGAATTCAGCCGTCCTCGACGAAGAGGATGACCAGCAGGAAGCAACCTTGGGCCATGTGCTGACCAACGTGATCTTATTATATGAGTTTCTCCTCGAGGTCTCAGCCATCGTCCAAGCACGCGGAACCTTGTTTGAGGAGGCCGGATACCCGGGTCTGGGGATTGCTCCAGCAGCGGCTCCCCTCGAGATAGAATAGTCCTCAGCCACCAGTTCGGAGAATTGGGGAGGCAACCGGTTCACAAATCTGGGCAGGTCCTGTGTGAACGAGATCAATAACGGTGACAAGGGTTATATGTATTTTCTATCTACGGCTCGATGTTCTGGTCCGAAGAGTCCTAGTTATGTATTTACTTTCGTCGTATCTGTCTTAGTATATCATGGTTAGGGCTAGGATATATCAACCGAGGGGATCGAATGGATGTACAGTATTGCCATGTCTATATCAAGAGTGTTTCATCACTCTTTTTCTCACTATTTCCAAGCATTAGAGCCGTTTCGAAGCTTATTGCGCCTGAGTTCAGGCCTCAGGTGCGTGTTGTCCATTTCCTTACACATACACATACTAAGTCCCCATTCCCAAATATATAGTAAGCGTCGCGCACGTCACTAGGAGTTGCTAGATTGTCGTCCGTAATTGAGCACCTCCAATAAGCCAGGGTTCTATATACTGGCTTGCTGGCTTTCTGTTGACAGCTCTTCTCAATGCTAGTGAGCTCTTCATAGGTATCTAGAGACGGTTCCTAATGGGGCCGGGGGCGGGGGCGGTCCACCTTCTAGCAAACCTACTCATAATTGACCGTCATCATCTTCATCATCGCAGCAGATATCTCCGAGCTGCATCGCAAGTACCTTCGCCTTGGAGCAGAGAGTTGTACATACATATTGCCATATACAACGATACCTGTGTTGCGACGCCATGGATAGACACCGCTTGAACGATGACCCGCCTGTATTATATACCTCCAGAGAGACCATACGTACATCCAGCACCTGACCCCGAACATCCCTACCTCCCTACCGTCTTACCTAGCTTCCTACCTGCTTACCTCTCTGCCGTAGCAAGGCCTAGCCATAGCAATGACCATAGCTCCGGGTAAGAAGCAAGAACCCCCGCAATCCCCGAATCCATAGGTTGAGGCGTAAGAACAATCGGTCCACCGCCACCACTGGACACAGACACCCGCATGCGTACGCTCACGCGTTCCCATTAGCTGGAGACCGTCCACTCCCACCCTACACACCATTCAGGACCCCACGAATCTCATTCCACATACAGACTTACTGACAATCCCTCGAATCTGAGACTGCACTAGCATGACCGAGGAAGAAGAAGGAAGAAGAAGAAGAAGGGGAATACATTCCACGAGGCTCCACTATCAGGAGAATACCGGGTTCATTTCATACACAACATGGGCTTTGGACCAGCACGTGAGAAAGGGAAGGAAGACAAAGGCCAGGCTAACCCTACCAGACCCACCTGCCCCGCGTCCACACACGGACGAAATCCACCTTCTCCTTCACGCTCAGCCCGACCCTCTTGACGCGGGCTAACCGCGCCAGCGAGTCCGCGACGTGGTCGAGGAGCGCCGCGTCGGAGACGCCCGTCGCCTCCGGGGAGGACGAGGCGCTGCGGGTCGAGGCGTCCAGCGTGTCCAGGTAGTTGGTGTCGTAGTTTCTGCGGGTCGACGAGCCGGTCGATGCTGCGGCGGTGGTTGAGGCTGAGGTTGAGGTGGTAGGCGTCACGCCGCCGGCGATGCGGACGCGGATGCAGTGCGTGGGTTTGCTCAGCAGGTTCCACAGGAAACTGAGGTAGCTGCCGGGCAGCGGGGTGACCACGTCGACGGGGGTGTAGCGGAGACTGATGGGGTAGATCTTGGTGGTGGGCGGGGTGGTGAGCAGCGCCGGGCTGAGGGGCAGGATGGCGCGGCCGTTGGTGGTCGTGCACTCTGGGAAGGTGACGAGGGCGCGGCCGGGGTACTTGCGGAGGAGGGCGTCGAGGGTGGTGAGCTTATGGGCCGGGGGTGCGGCGGGCCGCGGGGCGCTGAAGGCGCGCAGGATCGCTTGGAAGAGCGAGATCTGTTCGACTTCCGAGGTGTTGGGGTAGCAGGCTGTGAAGATGGGGTCGAAGATCGCGGCCAGGTAGAGCGGGTCGATCGGGGAGGTGAAGGACGAGGCGATGATGGATCGCGGGCCGGGGAGGCGGGTCTGGTCTTGTCTGTGCAGGGATCTAGAGGCAGTTAGACTTGAGGGATTGATGTTCGTGCGGGATGTTGTTGTAGGCTGGAGGAGGTTCTGGCAGATGGGCTGATTCTGAAAGACATCACCCACCCGCCCACTTCGCACTCACCCTTTTCGCACACCGTCCACCTGCAGATCAATCCACCAGATACTAGGGATCCCCAGAATGCACCAGAGGGAGGCCTTCTTGCCCAGCGATCCGATCGGGAGCCATTGTAGCACCAGGAAGTAACTCAGACAGGCGAACACAAAGAGCGGCAGTCGGATCCAGAACAGCACAATGCGGACGGGGATCTGGAGGTAGCTGATGGGCTGAGGGGGGATGGGGAGGAAGGGTGCAATGCCCGAGCCTGGTGAAAGTCAATTTCTGAGCCCGGCAGATACCGGGACAGGTACGGAATGCTGACCTCGATCTCGGAATTGGGTGAATTTCTCCATGGTTCGGTAGGAATGGTCGTGTGATGGTGGTGGTGGAGGAGAGTGGTGGGTTATGGGGGAGGTTGTGTGATCGCCAATTTGGCCATGTGCTAGCACATTACCAGCAGTTTGCCTTTAGTAATAAGCAGGATCCAAGCTAGGTCTGAACCTCGAGTGAGAAAGGAAGAGAGAGGGTCGAGGAGCAAAGCTTGTTGAGCTCAACTGTTGAAGTTGGAGTTGGTGATTCTCACATGTCCACAACAATGTTCAGGTCACAATCCCACTAGCCTCCTTTGGGATGAGGCCGGCCATGACGGACTAAAAGCCGAGGCTCAGCCACATTTCCCTTTTGGGAGTGCTGCACATTGCAACTCGTTCATTGTTTATCACGGTATAGCTATAAGACCACGGCATAATTGTCTGTCATTGATGGAAAAACTATACCGTGTTTTTTTTCCTAGGCTAGAGCCCCACTGGCACGTGGTTGACATGACTGCCGGACATGACGTTCAGCAGCATCATCGCCATATCTCAAGCATACATGGTTAACAATCTGTATCTATATTCAAACCCATTTATACAACATTTAACATTTTATACAAGAAGGATAATAATACGAGTCGCTCAAAAAATTCGCCTCTCATGAACGAGGCAAGCGGAACATATAAACCGCCACTCCCACCATCATGAATGCCGTGGCAGTCATCATCCACGCCAGGCCAATCCACCGCCCTCCCAGCTCCAGCCCAATCTGAAACACGGTCGTGATCGACAGACTGGCAATCACGTTGCCCATCGACTGCAGGACCTCGATGATCGTGAACAGCCGCGCCGTCTCCTCCCGCTTCACCAGCGTCGTGATCAACGAGCGCGTCAGGAAGACGAACCCGGACCCGGAGGTCTGCAGCAGCAGACTCGGGATAAGCATGTACACGTGGCTCGAGAGCCCGATCCCCAGGGTCCCGACTGCCAAGAACACGATGCTGATGCGCATCAGGGTCAGATCCTTCTGCGTGGGCTTCATGGACTTGAGCAGGCGTCGCGAGATGGCCGGGAGGACGAAGAGGAATAGCGGGATGGTCAGGGCCGGCTTGAAGGACATGAGGAAGTTGGCTTCCGCCAGAGTCCACTTGAACCGGGTGGAAATGTACTGCACCAGAAACCAGGACGAGCCGCGGCTGAGTCGGTAGACGAGGAACGCCGTCAGGAGGAGCATAATCTGGCGGTTTTGTACGATGAAGGCGTAAGGAGCGAAATAGGCCTGGACCCGACGTTTTACTGCGGCGAAGAAGGTCCGTCTGGTTGCGGTAGCGGTGGCTGCACCGCTCTTCTCATCGACGTGCGACTCCCCCGGACCAGAGTCCTCGTCATCACTGGACACCTCCTGCTCCTGCTCTTTGCTCGGGACGGATTTATATTCGGAGTGGCTGGAGAAGATCTGTCCGAGTTCCAGATTATTCGACTTCTTCGACCCACGCCCTGGGGAGGCGCCCATGGTCTCCGGCAACGACAAGGCGAAGAACATCCCAATAATAGCGAGAGCCCATCCCAGCAACAAGGGCAGCCACGGATCGAGGGCCATCAGCCACGAGCTGGCCGCGCTGGACGCGAAATCAGCCCCCATGCCCGCCACCCCAAACTTGAAGAAAATCGCCGCTCTAACGAACTAATCAGCTAGAAAAACAGCTAAAAAAAATCGCAACAAACATACCGTTCCTCTTCAGTCGACACATCCGACATCATCGTCCAGATAATCGCAAACGCGACGACAGGTCCCCCGCCCAGCAGCCAGGCCAACGACGACGCCCACACGGTTCGCAGGGGGAACGTATCCGGGAACCACATGACAGCCAGCTGCATGAGGCAATTGAGAACGAAGCCGGGGATGCTCAAACAGATTGTGGATTTCCGTCCGAATCGGTCCGCCATCAGACCATAGGGGATTGCCAAGATAGCACCTGCGGGTAGAACATGAGCAAGACGATTCACACGCGCGCCAACAACCGCACCCATTTCGCAACCAGATGAGAGGTGCCAACGACAAGAATATGAAATAACAAAGGGAGGACGAGTCAGGGTCATCAGGCAGGTATGGAAACATACTCAAAGTCCCGTCGAAAAACTCCATGTACCCCTTGACGGCGGCCAGATCCTGCTGGACCTCCTTGATCTTGCACAGATCCTCGTCGACCTGCCCGTTGGCGCCGATTTGCGTTGGGTCGTACTGCGCATAATACTCGCGGCAGGCGATCGACTCGAAGATGCGGGTGACGGGCCCGTTGGACATGCAGATGCCGACCTCGACGGCGAGGATCATGGCGAACAATGTCACCATGAGGCGAAAGCGGATCTTCTTGTTGACCAATTTGACATCCTCCTCCTCATCCTCCTCTTCCTCGTGGTGGTGGTGGTGGTGCGAGTCGTCACTCTCATCCCCATCGTCATTGTGCTTGTGGGCTGCATTGGTCCGGTGAACGTTGGAATCGGAGGCGACGCCGACAACAGCAGCAGCAGCCGACAGAAACGGGGCATCCTCGCGGTCGAGGGATTCTTTGAACTGGGTCGACATGGCTTTCTCTCAGCTCCTATGGGACCATGGCCCGTCCGGATCGGATAGAGAGAAGGGGGAGGACAGCGGCGTGTGGTGAAAGGACAAAAGGGCTTTTGTATATATACGAAGGAAGAGGAAACAATTTTACATGTGGACAAAATTTCAAAATCTATCCATCTAATCACGCAAATACTCAAATCGAGCCATTTTTTGGGGGGGAATTGGGAAGAGGAGAAGGGGGGAGGGACATTCAAGAGGACAGAGAGAGGGGGGAAAGGGAGGGAGGGGGTGGGGAGGGAAGGCAGACTGAAGATGAAACCTCCGGGATAGGGAGTTAAGAAAGAGAGAAAAAGGACAGTCAGGGTTCAATATTACATTTCATTGCAGTACGGAGTAGAAGACAAGACAAGCCCAGCCTGGCCCCAGTCTCCGCCAAGCGGGAATTCCAGTTCCAGTTTTTTTCTGTTCTTATTATAATTGCCAGTACCAGAAGGTACACATTCTGATAAGAACTCCACTGCAGGCATGCTCAAACCCTACTAAGACCACCTATGGCAGACTAGCTGTCAATCCGGAAATGGGGCCAGGTCTCCTATTTTGAGACGGACTTTTTGGGGCGGAAGAGAGAGAGAGCCCTTGCTCGTCGGCAGGATGGACACCACGGAGATTCCTCGAGAACCGGCGGGAACCTCGGGAGTAATCGAGTGTCGCATCTTGTGTCAATTGGGAGAGTTATTGTGACGGATGCGGTGTGGTCCCGACGAAACAGAACATGAGTCTACAGCACTGTAGGACTGTAGTGCTGATGATGCGGAGCTGGCGCGTCCTCGGATGCGTACGGCAGGCAGCCAAGGCATCAACTAAGGCAGCCTTCCGCGAGTGCAGTGCTTACCCAGAGGGAAAGCGCTGCGTAATTGGTAGTATGAATGTACTGTACGGAGTATTCATATGGGTGTTCGTTCAATAGGAAAACCATGCTGACTTCAAACCGTCCTGACTCCTGACCCAGTCGATCAGGCTGCTGATCGAAGCGAGACTCTTCATTGGACTGAAATGATCGATTACACTGGTTTGGTCTATCCAGGGGCTGATACTGACTCAGCAATCTCCATGCGATACTTATCTAGTACTCATGTAACTACCGGCCCACCCTGTGCCCGCTAAGCCTAATACGAACGTCTAGACTCCACCGCCCGGGTAATTCTGCCCTGCCAACCATTCCAAACGATTGTCTTGGTGCGTCTGGCCGCTTGCAGGCTCAACATTCTATCGGGATGCTCCAGCTCTAGTCAGCCAGCCAGCCAGCCAGCCAGCCACAAATGCCAATCAACTATCATAAAACAGATGAGACTTTCTGCGAGATGATTTTGGATATATTTAGCTCTCTCAATGGGTGTTCCTCGCTGGATTAACTTCCATGTAGCAGCCTTGGAATGTGCACTCGATGCTGCATCGTGACTGATAACTGCCTCTAGAATGATGTCTCTTCTCATTCTTCCCTGTCTTCCGGGTTGGAAGTGACTCAAAATAAGATCTATCAAACCATTACAATTAGTGGTAATTGAGAACAGAACGCTCGACCAAATTACACTAATACAAGCATGGCCTAACAAGTCTAATGCCTATAGCTTCGTTGTGGCAACTATCTCTCCGTGGAAAAAGAGAGGTCTAGACTGAGGAAAATCACAAAGTCGCGTCGTTAGCGGTTGGGATCGTCTCTCGGAGTCACGCCGTCAAATCATGAGAAATGCAGACACAAAACAGAAATAGAAAAAGAAAGAGGGGGAAAAGTAATGGTTAAAACAGAAAGATAAGAATGGTAACATGCAGATCCAAGAGGCCAGCTCTAGGGCACTTCTTTGTCTCCCCTCTTCAGCCCCCCGGGCACATCAATCGCGTCCTTCACCCATGGCAAGGACGCGATCTCGTCTAGACTCTTCCTCTTGGTGTTGCGTTTCAAGAGTCCCTCCACGCATTCTCGCGCGCCTTCCAGATCGCTGCCCTTGGCAGGATCCCACTCGCCGTCACTGTCCGCATACCGATACCAGGACCACTCCACCCGCGCGATGCGATGGGGGGTCCGTGCGCGCAATTTCGCCGGGTCACCTCGAGTACCCGGCAAGGCGTCGAACGGCAGCCGGTTCTCCATCATCGCATACAGTAACACGCCCAACGCCCACGCGTCTGTTGACCGTCCATCATACGATTGGCCCATCAGGATCTCCGGCGCCGCATAATCCTCGCTGCCACATCGGGTTTGTAGGAGTGGGCTTTCCGGAGGCTCGGGTATCCGTCGGGATAGACCCAGATCGCTAAGGGTCACGATAGCTCGATCGTATGTGCGCCAGTCGCTGATCGTATCCATCGCGGAGACAGGAAGATTGACAAGAACGTCTGCAAGTGAGAAGACAAGTTAGGCCTCGCACTATGTATCAAGTCCGAAATACTCACTCTCTAACTTGATATCACGGTGCACAATGTAGTGCTCGTGTAGGTAGCGAACGGCCGCTACCAATTCGGCAAACATGCGACGAATCACAGGGGGGCTCAAAGGCCGGTTGCTGGAAGAGGCCACATCGAAGAGGTCTCCACCCGGACAATAGTCTAGGACGAGCAGTGCGCGTTTCTCGTCGCTGCCAAACGCTTTCAGCTGGACCAATGAAGGGTGATTGACGGATTTAAGGATCTCCACCTCGCGCTTAAGAGAAACTTCCAAGCGCTCTTCATCCGCGCCTCCCGCCGGTCCATACTCGATAATTTTGACCGCGACCAACTTCTGGGTCGCAAGGTTCAAGTCCTGCAAGCTAGAGCCGTACTGTGTTGGATCGCTATCGCGCGTCTCCACGCGCACGGCCAAACTGACTTGACTGAACGTTCCATGACCAAGCTGACGAAGTTTGCGATATTTCCGGCGCTGCTGAGTGCGCACCGAACGCACCGAGTAAATCTCATCCGCAGTGTCAGGAACAGGTGTAATAACAGGTCCACTGTCGTCTTCATCGAGCCCACTACGGCTGCTGCGTGGCGGACTCGGCGGGCGCACGGTCGGTAATGCAATTCCACGATGTACGGCCAAATATTGCTCCCGATGGAGGTTGTGCGCATTTGAGTCTGTGCTGGTGGAGGTGGAGATTCCCGGTGGCGCGCCGGTTCCCGAGACCACAATAGGTCGTGGTTTGACAGTGACACTTCGGCCCGGGGGGACATATTCGCTCAAACTGCGGTTGCGCGCGTGCTTGGGAGCGGATTCGGCCCGTGGTTTCGTCGGTGACTCAAGCGGCGATTCGTACAATTTGTCCGATAGTGTGTAATGTTTGTTTCGGCTTCGTGGTCGGGGTTCACAAGCGCCGAGCATGTGCGATGAATCGCTTAGTCGCAGGCTCAGATTTGAGCCCTTTCGTGAGACCGTCGAAGGGGTCCGGGAGAGGGATTGGGAATTGCGCCGGGGGTGTTTCCATGGCGACATGCCACTGATGGGCGACGGTAAAGGGGTGATGTCGCCCATTGCTACCAATTGTGCTGACGAGATTATAGAGGCCGGCGACAGTGAGCCTCCACTGTTGGGAGGCGCCGCGAAGAGACCGCGTAAGCTAGGGGTGCGACGGGGCAGACTGCTCGAGGAAAGGCTGTGGTGTACCAGGGTGTCAGCGTCCCTGGGAGGGCTCATTTGACTGAAGATTGGCAGGTCGGTACGGATTTGCAGCGAGGGCAGAGGATGATGAGGGTTGTGCTGGGCAGTCGGGTCATGAAGGCGGTTCGACGGGGGCTGGAAACTATATAGAGGAGGGGAGTCGAGGCTCCCTTTGGCAGGGATTACTGAGGCATTCCGATCGAATTCATCGTTACTCGAGCCGGTTGATTTGCTGGCCTCGTGCGACTCGGATTGAGGCGTCGTTGCAGATCCTGACCTCTCGGTCGGTGGAAAGCAGTCTGAGTAGACCATCGAACGTGTTTAATTGGAGACTTTGGTTTGAGATCTATGGTATTGTTCGAATTGTGGTTCTGAATCAATTGCCCGAGCGGGAGTTTGCGACGGCGCGCAATGGCAGTACTAGAATTGCGGGTAAGGTCGGGGCTGCCCAGAAAAGAAAAATCCCTCGGATCAAGCTTAAGCAAAGCCCGTCGTCGAATTTGGCACTAGAGCTCGGCAGGATACCGCTTAGATAGGACAAAGTCAAGAGAAGGTATTGTAGGTATTGTTCATTTAGGAGACAAAAGGACAATCAAATGAGTAAGAAGAATAGGAAGAATAGAATAGAATAGGAGTGAATGGGATAGGAGGGGGAGAGTGAAGAGAATGAAAGAGAGAGGGGATGGAGGGAAGAGAGAGTAGAGAAAGAAGAGGAGGGGGCTCGGGGGGGGGGACGGGAATAGGAAAGTCTTCTTCTGAGCCTGGCAGGACAAGTGAGAGCAAGAGTATAAGCAAGAAAGAGCAAGCGCAAGCGCAAGCAAGTTAGAGAAGGGCAAGAGGCAGCAAGCAGGAGGAAAAGGAAGAAGCAAGTAAGGTACTAGGTAGGTAAGTAAGCAAGCCAGCCAGCCCCAGCAAGCATGAAAGCAAGCAAGCTGGAAGCAAGCAAGAGCGCGCAAGCAAGCTCTAATAAGAAGCGGAGAATCTCGTTTCAGTCGATGCCCTGATGATGACGCTGCCCTGCAACGGAACGAAAAATCCACGCGGGGGTCAGCTGATAGCACTTGCCTGCTTTGAGCCTAGCTCGCACAAGTCTAGCCTCCACGAGGAAAGACGCTACCCCGCATCAAGTAATACCGTTGGCGGAAGGTCCAGAAGGAGGATCGGATCTTGCCTGTTCAAGTAAAGGAACTCGAAGAGTTCAGAGACAAGTCCGGTGAATTGACCCTATCTATCATTTTTCCTGAGTCAAGGACCCAAGGGCCAGCCACTTAACTTATCTACCTTACTCCGTAGCTCGGTCCGGACTGTTTGCGACGGCCGCGGCACAAAAGATAAGTCGAGCTTACTCCGTCGATAGATCAATAACAAGATCAATAAATCCATTATCTCTCCCTCTCTTTTTCACTATCTGAATGGCGACCCAGCTAGGATCTCACTTTTCTTACAAGGTTCAAGGCTCCAATGTGAAGCATTCACCCCACGACTCCGAAGTCGCCCTCAGCTTTTACCTAACTTGGAAACAATCCAGAATTTCAAGGTTCCTCGTCATGTGCCTTGCATCGCCTAAATCAATTGCGGGAAATGAACCGCTTGAGCTTCCTTTTCCTTACCTAGGTTTTGACAACAGGCCTCTCTAACCGGAAAAGTGTCAATAGCAGATCCCAAAATTGGGGGGGGGGGGGGCGCTATCAAGCCTGCAACGCTGGACGTCCGTTCGAACTATGCGATGAATGGATGTATCGCCGCTTTACCTGTCATTACAGTGGCGATCTGGCAGATCGTGATACCGACGGATAATGCAGAGAAATCTCCGTGAAGACGCACTGTCAATACCGTACAGTGCATTCAGATAAAAAATGCCCTACCTGCACATCGCACTGACATCTCTCTTGTCGCACAATTGGCTGCGGAAGTCTATCGACCTTGCTCTCCTTAATCTGGCCGGTCGCAGCCCGTTTACTTACCGCGGGACCAGCCCAAACTCATTTAACTAGTGGACAGCGATAATACCCTCATTTTATTACTTTCCAGCCCAAGGTCATTTGACGCACTGTGCACATCATCATCGGCGGCCACGCTACCTTAGCGTCGGCACTAAGTTGTAGACTTTGACCAGTGAGAAAGGTGGAAGCAATCGCATCCTCCCTGCTCTGCGTTTCCTTATCCCGTTTCAGAGTCATGGAGCCGATGCTCCTGCAGTGCTGCCAGGCTACGTAAGCCAACAGAAGGGGAAGGCGGTTTCCTGCTCCAGGCTCAACAGGCTTCAACTTCTCGCATCGAAGACTTGAACTGTAGACTTTTTACGGTCGCTTTCTCCTTCAGAGCAATTTTCATAGAGCATCTTCATGGCTCCCAGCTACTTGAGTATGTATACTTTACAGCAAGCCATCTAACCAGGGCACTACTATGGAGTACTACGATGCCAGCGCTTTCAATTAGCAAAACGTGTCAGATGATGAAAACAGCATAAACACATTGACTTCCACAATCACAAGAGAAAAGGTAAAGAAAGAAGAAAGGTTATGCTTCGATGCCTGTATTGTGCTGAGGTACCGCAAACAGAAAAAGTTGATGTAAAGTCAATGCAGAGCAGCGGTGGAGCCTTAAGGACAGTCAGTACCACTCAGAATGAGTCAATATGCGTCACTCTGAGTTACCCCACATCAGTGTAACCAGCTCTACTGTGAAGAATCCTTAGGTACGGTGCAAGACTATGAAAAGTGACCTGGGGTAAGAAGTATATAAACATATCCCAACCATCACTATCAGGCTATCAACCTCCTCAAAGACGTCAAATCCAGCCCAGAGACGCAAAGGCGCGAACTCTTTCTATCAATCCATCCTCATCAACAATCACCATTCCCCGCAAAATGCCACTAACCACCACCACGACGACTACCACAACAACCACCCCCACCAGCCCCCTAATCTTCTACGACATCGCCACACGCCCTCCCGCCGCGAAGAATGCCTGCTCGCCGAACCCCTGGAAGACCCGATTCGCGCTCAACTTCAAGAAGCTGCCGTACCAGACCACCTGGGTGCCGCTGCCGGAGGTGGCCCGCGTGCGGCAAAGCCTGAACGTGCCGGCGTGCCGCCAATTCGCCGACGGCAGCGACTTCTACACGCTCCCGATCCTCCACGACCCCAACACCTCCGCCCTCCTGGGGGACTCCTTCGACATCGCCACCCACCTGCAAACCACCTACCCAACCGCCGGCGACGGCGACCTCTTCCCCGCGCAACCCCTGGACTACACCTTCCCGCTCGACCCGCCGCCCATCGTTCCGCTCTCCGAGTGCAACGCCAAGAACCACCCGGCGCTGGCCGCGTACGCCAGGTTCAACGTGCACGTCGACGCGGCGTTCACGGCGCACGTCCAGCTGACCGTGCAGGGGTTTCCCTTCGACCCGGCCACCGAGGCGGCGGCCAAGGCGGAGTTCGTGCGGCGGGCGGTGCTGGCGGGCGCGCCGGTGTCGAGCTGGGAGGACTTCAAGTGCGAGGGCGAGTATCGCCAGAACTTGATCACCTCGCTCGAAAAGACGCTGGGGGAGTTGGCCAAGTTATTCGGGCAGACACCAGAGGGCGGCCCGTTTGTGTTGGGGCATCGCGCGTGTTATGCGGATTTCTTGGTCGGCGCGTGGTTGCGCATGTTCAGTGTCATGCTGCCCGAGGAGGAGTGGGCGTTGATCAAGGGGTGGCATGGGGGTGTCTTTGGGCGGTTGCATGATGCGTTGGAGGTTTATGCGGTGATGAAATAGGTAACCAGGCTTGGTTTGGATCTGGGATGGGTTGGAGTCTGGGTGTTGTGGTTCCAGGTTGGGGGGTATTACTTACGAACGACCTGTCTAGCATTGTTGTAAACGGGTGGCTGGAGAAGGGCATCTGGGAGATGCTTAGCTAGTGTTAATAAATACGAAAGTGGAATTGATAGTAATGGAATGAAATGACTTCTTGCAAGCATTCGGGAAGAAAGAACCCTCCCTGTATGAGGGCTCAAAAATTAGGGCGGATGATGTCCCGCTACCCTTCGGAGTCCTTATAGTAGGCAGTCAGGGCATGGTAACTTTGCTTGTTGACTCGACTACGGAGTAGTGCAAATGGAGTAGGTGACTAACCATACTTGGATAAAATCATACACCATCGACTGGATCCCTTCGGAGTTTAGACCCTTCCCACAGGGTCATTTCTATCGTGTAGAATGGCGAGAGACGACCCCGAACCTCGAATTGCGCTTTGCGCTAAAGATTGCGCGGACCAGACAGATCCAGAATACAGTCCCAACCGGGCTTATCAGCGATAAGCTTCGGTCGAGGCCTGGGGCGCCAACAACCGTACTGTCCCAGTTACTGTCTACTGTAGGCTGTGCCGGAAGTCAGACCACGATTGATATCATCCTTGCCTTTAGTTAAAGTCTCATATCTTCATAGCCATCGGAAGTCGCGTCATGATGCATTTGTAATATTCAAAAGAGGAAGTCTCACTGTACGCGAGTCAGGATGTCTACGGAGTATCTTGGAATTATTCTGCACGATCTGGTAGCACAGGGCCACTGCCGTGATTTCGGCTATTTATTCCCCTGGTGATGACACTGCATGCATCACGCATTGTGGCTTGCTTTTTTTTCTTTCTTTTTCTCCTTATTCTGATTCTTTTCTTGGTTGAGCTTCCCCCCTTTTCCGGGAAATTACGGAGTACCTTGGACTGCTTTTATTATCACGCCGTCTATGCATATTTCCGAATGTCGTGATGTCTCCTACAAATACCCTGGAGGAGAAGCCTCCGGTCTAGACTCAGATTACTATATGGAATCATCGAGCATCGTCTAAAACCATGTCTGCTCTGTTGTATACAGTGTATGCCACTAGACGCCTAACCCCATTAGCCGTCCGCCGATACAAAATGAGTCGGAACTAGTATACAGCCGGACCCGACCGATTCAACGCGGCGATGGCCTGCTCGATCGTGATGACGTCGATAGGATTGGCGGGCAGGATGCCCTGCAGGATCGTCTGCTGAATCTGGGACGCGTAGGTCGAGGGTGTTTCGATGGTATTGTTCGAAATAACATATCTAGAGAGAAGGCAATCAGTCATCCAGCGTCACCCGACGCAGAACGCAAGCAGACTTACACCTTGTAATTGAGATCAAATAGACGAAGAGCGGTGTTCAACACCACCCCCGACGTGCGAATCCCAGACTAGAAAATCGGACCAACGCGTTAGTTCTACCCGATCGAACCAACAAAACAAAACAGAAAAATCATGGTCGATCCGGCACCACAAGCACTAATGAAGCACTAGCCGGAGCGCTAGAATAGGGAAGGTCCACCCCTCCGATCGATTTCCTTTCGGGGCCACTCACCAGAATCACCGTGTCGATCTTCTGGCTCGCGAGAATCTCCTCTAGCGAGTTGCCTGCACCGGCGTAGTACCGCACCTTCTGCAACACCACGTCCCAGTTATCCAGCGGCCGGAAAGCAGGGTAGATCTGTCCCGCGGGGCTCGACTCGGTGATGTTGCCCAGAAGGGACACGGCCTCTGCAAAAGGGTCGTTGGCGCTGATTTCGGGTCGCTGCGTGTTGGCGAAGTAGATTCGGGTGAAGATGCTCAATGGTGGGGGCGACTGCTGGTGAACGCTGTTGGCTGTCAGCTTCGCCTACACGCTGCACAGTGCTCGAGATAGCCCATGGAAAAAGTGCAACTTACGCGTCAATCCACCGCGCCGTGTTATTGATCCAGCTCGCTCCCGCGGTAGTAGTGTTCACATATGAGACCACAATATCGATCAGATCGAGATTTAACACCGCGTAATGTTCTCCAAACGAGAGTGAGTCCCCGCTGACGGTCGAAGGGATGTCCCATGAGTAGCCGGGACTGGTTGTGGCCGTGAAGGCTCCTGCCGCGAAGAGGGCCAGAGAGGTGAGTGTATGTTTGAGCATGTTTGTTGCGATTGTACGGCGGTCCAAGTGCGATGGGCGGGAGGATTTCAGGTCAACACAGAATAAGTGACCGAATGCGCATCGAGGGGTATTTAGCTGGACAGTTCGCTGGGCTTCTTCTACGCAACATGTTTCCGACTTTCTCCACCTTGCTCACATCATTCAAGACTATGTCCTGACAAGCATTAGCGGGTAATGTTGGTTCCAATCGGGGGAACCACATGGGCTCGAGGCGTTCGTGCGGAGGGGACTAAGCTTCGAAGCGATCCCAATCGATACGAGCTGAAGAATGGAGCAGATGGGCTTGGTCACCGCACTTTCATGATGGGATTCTGGCTCACATAGTCGGTGAGATTGTCGCATTCGCAGAGCTTACGTTTAAGCACGAGTTATCCGTGCCTCGGAGGTCTGTCGCCATTGTGCTGGATGGAATGTGGGAGGGTATTGCAGATCATCGCCGGCGGGTGGGACTGGAAAATGCTTAGCGTTTGTGACCTAGTCCAAGCCAGCCAGCCGGCCGCCTTCGACCGACAGCCTCACACATTGCATGTCTGGATGGAGAAATTGCGCTCGAATAGTTTGACTCAAGTGAGATGGCCATGTGGTCATCCGTGTCTGCATGACGTCTTGTTTTGACACATGCAATGGCCGGCCGGATAAGCCTTATACGTTGCCCTGGAGCACCCGTAAATTTCCAGGGAGCATGGCTCTCGCAGTGCATGACTGCCATTGACAGCTGCTTCGTTGACAGACATACTCCGTGTGATAAGAGCAGTTTTTCTTGAAGAAAATTGGCCAAGCTTTTGTCGCTGAATGGGTATACTGTCGTCGAGATGGTATGCTGTGTGCATGTCATTTAGTCCTGCCTTTACCATTGGAGACTTTATGCTCCCCTGTGGTGAAAAGCTTGAATAAATTGCTGGGTTCCTTTGTTATGTGTAGCAGGGAAGTGGCTTGAGTGAACGATACCAGCAATTCGATGCAGCAGAAACCATACAGGATTTTATTGCTATTCTAGACAATCAATTACTAAGGTAGACGTTGATACACTCCAGATAACTCGACTAACGCAAACAATGTGTCCCGTCCCATAAGTGTCGGACCATGGAAAGATGCATCCATGCTGCATCGGTCTGAATAAACTTTACCCGGCCTCTCCACCTGGGCCTTGGATCGACCTTTCATCGACCCCGTCTTCAATCCTTAACCGCCAGACCCGCTCTCATCTCTCACACCACACCACTATTCGAAGACAGATCAACGAATCTATTTAAAGCCAGACAAAGTCTCAACTTCATGGTGGCTATGTCCCGTCGATATCAATAGCCAAAGGCAACACCGGGCTATGCCAGGCTATACCTCTTGGCAGATGCTAAGCGAAGGCCATGTCCGGGTCTGTCGCCTCACCCGACAACCACAGATCCTAGACTAGGGGATCTGGGAAAAGTCATATCCTCGATATCTTGGCAAGGAAGAAAAGCTTTGATGCCAAGAAGCCCGGCTCGCTATTCCTTCCTGTTTGTGAGGTGGCTTCTGCTGCTAAACAGGCCGTAACCTGTCGGAGTAGTGTGCCATGCATGGCGGATTCTTCCGACGGATCATGAGCGTCAATGGCACATTCTCGTTGATCGAGGAGAGCGTGTTTGTCGACAGATTGCTTCGACACCGTTCCTGAATTTCAGGCTGCAGACCCTACGGCGTAGATCAAGACGCTGGCGCCTTCGAAGCCGTGTACATGTTCCTGAATGAGGCTACGCCTGACCGGTAGCCATATGCCCTGTCCCTGCATGCTCAACTAGCTATTGAATACGGACAAGATAATTGTCAATGCTCATCGATCGAAGCAAACGACGCGTCATCTGAAACCTGCCTATCTGATAATACTTGTATGGTTGCCCCAAGGACATGAAGTAGCTCCGGCACAGCCATCAGACAACCTATAGTCCTCGACTAAAAAACCAGCCAACTGCATTGAGACGGGATCGGCTGGAATCGCCGACCCATAATTAGCAGAAATGGATACACCCTGGCGGCCACTGGTCCAAGGGACCAGGCAGCGGGTCTCCCAGTGGAGTGTAGGCAGGCATGTGTGTCCATCAGGGGGCCAGTCGTAGCGGTCAGCCCCCTCCCTGCCAGTAATCTTCCGCTTAGCCATCAATCCATGGCTAAGGACTCTCCAGCAGTCCCTGGTCTGGAATCCAGGCAGCTGCACAGAGCCCTCTCTTCCTTATAAGTACCCTGCGTAAACCTGAATAACCCTGACCAGACCACTCCACAATCGTTCAACCAACTGATTCATTCAATTCACACATTCGTTCATTCTATACCTACCTATCTTAGAGTCCAATCATCATTCCACAAGACAACAATCGAGACTCCCATTCTTTCATTCGAGAAAAATGTCCCTCACAACCACCGCCACCACGACCGCGGCCTCCGCCACCTCGACCTGCCACCAGCAGCTCTACGAGATCCCCATCAAGGACGCCGCCTGCGCCATGCCCAGCACCGGCAACAACTCCGCCATCATGAGCAGCTGCTGCGGCGCCGCCGACGTCGTCTCCTACAGCAGCTGCGACTACTACTGTCTCGCCCAGGGCCAGACCGTCCACACCCTGGCCGAGTGCCTCATTAAGGCCTCCGAGGCCGGCGAGGTCTGGTGCAACACCGGCGCCAATGCGACCGCCACGGGCACCGTCCCCGCCACTGGGGCCGGTACCATCGTGGCGACGGCGTCGGCGACGTCGTCTTCCTCCACCAAGAAGGGCAAGAGCTCCGGAACCGCGACGGGGTCGAGTGCGTCGAGCAGCTCGACTAGTGGGGGGAATGTGGCTGTTGGTGTGAGTAAGAAGGCTGTGGGCGTGATTGCGCTGTTGGTTGCTGGGGTTGTTGGGGGTGGATTGTTGTAAGGGGAGAGTGGCTTGGGTAGATGGGTGGTGTATTTTTTGGAGATGGGGGAGGGGTTGATTTGATGATGAGGATGGGGTGGAGGATACCAGGCAGATTGGGAATGATGGTATTGTCTTTTGTGTTGTTGTATTGTATACTGTTATAGCCGGATGGTGCGTGATCAATCAATGGGTCGAGAGCTTGTTAGTGTACAGCTTGTTGGTTGCTCATTGCAGCTCTGACTTCCTTGATATTTCTTTCAAGATTGTGAACTATTTACCTTCATCTTCTTGCACATGCATTAAATAATGGCAGTTGCAAACAGCCAACTCATGGCGCGAGACCCTGTTGCAGGTAGGAGAAAATTAGGCCATCTGCCGATAACCTATCCGCTGCTAGCAAGGGACCTGTTCAATGCTGCCTTCGGCTCATGCTGGACGCGGGAAGGTGCTGTAAGAGTGACCACTGCAGCGGCGACAAGCAAATGGCCCTATAATAGACCTCATCGATGAAGAACAGGTGAATGCGAATGTCTGAAGGCGTCACCTAAATCCCTCTACAATTGGTATAGAGGTGAGCCATCTATGATATATTATTTGGCTTCAACAGGTCATATGTCGTCATGAATGACATTCAACGACCTTGAGTAGTAGAAGTCCGTCCCGAGTCTAGTATTATTATTCCTTCTCAATACGGTGGGGATACAGGTGGAATCACGTGCAGGAGGTCGAGGACATCCAGCACGAGTAAGAGCGAATTTGCATCAGTATTCACCAATTACTTTCTCAGAGAACGTCTACTTTGAGACAACACACTATATGTTCCAGCTATCATAAGCCCCTTACTAAGTACATTAAACTCATTCAGCGGTTCCCCTCTGGCGATTCGCAATGCCGTCAACTCAAAAGGGGCCTCCCTCCTCGCCGTCCGCCGCTCCCTTCGGCGCATCCAGTCAAGTCAACTCTAACCTTTTCAATCGGTGCTTGACACGTCTAGCGATCAAGATCATCAAAAGGTTTCGAACCCAAGAAGGGAATGTCCTCATGCTGACGGGTGGGATATGCATTAAGTATAGTCGCCGCGTGCAGTTGGCCGAAGCGTCAACACTGCGATTCATCTCGCAAAATACATCCATCCCGGTTCCAAAGATCTTCTGTGCATTCACACGTTCTGGAGTGACGTACATTGTGATGGAAAGGATCAAAGGAGATATCATTGGCAACGGCTGGGTAAGACGAAGTGAGGAACCAAAAGCCAAGCTTCTCTCAGCTCTAGCAAGAATGATCCGCGAGATGCGGGATCTCCGGCCCCCCGAAGGCATGGGGGTTGCTTCAGTGGATGGTGGATCGTTACATGACTGCCGTATACCAGGCCCTTCTTTGGATTTCGGGCCCTTTGCCACAATTCAGGACTTTCATCGTCATTTACGCATGGGATTGGAGTTTAGTCCTAGACTTCACGTTGATGCCCAGGAACTCATCAAACAACAACAAAGCAAATCTTGGCCGTTGGCCTTTACTCATGGTGACCTCAGCAGCCTTAATATTCTTGTTCGCGAAGACGATATCGTCGGAATCATTGACTGGGAGACTGCTGGTTGGTACCCGTCATATTGGGAATACACTTCTGCCTACCAGGTCAACCCCCAGAACTCCTTCTGGGTCCATGAGATTGACAAGTTTCTGGAGGCAATGCCTGAAGAACTGGCTATGGAACGACTCCGTCAGAAATGGTTTGGAGACGTCTGAAGTCATCTTGGACCGTGCGTTATGCAATGATCTCCTTCCCCTCCATCAAACGTAGAAACAATTGAGCGCTTCGGGAGACTATTTGCTGTAATTGTCTTGGAGGGAGGGCGCTGATTTCGGCCTCCTAAAGTGTGTACCTGATGTACTTTTAGTTGGCGATAAATCGTGTAGTAGGTCGAGTACAATCTCCCTTCCCGGCGGATACTATATCCGTCTACGGAATGTCTACGGAATTTAATTTTAACCACGAACTCGGTTGAATTCGAACCTATGATTTATCAATTCATACGCGAATCATAAGTGCTGGTTAAGTCATCCAAGACGAGGTAGGTCTGTAGAGATTGTATCTCACCCGTTTGCTTGAACCTTTTCCTCTCACCGCCTGTCCCGCCGTGGTAGGTCTCATTGTTTCCTCCTGCGGTTCAAGTCATCCCTTCACCTATACACCCTTCGAGGACAGCTCCCTCTATGGCATTTAAAGCTCCGCTGTTATGATGGAAATCGGCGACTCGGGACTTCAATTGACTGCTAGCATCTTGGAACCAGCAAAGGAATATTTTAAGCGCAAATCCATTCGATGACAGTGATGAATCAAGTAATGACAGCGACGTGACTTGGTCCCCAGGTGACGGGGTCTGCCCGACAGCAGCACATTTCAACCATTGCTGCCAGTCAAAGATCGACGACTGGCAGAACGCCGCATCTACACGCCTAGAAGGCACAGAGTCTTTCCATTACTACATAACAGCTTTCTTAGACCTCCTCAAAGATGTCCCCTCGTTCTATGCCTGTCCCCCAGGGGCTGTCCAACTGTCAGGAAGAGCAAAATCTTTCCTTGTTCTGAAGTCTTCTCTGCAAGTGAGAAACGACAGAAGACTCGAACTGCGAGCAAGATCACAAGTTCATCGATTATCTCCAGTGCTTCGGAAGCCCCGCACCTGTATTTTACAGGACGAAAGCTGAGACCCAACCAGAAGTATCTATTCCTACTTGTGCCAGGCCTCTTCGCTCTGGATTCCTTACAAGCATTGTTCTGGCCTGGTCATACATCATCTCCTGCCGTTGGGTGGAGATATTACAACGGGCAGGCGAGAAAAGCCAAATCCTGCATGATCAAGGCATGCAGATCGAAGAATCCTTTTGGGACATCGTCACGCAGGACTGATGGAAGGCCCGAGTTGAAAATCAGAAAGGCGCTTTGGATGTTTAGAAGAGAAGGGACCTCACGCAAGCGGTATATTCACCGTGTAAATCGTGGCTTTCATCGGCTCTAATAAGCCTTCTAGACGTGATTGGAAACTCGCTATACCAAATTCTTTCTTCGCATTCAGCACTCTTCTAGACTTCTGCGCATCAAACGGCCTGGAAGGAGAGTTTCTCACCGGGTTTGCTTGTGTTTTAATTTCAACCTCACGGCACGCGCCTCCCCCTAAACTCGCTCCTCCTACAATGATTCCGGCAGTCCCTATGCACTCTCCGCCAAGTGCAAAAGGTACGATGCTCTTTGAATTGTTTAAATCTGTCGAGAGTTGTATCTCTCTGAGCTCAACACAGGATGCTCTGGATTCATTGCTCTGCAGCGCCTTTTTCGACCCATGTGTTCCATGTAATTTGTTTGGGGCCGCATCTTTGGGAGTGAGAAAAGCTCTCTCCACAATGGAGGAAATCGATAATCGACAGTTACTCTCTGCAATCACCAACAAGAAACCTCAATTGAGTCTTCTATAGGCTGCTGCAGTGTGCAACGGCCCGGCAACCTCGTTCCTGAATTTGAGTCTTCACAGTCTCCCGCCTATATGTCTAGTTGCCGCCTTCTGGACCAATACAATCCAATCCTTGCTTCAGATAGCGTACAGTGTACGTGACTCAGAAGAAACCATTATAGCCAGAGCGAATGAGTTTCGGACTTCCTACTTCTGCCGGCCCGATTTGTTCGTGCCATGGTCGCCCGCACCTCCTTTCAGTACAACGCCGGTTCATAATCTCAGCCTGGAAGTAAGGGCGCACCTTGAACACATGCACGTGCCTCTTTCTTGGAGAAACCATTGGTTATTAGACTCGGGAGAAAGAATTCCGGCAGGCTCGCAGCATGACCTTGAGGTTGTGAAGGCTGACGGTCTCTGTCATTCTTGTCCTGCGGGTCAAAGCAATGAGTGAGTGCAACGACTGATTAAATACTATTGATATTCTACTGACCATTAAGCACGCCTCATCCTGAACGGTATACTGCTGATGAGCAATCGGGGTTTGCAACATCGCGCTTATTTAACTGGCATAGAGGCTACGACGACGGCATTTGGCTCGATGAAGGTAAAGCGAACATCGAAAGCGTTCGTCGACTTCAGATGCATCCATGGATTATTGACCAGTTCGATTATCGAGGCGATGAGCCAATTGAGGAGCCTAGACACCGTGGGGTCTCTGCTGAGCGTATCCTGCGGTGGAACCAGGAGATTCAAGAATATCGGCGAGCCGGTAATGGCATACCATGAATGGTTCGTTGTCTACGCATCTACCACCACCTTTTGAGGACTCATGTTCTCGCATGAAGAGAAATAGTAGTCGATATAGCAAATGTAGAGGCCTCCATGCAGGTGACAAGAAAAATTTGGACACTGTGCTCG
The DNA here is from genome assembly GCF_003184825.1 of Aspergillus fijiensis CBS 313.89. Classification (NCBI taxonomy): domain Eukaryota; kingdom Fungi; phylum Ascomycota; class Eurotiomycetes; order Eurotiales; family Aspergillaceae; genus Aspergillus; species Aspergillus fijiensis. The sequence goes on along the minus strand of NW_024468997.1, from coordinate 197,815 downwards.
AAGTCCCAGTGTTGGGATGGCTCAAGTATTCATCGAGGCTGAGTCAGTTGCCGCAGTGCACTTGCATGCTACCTTTATAACCTTTATAAGAGGCGCATCACTTACAACACATCAACCAATCTCGGTTGCAGGGCGGCATGGCGGAGCCCAGGTTATATTCCATGTCCAAAGTGGGGTAGCTGCATGATAAATACCCAGAGGCGACTCGCATTTCCTGTCCCCTCCTACTCTCCAAAACCATCGGACAACAGAGGCGCCAAGTTCTCCACCTCTCCCTCAGTCAGATCACTTCTCACTTCTCGAACCATCTCAACCTGACTTGTGAAAGCGGGCAATTCCATACTGTGGTGTGAAGGCAGATTAAAACATCGAGCAGCTTTCATTGATACCTTACCACAATGACATCCAATCTACAGAACGACGAACAGACAGAGCATGGGGCAACACTACGGAGTCTCGAAGGAGTGGACAGCAAACCAAAAATCATTAGACCTGAGGGATCAGGTGACGAATGCAAGGCACGGCCCGGGATATGTCAAAATCCGGGGCAACTAGCCTCCTGCCAATTGGACGCGACTGCTCCTATTGGAAACTTCTTGAATTCTCGTAGTGGTTAAGTTTGACTGAGACATCATGGACTTCGACGATATCAAACTCGCCGCTCTCGACAATCGGAGACATGAATGGATCAAACTGGCTTCCAAATCAGGGGCCGGAATCTGCCAACTCGCGAATCGCTATCGACAACGGGATGACTGTATGCTACGTTCCATGCATTGCGGGTCTTTCAACTTCAGCTTCCGACTTAACTGGGACGATCAGGATGAGGACTGGTTGATTCGATTCCCACTCCCTGGGAAATCCATGTTTCTGGATGAGAAGGTTCGTGGGGAGGCGTTCGTGATGAAATACATCGCGAGAGAGACCACGATTCCTGTGCCGCGCGTCATCACTTATGGCACGAGCGACGAGAATCCAACTGGCCTGGGTCCTTTTATTATGATGACCTGGATCGACGGCAAGAAGATGTCGGACATACTAAGACAAGACGATCTCTCCGACAAGCATGACGTTCTGGATCCCGCTATCGACCCAGAGACGCTCAAGATCCTGTATGGAGAAATGGCAGAGGTACTGCTGCAGCTCTGGGGACTCGACTTCAGTAAGATCGGCAGCATCAGTGAAGACAACCTGGGGAAGACGATTGTTGATGGGCGACCCCTGACTAGGGAGCTGAACGAGTTGATGCGGACAAGTGGATTGAAGGACTGCACACCACAAAGAACCTTCCATACATCTATCGACTACATCGCTTCACTCTTGGAATTGCAGTCAACTCACCTCGAACAACAGCGCAATAGTGTGTACGACTCCCAAGACTGCAGGGAGAAATATGCCTGCCGACAGTTGATGAAGGCCATCGCTCTGAACTTTATCCCCGAGGACGGCTGCGGCCCCTTCAAGCTGTTTTGCGATGATCTCTGCCCTGGCAATGTCCTCGTAGACGACTCACTGCGGATTGTGGGCGTCTTGGACTGGGAATTCACCTACGCGGCGCCTTCTCAATTCGCAGCCAGCATTCCATCGTGGTTACTCTTGCGCCGGCCTCATTCGCTAGTCAACGAAGACGGACCCGATGCCTTCTTGGAATCCTTTCTCCCGAAAGCGAACATATTCTTGGAAGCACTGGAAGAGCGAGAACGGACTCAGGGCTTGATTGAATCAGAAGACCGCCTGTCAGGTCGAATGCGCCGGTCGCTCGAAGACAGATCTGCGTGGTTCACGTTGGCATTGCACATGGGAGCCTCTGTTGATCTCATATATTGGGATCTACTCGATGAATATTGCTGGGGCCCGAGATCAAGCATCGCCCACAGGGTTCATGATGTAACCACATCGCCAGAGATGCACATGCGACGGGAGGAGTTTGTGCACGAGAAAATCCGGCAGCTTTGGGAATACCACAAGGAGCTTGGGAGGAATGATGAGGTGGAATATGAGCCAGAGCTACCTCTCGAGCCGGCCATTGAGAGTGGCCATGCGCCACAGGTACGCCGTCTACCCTTTTCTAATGTGACGAGTGGACTGATCGTTATAGTCTCCGCAAGCAAATAGTATCGCAAACAGAGGGTTTCTGGAGGGAGCTCTTGCCGGATTGACTGTTGGGTTGGGCTTTACGATTTGTGTCAAGTGGTATCGGTCGTAGCTATATACCGAGAGACTCGCCAGATTGAACAAGCATCGCAACGCGGATGTGGCATCGTCATTGTTCAGCCGCGATGTGGTCCGATGGGTAACTTTCATAGAAGCTTCCATAGCCACCGAGCTTGTGGTCATGCATGCTCCAATAGGCTGTGCGTATTGGATATACAGATACGCTCCACCAACCTGCTGCCCTCCGCCCCGTCATAGCAGCCGGCAACGCGGTCATAAACACCGAGGCTCGACAGCCGCCTGGGTACGGTCCCCAGTTCCCCATGGAATAATCCCGAGCACATGAAAGTCCTCATCTACAATGGTCTTGCTGGATCTAGGTTCAAGGAAGTGACGATGTATGAGCAGGTGTCTGCGGGTACATACACCGCTGGCTTGAACAAAAATAAAAAGCCTATGGGCTTGTGGGTAGCATGATGCGAATTATGTCGATTACTCGCTGCTCAAGTTGTTGGATACGCAGGAAGATTTTGTTCATTGTTGATTCTTAATACATTTTCATCATGAGCGCTGTTGGATCAAGCCTGTGTTTGGGTCGTTCTATCATCCGAACAACCGTTCGCGCCAACCCTTCTTCCAAGACCCTCCGAACCGATGGTTCAGACAAGCATGTGGACTGTTGAAACCCTCGGCCTTGCTGTGTCGCTGCCCGTTCCCCCACACACTGATCGGCACCACGCAAAGCCCTCCCATAGGCGTCTCGGGGATGGCCTCGCTGGCATCAACGCACAGAGGCTCATGAAGATCATGGAAGGGCGCCCAGGTGACTCTTCTCTCCATCTTGCCAGCAGAGGCTACCAAATCGCCGGTATTCTGATCCATGCCCACAGACTTCTGGACCAACGGATGGGAGCCGGGGAGCGATGAGGAGAGGGCGTCGAGAATCGCGTCTGTGAGAACATCCGGGCCCGTGATCCCCAGAATGGCGTTCTTGTCATAGCTGAATCTGTTAAGAAGTCCACTGTGCTGGCGGTAGTATTGCCGGGTGTGCGACAAGCATCGAACGATGATCTCTCGGAGCAGAGGGCTGAATCGGCGCGGGGCGTACATCGTATACTGGATCAGTCCGTAGCTTCGAGTCCAGCGCCAATAGCGCATGGTTTGCGGGGAGGCATAGGGCTCGTCCAGTTCAACTCCTACCACAAGCGACACGTTGACTGAGTTTATTGAGGCATCCCTTGAAGGTTTGGGTATCGATTGTAGAGCTGGACATTCGCTGATGGCTCGCGCTGGGTAGATGTCCATGTCGGCATAGAAGCCCCCGTAATAATAGAGGAGAAGGTAGCGGAGAAGGTCGGCTCGGAGGACGTGATAGGGATACGACTCGTAGATCTGGGCAATTTCGGGGACAGCGGAGAACTTTTCAGCGACAAATTTGGATGCCTTCGCATCGCTCATCAACTGAGAGGCATAACTTTAGCTGGATACAATACATATGAACGTGAGGCTTGACGGAGTACTTACAGTGTACCCCCAGCCAGGATTTCTCTCCTGAAGATAAGCCGAATCCGGTCCTCGTTGGCTTTCGTCCTTGGCTATCTGCCATATCCTGTCTTCCGCCACAATGTTTCCTCCCTCCTGATCTAGCACCGTGTGTTCTAGCTCCTGCAGAGCGTTGGCGAGCTGTCTCTCATACTCCAGGTCCGGATTGCGTCGAAAGGGTGAAACATATAGGAATCGACTCCCATTTTCGCCTCGACCGTGATCCCTGACCACCTGTTGGTTCGCATAGAGGTCAAGACCAGGAAGGCGAGAACAAAGGAGCCAGGCCGCAATGACTAAGGCGAGGAACGTCAATCGGCGCGAAGACACATATGTGAAGAGCAAACTTGTAAGTCTTATAAGACCCATCGTGGTGAGATGGGGAAACCCTTCGAGCGACTGCCATGGCTGGTCTTATAACAGGGGTTTCCAGTTCATGGTCCAGCAAATGAAGGATTGGGACGGGGTCAAGCGCCATCCGGCACCAGGAGTACTGCGAGGATGGATCAGGGTCCAAGGTGCGGAGTAGTGGCCTCATAGCCTCACAGGCTCCACGGCCAAGGGCGGCCCACTTAGGGCATCTTGAATGCTGGCGATCGACCAACGCTGGGGGAATGTACGTTACACTGACAGCCTTGGTTGATATTGATCGATTGAGAAGCCTAAAGTCTCTAGATGTAGGCAATGGCCGGTTGAAACATCTACCTCCATATGGCTTGCACATTCAGTAATGAGGCGTCCATGTCCATCGGATCATGATGTGACTGTCACCACAGCCAGGCGCCCGCAGTTCGTTATGGCTTGAAAGCCTGTCCATGGCCTTATTGTCAGGCAACCCTATTCTTCTTGAAAATGGACCTTCGCCATGTCCAAACAAACCAGATGCCTGTTCTGCAATTTCCAGGGAGGAACTGGACTGGTTCTTCGTATCAGTTCTTTATCCACCATACCAAATATAGGCACAAGTGGCACACAACAGCTTGGCATAGAGTTTTCACTGGAGGCTTGGCTAAGACATACCTCGAATTGATCACCAGAAGAAGCAATTGGTGATTCCTTCAACCAAGTCTGTTACGGAAGCGCCAATTGCTGCCTGTTGACACGAGCAGCGGAGAAAACAGGCCGAAACACAGCCATCGTGGACCCTGACTTCGGCTTCCGGGGGCAGCCTGTGGAGTTTCCCAAAAGAGTAACTCCTCTCAAGCCCCCATGCCAAGCCTTGGACGTTTATCAGATCGAACCAGGTACACGCTGTACCGTCAGGACCTACCATTCCCTATTTAAAATGTCAAGCTCCTGCTAAATCAACCTAGATTATTTACAGTCACATCGAACAGATTATGCCTGTGTTCATTTGCTTCTGTTCTGGGGCGATGTTGTCAGCTTTACTACTGACGACTGGGACAGCCGAACGGACGCTTCCGCGGCTAGCAAACGCCACCGTGCGGCACGCATAGTATAGCTCGCCTTACTATATGTGTATTATGAACATGAGGCCTATACTTTGCAGACTACTATAATCCAGCGCTGGAGACTTTTGCTTCGATTTTCTCAATTGAATCCAGGTATAGACATAAGGAAGGGAGGTTCCACCCGAGAGTCGCACTGACCCAAAAAGCAAGTCTGCGCAGCCGATGAAAGGTCAGTCCGAGTTGGTCTCATATACCCACTAGCATGGGTGAATCCTACATGGTGAATCATACTTCTAGATGCTGTCTAGGATTGTGAGTTCTGGTCTAGCAGCTATAAGTCCAGCGAGTGCAAGTCATGGAGACAAAAAGGAAAATTTTGTATTGGGTTAAATATATAACTTGTGTGAATGAACTGCCGAGGCTCAGTAGCGTGTCCATTTCGCATGCCTCCACCTCGACACTATAACCTTCTGTTCTTCTTTACTTATCCTTGTCTCTTATCCACACGTCCTCAAATATCCAGTCCAAGCCCATCTTCTCCCTCTAACAGTTTTCTTCCCATCTCTTAGTCTCTAACATCTGGGCAGGTCATATCGCTCTCAACAAACTAAATAAGGCTATGCTTGAGTAGGCTGAGTTGTGACTTGAAAGAGGCACGCTTCTTCAAGGTCTGTACATCTGGCCTTGACATAAAAGACTTTAGCGTCTTGGACTCGAGGTTGACAAAAGTCACTTTTGAAGTACAAGAAGTTGTTATTCAAGTCGGCCGTCTAGAAGTGATACGGCGTCGCTACATAACAACCTTTATACTTGATAACAATATAGTGTTGATAACAAGATGTATTCATCTATAGAAGCGCTCTGAGCAGAAGCATTCGGAATCAGTCCTATACTGATAGTAATGTTAGGTATCTTTCTTGTGGGGGCAAGAAGCCTATTTCGAGATGCAAGTATACATATCAGCAACGCTAGCTTTAGAAGCACATCGAAGGTAGTGTTGATATATACTCAAGTTATTATATCTTCAATTTATCTTTCAAGAGGTCATAGGTAGGACTACAATAGCTCTAATAGATAGTTCAGCTCTAAGGGTGGTGTAGATCACAGAAGGATGTATCAAAGCACAGAAAAGCTACAGTGGTCGAGGTATCGTAAACAATTAGAAGCTCAACCTCGCTGTCATCACCGGACTTTAAGCCACAATGTCCAAGTGACGAAGAGCCGCAGTTTGAGATACGAAGAAATACCAGCACAAGCCATAAATCTCCCCGTTTTGAGTTCCAAGATGACGTGCAATTGGTGTAGATATCATCTCTTGAATGGTCTCGGCATTGGAATCCACTCTGGTATGCGCAGGGTGAAGGCATGTCAAGATTCTGCTCAAGTCTCTGAGATCTTAGAAGCGGTGACAATGACTGTAGCGTGTCACAGGCGATTGTGGTTTGAAGCACAAGTTAATTTGAGGCTGTTGGTTCCCACGCCTGCTTTCCGTCATGTAGCCTGAGGCATCCGTCGACAGGACGAGCTCGGATATGCCGCAGTCCGGTAGTGCAGGCAAACTACAAGTATCCCAATGCAATGCTCGGTTTGCACCTCATGCGACCCTAGAGCGTAGCGACTGTCACTGCTATGCGACTCCCCAAAAAGACAATCCTACTTCCAACTTGAACTCGTAAGCGCAAACCTGATCTGAAGTCGCTATTAGTCCCATGCTTTTTATTGTGTGAACTAACATTAAGGTTGCTTGAGATGACGAAAATGAAACCTGCAACAGTTTCGCCCGCAAGAACCACAAACCCAGAAGTCCGTTATATGTACAGAGAGTTAACGAAACAAAAATCCATTTCCATGCCGGTCCAAAACCATGGAGAATGCGAATAAGATGCTTTGTGCGCCAGAGGGAAGAGATCTGTAAGACGAGAGAATTGGGGGCGAAGGAAAAAGAAAAGAAAAGAAAAGAAAAGAAACCGTTCTAATACAACGTGAACATGTCGAAGTGAAGCAACAAATCAACCTCTCCCGCTTTGGTGAAACAGGCCATACACATCATATGGGTTCTCGAACGCATGATCGGATCAAGGTCGTCGTCTCGAGTTCGAGTGCTAAAATACAACTGAATCGACTGATTTAGAGACATTTACAGGAATGCCTTGCGCGCCACCTATGAGAGAAACCGTTAGCGATTGTGAGCAAAACTGCGAAACTAGGACGATTGACACGTACAGCCCAAGATCCCGCGATACCCGCGACGATGCCGCCGGAGATCAGCATGGGCTTCAGGCCCCGGGTACTCTTGAAGACCATTCCACTCAGAGCACCAGCGACAATGCTGTTGGCCGCGTCGTGCTTGCCACGTGCGTATCCCAGACCTGAGTTGAAGCCGTTGTATACCATGGCCACCACACCGGCGGAGTTACCGAGGAAGGGACCTCTTCTCGTGATCGAGTTCAGGACACCGTTGAGGCGGATCTTCGGGGGTGCCGATACCGGCGTCTTCTTGAGGCCCTCAGCCAAACCCCATGCACCTCCGATTGTCAATCCAGCAAGATAAGTAGTTCCGGTTCCGTAACAGAGATCGTCCGACCATCCGCGGGAGGGCAGCACCGAACGGTCACCGGGGAGCTGGTCGAGGGCGGAGTCTTCGAGGGAGATGTAGTCGAGGGTATCTTGGTTCAAGCCAGCAAGGGGATGAAGCTGAGTAGGATCGGGAATGGCGATTTCGGAGAGGAAAGAAGTGGCATCTTGCGCGCTGGTAGGATCGAAGGCGCCGGGACCCTTGTCCTGTTTGCGACCACTGAGCGAATCCCAGATAGACATGTTTGGGGAGGGATGGGATATATTATAAAGAATACAGAGAATGAAGTAAAGAAGGAGGAAAGAGGAAGGAAAAGGAAACGGGGATCTGTGGCCAGCAGGCGCTTTGCTGAGTAGGGGGAGGTCTTGTCGCGAGGAAGAGGAAGAACTTGGACTGAGCTTCTGACAGTTCAAATGGAACTTGCGGGTTTGTCAAGGTCTCTTCTCGGAGAACAAAAACTTCAGCCCCGTGACTCGGCGTGACGGAATTCTGCTAACCAACCTTTCAACCGCCTTCCACCGCCTTCCTCCGGCGATGCGCGGCGGCAAAAGGAATATGGTTCTCCCGACACTAGGCCTCTTTGGGAGACCCGCTCTCGAAAATCCACCAAGAGGCAAAAAGTCATTCGCTCAGGAACGCGGGGATTGATAAAAGATCTTTAATTGGACTGGATTTCGTTTTTTGTCGGAGTCGTCGTCGCAATTGCCTGGACATGCGATCTCTGTAAGACACAGCTCATGGAAGGGAAACCCAATTCTGCGGCCCGAATGGAGGCGGCATTCATAGAGATGGAGCCCATCGCACAGCATATGCAAATCTTGCCGGAAGAGACCCTCAAGCAAATCGGCAAGGGTGCCTTAGTGAATTTCACCCGGGCATGTGATGACTCCGAGTAAGACCTCTGTTCATCTCATCCACCATTGCGTTCATTGTGTGCTTTCTTGGTTCAAGAGCGTTGTCTATCTTTGTGTGATAATCTCCTAACATCCTCAAAAGGAAAGTGAACCGGGTCTATCATAATCTACTAGACACTTATGCAACCGCTTCTCTGTCGCATTCCCATACCACGGCAGCTTGTAATGCGCTCAGCGCCTTTCTAGATGCAGCTCTTGTTTCTAAGCATGAGTCCACAAGGCAAATCGTCCATTCTGACGAGACCTGGTTGTCTGTCTTCGATGTCTTCATGACTCGATACAAGGATGCCAAGCCCAAGCCAATGAAGCAGGTCATGGAGTCCTTGGTTCTGCTCCTGGCGAAGACTCGCAGGCAATTTGATAGGAGCTCCCTTCAAAAGAAGATTATCGAGCTCACGATTCCCAGTATCCTGCTTGGTGAACCTCGTGCTCGCCTCAAAGCTTCCTTCGCTTCCCTTGAGATGATTGTCCGCAAGAATGCGATTGCGCCTACGGAGCTGATTTCGCTCCTCGACCAGTGGCTACACGCAAATTATGAGAGCTGGGTTCCTATGTATCAGGCAGACTGCGACGCCCTATCGATTGATGTCTCCCTCTATAGCCACAGTGCCTCTATGAATGGTGTCTCATCACACAATACCTCGCGGACGACAGTCGAGATCTTTGTTCTGGGTCTGTTGGCACGCGCAACCAAACCGGAGCTTGCGGCCTCATCCGGGGATCTGATGGCTGCTTTTCTTCAGAAGATCAAGGCTACATCTGAACTCGGTCACCTGCTGTCGCTCTGGGTGGCACCTGTCCGTCACGTCACACTGAGAACCCTCGATGACCTGGAGTATATGTCGAACTACATTCTTCAGCCTTGCTTTGAGGTGGATGCAATCGGTTTCCGGACTTTCATTGAGAAGTTTCCTCTCCAAAGTCTGCTAGCGGGTGACATGAGCGATGCGCCCATAGCTGAGTTCATGGTCCTGTTCGCTTCTTTACAGGTAGCAAAGAAGATTGGACTCGTTCACGAAGATCGTAAGTCTAAGACCCTGCCATGTCTACTGCCCCTGCTCATGTTGCAACTAGACTATATCGGTAAACCCAGCTCTACGGCTGCTGACGCCGACCGTGCGCTCGTGTTGAAGAGTGAGGTGATCGGACAATTTCTCTTCCACCACGATATGACTATCAGGATTGCAACCCTATCCTTGTTGATCAGTGCACCTTCCTCGACCAAAGCCGTCTCATCCGCTACAATGAAAGCCATTTTGAACGGATTGCCCTCTCTGCATTGTGAATCAGAATCTTATTCGAGAGGAGAGGTATTGAGCTTAGTCCGTAAGCTGGTCGTCCGTCTGAAAGGTGGAATCCTAGAGGACCAAGATCGCTTGAAGAGTGAGAAGGCCACTGCAAACAAGGACGCTCAGATGAACTTCTTCGATGCCTCCGTCACTGGGAAATGCTTGAATGAGTACTTCAACTTTCTCAAAGCTGACTTGCGACCTACGGCCTCTTATCCACGCCACATTGCTGCGCTGAAAACATTTATCTTCTTCATCGAATCTGGACTTGATAGCCGGTACAGCGCCACAGATAATAACAAGACTCGTTGGATCTGCAACATGGACATCTTCAGTTCCACCTTGCTCAGGCTACTGGTTGATTTGTTGCTTGACCCATTCGAGGAAGTGCGAGCGACCTCTCTGTACCTCTTGAACCTTTTCCCCCGTAAGGTTCTTTTCAGCAGTGTTTCGCAGCCACAGGGCGAGCCACTGACAGGGCAACCTCAAATCATTGATGGATTGTCAAAGGCGGAGCTGCTGGCAAGTAACACTAGCAGAGCTGATTACGCCGATACAGTTGCTCGCCTTTACCACATACTCTTCTGTGCTGCGGCGTCTGAGAGCTTGAAAACTTCCACATCGTGGTGGGAAGCTAAATCAACGGTTGTCGAGTATCTCCTAGCAAAGCTGGAGCAGAAGCTTTCCTCCGCAGGCGGTCTGTTCAACTCTTCAATGCGTGATGCACCTCTGCACGGCTATATCTCTGCGCTCAGGTACCTTCTTCCTGCCTGATTCGATTAGTTCCTGCTAATCCGCTATCCAGATATATTGTCTCAACCTCCGATTTCTATTCCTTGGTGTCCGAGAAGTCCACGAACTATGATAAATGGAGGGCATTCCACCTTAGAATCGTGCACGTCTGTGACCGGATATGGGAAGAGGTTCGACCTGTCCTGTGCATCGACTCTCCAGAAGGTCATACAGACGACCCGATCGAGGATTTAGGCGTCGGCCCCAAGGACATCCTCTCTTATTCTTGGCGCGCTCTGCGAGAATCGAGGTATGGGATTCTTTGATGACCCAAGACACATTGCTGACCCATACAGTCTTCTTCTCCACGCGACTCTTTCCAATAACTCGTATAGCCCTCCAGGTGACCATGGGCTCACGGAGCAACATTTTGATAAGCTGGGGACTCTTAGCTTCATTCAGCTCGCTGAGCTTCGGCATAGAGGTGCATTTTCAACGGTATCGCAGACGTTTGCTACTTGTTGCCAGCGCTGTGCGCAGTCGAGCGATCCAGCGATTTCCGGGCTTCCCCACCGATTCTATCAGGTAAGAATCTGGTCTTCAGGTTACTTGACTTGGCGGATGCTCACATACTCTGTAGGAAGCCAAGAAAACCATCTTTGAATCGGCGTCTAAGCTCACCCGCCGTTCGGCTGGTCTTCCCGCACTGGTTGTTGGAATTCTTTCGTCGAAGCCTGGTGGGCCACTGTTTCAGCAGGTTATACAAGAGCTTCATGAAATTTCCCATCTGCCGGCTGAACAGGACAAGACTAGACAAGACACACCTTTGCCCCAGGTTCATGCGATGAACTGCCTCAAGGACATTTTCACGAATACCAAGCTTGGCCCCCATACAGAGCCCTTCATCATGCCTGCCCTACGTCTGTCGGCCGAGCGTCTTGGTTCTCCTATGTGAGTATCCCTTTTACCTCCCTAGCTCAGAAGATTCTGACCTTGGTAGATGGGCCCTCCGCAACTCTGGTCTCATGCTGTTCCGCGCTTTGTTGACACGCATGTGCCGCACCGGCACCGGCCTGGGTTTTGGTGGTGAATCCGGCTCTGAGCCCGGAGCTAGAGTTTCGTTCCAGAAGTACCCTGGCCTTCTCGAGCTTCTTCCCACCCTTCTCACTCCATCCGAAAAGACCAACTCTAGCGACACTGCAATGGTCACTGAGCGTGTCTTCCCAGCCTTGGAGTTGATCGCTGAGAAGGTCCCCAATGTGACTGGTACCGATGACGAGGTTTTGCGTGGTCTGGTCCGCGAACAACTCAAGAGTTCTGTTTGGGGTATCAGAGAGCACGCGGCTCGAGTCTACGCATCATTGTTGAAGCGTGTGGACATTCTGACCAATATCAAGACCTTAATCGGCGTCGAGAGAGATAGCACAACGCAGGATTACCTTCATGGCGAAGCATTGTGCATCAAGTACTCTCTCCGCCGGTTCGCGGCCAGTTCAGTTGCCTTTTGGAACGGTATGACCCTTTGTGTATGCTTATGCGCTTTCTGCTGACAATGCGCAGAAAACATCGACCACGTGGGCTCTCTAGTACGGGAGACTTTCGCCGCATCATTTCAGCTCGCAGAATCTCCATTCATCGCGACCACGCTTCTGGAGATTTTGAGTGACGTGGTTGAAAAGAGTATCGACTCGGGCTCTGAGCGTAAGGAGGTTCCCGACGTGAAATGCAAAGCATTGCTAATTTCTTTTTCACTAGTCCGCTTGGTTTCTACCTTTGAGTCTCTGACCACTGAATATGCCTTTGAAGACATCTTGGGTTTCGTATTCGACACATCTCATCCATCCTGGAAGTCTCTGAGCACGACCCGAGCCTCGTCGCTCCTCCGTCGGGCGATCTCGTGGGTCACCGTCTTGCATATGCTCATTGGAGGAAGGGTCAACGATCTTGAGCCTTTCGTTCGTACTGTCTCGAATTTCGACCCCAATGCTGGCCAGTGGTTGTTGGAAAGGCTGCAGGAAATATTCGGGCCTAGAGAGCAGTATGGAAAAACGTTGATCGGCCTGTACTCCTCTGTCATTTTGGGAGACTATCCTGAGGAAGTCAAGGCAGTAGCCATTGCGTCCTTGGCATCGAAGTTGCAAGTTCTCTTCGACTGCCGCAATGAGGCTCTCCCTCAGATCGATCTTCCATGGGGAGCACTAGAAGGCCAACTTAAGCATGGCTCAAGCCAGCACATCTGGAACCGGGATAGGTCTGACGCCGAATTACAACTTCACGGCAGTCTCCTCGCTGCCAAGGCTATTGCTTCCAATAACCAGAGTTCTGAGAACGACATCAATGAGTGGGCCACTCGTCTTCGCTTCGCTATGCGAGAAGAAACGGTACGCACCTGACTGTTTATTATGTCTGGATCGTATGTGCTAACAAATCACAGGAATTTACCACCCGTCTCGCTGCAGTATTATCCGTCTCAGCATTTGGCCGTATTCTGCGTCCTGCTGGAAAGGCCCCACTCACTGATAAGGCGTTTTTGGATATTTACCTGGTCCTCTACGACATGTTGAACGATGACGACGAGGAGCTGCGTGACCTTGCCGCTCCGACTGCCTCATGGGTGCTGTCTTACTCCTCAGTATCCCCGTCCAAGGCAGTCGCCTTGTCTCCTTCAAACGCCACCGAGCTTCTTTCCGCGTTCATCGCTCAAAGCTACCACAACTCGCAGCAGCTTCGCAAGAGAGCTGTTGCCTATATGACTGGCTCCGAACCACGGATCAGCACTTCCATCGCTCAGTCTGTGCCTGTTTCCACCGTTCTTTCTGACCTCCGCAAGGAAAGCACAATTTTGTTCGAGGAAGAGAAGCAGAATCTGTTCATCGATGACGTTTGTGAAGTCGATGTGTGGACCAAGCAAATGATCCGGTTGACGGAAGCATCATATGATGATGCCTCCATCCAGGCAATCTTCGCCTGGGTATCGAATGGTTTGTCCTGCTTGGGAGATGTCTTTATGGACACTACCGAGAAGGACGGGCTGTTGGGCTGGGCCTCGAAGCCTGAAACATTCACTTTGGGAGTGCGACTTTTCAGCCTGGCGACCGTAGCAGTCTGCAAGGAGTCTGCTGCCTCCCGACTCTTGGGACAGGAGCGCGTGGCCGAAATGAAGGAGAAGCTTCAAGCTTTGCTTGCACACGGAAAGACATCCTTGATACACGATGATTGGATTTCACGTATTCAGGCGGCATTGGAATCTTCATGAACGCATGATGTTATTTAGAGGTATAAATAAAAGTGTGGCGGGGGAGGGTGTCTGGATAGTAATGATTCACTTGTACGCAAACTGAACGTTCCATCATGATAGAACACAACTCAGCACAGAATTTACCACAACTGGTTTTCAGCTCACTGCCATGGCAATGGGCATATCAGCCAATGTTTACGTCCTCTTTCTACAACCAGCAAAAGCCCATATGTTCTCAGACTTTCCTGAACAGCCCAACTACGCTTGACATAGTCTCTGTAGCGGTACGTGAAAGCATAAAAATTGTTATGGCCCTCAATATGACTGAGACTTGAAGCAGGCCGTCCGTCCACACGTGAAAGCCAAGATGAACGGCAACGTGGTGATCATCGCCATACTCCTCTCCCTCTTACTCTCCATCATCATCGGCGCCTACCTGTTCAGCGTGTGGTGTTCCAAGCAGCTCCATGGCCGATCCGTGCGACGCCGCGAGGGCGCACGCGAGCTCGTCACCCTCACCCACTCCAACGCCAGGGCCAACGGGAGACGCTGGGTGGAAGTCCGCGTCAGGGAGCCGGGCAATTCCCGTCGTACGAATCCTCCTGGCCCGGCTCTGACGAAGTCCCAGCATACAGCTACGCAGAAGAAACCCCCCCGGCACGACCGCGAGCGCAACATGGACCACAGAGCGGAGACCCACAGGAACGATCACCAGTGGGACTCGCATGCCAACACCCATGGCAGAGTCGAGACCCAGAACAACGATAATGAGTGGGGTCCTCCTGCGAATGACAATCATGATAACGATGCTCGCCATTCGTGGGGTAACGCCCCTGATCCTGATCCTGCTCCGGCTCACCCATCCCCTCAGGCGTCAACACCTAAGAGCTGGCATCCGGATCAGGGACCGGCGCTGGCTCAGTCCTTACATGACATGTTTGGTGGTCGCGCGAGCGGGCATAAGAACTCGAGAGCAGCGAGCAGGGTTGGTTCGAATAAGCCTGATCATGGAGCTGATGGTGGTGAATGGGAATCATATCCAAACAACAACCCAGCTGACGAGGGTCGGCCCGCGGGAGAAGTCAGTTGGTAAAGTGGTAACATTGGGGATGATGGCTGGATGAGATCTCGGAGGGAGGGATGCATCCGTTCTTGTAATGTAGTAGCTGAGTAGTAGCAGTGATGCTCGAAATAGTAAGCGACGACGGCGATGGTCTCTGCGGACGGCCCGAGTCGGTGACGTTGATCCCCGCGAATTGCATCTCCAGGCGGTGACTTTCCTGCCGCCGACTCCATCCAGTAGTGTTCTCCTTCCCCCCCTCTCTCTCTCTCTTGCTCTCTCGCTTGTTTGTTCCACCATTCAATAGTCGCTCGTATCTTTCAATTTATTCCGTACCTGGCTTGAATTATCCGATTGTCTCACATAACTCAACTAGCATTCCATGACCCTCGTCCCCCTGTCTGTCCGCTGAGAACTAGCAAGGCTGCTCTGACCAGCCACTCCCCCACCGGAACACCATGTGGAACGACGAGGATAACAACCCGTACGGCGCATTCGACACTGAGGCGCATCTGTCGGAATCTTTGCACTCGGCCAATCTCTCTCCTCGTATGAATCCTACGCTCTGCACTTTATAGCCACGCTCGTCGCTAACGTGCCTTAAGCTCTCTACGATCGCGAATACACCCCGCCCTCTCCCTCCAGCCGATCGTCCACCCAAGACCCTCCCGACTTCCTGTCGCAACAACAAGATTTGAGCGACGAAGATGACCACGGAGCGTACACGACCCAACACACCGGCCAGGGATACATGCGCAAGAGCGTCTACGACAGCCGGATAGAGCAGATCTTATACGAGAACCCCGACATGCCAATCCTCATAACCGACGCCGGAAAGAACCACGAGGGCGGCGGCAGCTTCATCGTCTATACGATACGTACAGGAGTATGGCGAATGCGGTAACTTAGTACTGGGAATGATGCTAACGGCATGCAGGACCTTGAAGTCCGGAGACGATACTCGGAGTTCGCCTCGCTGCGCCAAACCCTTGTCAATCTTCATCCTACGCTGGTCGTTCCGCCCATTCCGGAGAAACACACCATGGCGGACTACGCCGCCAAGCCCACTAAGGCCAAAGAAGACACGGCGATCATCGATCTTCGGAAACGAATGCTGGCCGTGTTTCTGAACCGGTGTCGTCGGATGAAGGAAATTCGCGAAGACGGAGTCTGGTGGAGGTTCCTGGACCCCAATGTCAGCTGGGTAGGTTGCGCCAGATGCTAGTGCACGCCCGCCCGATAGGTACTGATAACTACTCAGAGCGAAGTCCTCCATTCCCATCCCGCATCTTCTGTCCCCAAGAACAACCTCAAAGCTCCTCCCCTGGATCCCGCCAACCCCACACCCGCTCATGCTTGGCTCCCGGTGCCCTCGGCCTCGGCGAAGCTCAAGTCGGCGTCCGGGACTGCGCCGTCCGGCACCCCGAACGATGCCCCCAGTCAAGATGTGCTCGGCCGTTTCCCACCGGAGTCGCGGAAATTGAGCGAGAAGGAGCTGGATCCTTACTTCATCAATTTCGAAGCCTCCACTCGTGAGCTAGAACTGCTCCTTCAAGGCAACATTGAGAAGGTCAACCGCCGGACGCTCGCTCATTTGTCGTCCTTATCGGCGGACCTGATGGAGCTGGGGGCACGGTACAACGGTTTCTCCTTGTCAGAGCAATCCCCGACCGTCGCAGCTGCTATCGAACGGGTCGGCCAGGCGGCCGATACGTCTTATATTGAGACCGAGGAGCTTTCCGCCGCCTTGAGTGCAAGCTTTGCAGAGCCCATGCGGGAAAGCGCGCAGTTTGCCAGCGTGGTGCGCAGCGTTCTACGTTACCGCGTTCTTAAGAGGGTGCAAGAAGAGATGACTCGAGACGAATTGGCGAAGAAGAAAACATTGCTCGAGTCACTTGAGCGCAGTGAAATGGAAGCTCAACGAATCGAGCAGTACTTGAACCGCTCATCTCCTCAAGGCGCAACCACGAGACCGCAACGATCGCTGTCGGCCTCGTCAGCCGCCAGTGCTCCGGGCGGGCCCGAGAGCGAAGGACGTCCTGGCAGCCACGAGGACAATGCTTCGGTGGACTCAGACTTCCCCCCTACACATGGCGAGTCTATCAGCTCCCATCCCTCCGCCCCTCAAGCCGCCTCTCACCGCCGTCCAGACTTTGGCCCGTCCTCGCCCCCCGCACACCGCAAGACATCTAGTGGAACGTTTGTGGCCAACAAGATTTTTGGACGTATCAGTCATGCGGTGCATGGATTTGTGGATGTTGATCCAGAGAGGACTCGCCGAGATCAGATTGGAAAAACGAAAGAAAGCTTGCAACAGGTAAGGGAGCCTGACTAGGTGTTTGAAAGAACCGTGACTGATGACGCGATAGCTGGAACAAGCTTTGACGGTGTCCGAAAAAGACGTGAAAGATGCAAGTGCCGGAGTACTGCAAGACTTGAAACGCTTCCAGAAAGATAAGGAGATGGACCTCCGCCGCTATATGGTAGGGCTCTTCTCGCCTGAACTAGGTTTGAATCATGCTGACGAGGATCGTGACAGGTCGCGTATGCGCGGTGTCACTTAGACTGGGCGCGCAAGAACTTGGAGACTTGGACGGAGGCCAAGGACGAGGTGGAGAAAATCGAAGCACGGTAGTAAGTAGTCGTTAATGGTTGTCGTGGTCTGCGGTTTGGCGCAGAGTTGAGAAAGGAAAGCGCTGGGCGTTGGTGTTTATGTTTTAGAAATGCTGGGAGCTACGCCATTCGGGATATTGATGGATCGCACTGCAATTATTAACATGTGCGATTGACTGCATTGATGTCTTGACTGCAGATCTGTGATGTCTTTTTTGCATGTGAGGAGGAGTGGTTTTCGGCTCCACCGCTTCGGCAATTAATTTATTTCTCCGCCCTGATAGATCGTTCCCTTTTTAAAGTCCTCCTTTACCTCGACGTAGCACCATAATTCCTTATGTACTGCGCCTATTGAAGTTAGCCTTGGCAGGGCGGGTCGGAGAATAGAGATCCAATCCATTTGGTGCGTGCAGAAATTGGTCTTGATAACCAATGGCGACTGAATCACTAACCATGACGGCAGATGCTGCTCTCCTGTAGGAGGATTTCTAATGCTTAGCATTGACTTGTCTTCACTAAGCAAGCTATAAGGATAACGACAATCTAAACCTACTTGTTACACCATGTACCGGCGTTTTTCCGGGTCGCATCCACATATAGGCAGCAGCAGCAGCAGTTGATAGTTGACTGCACCACTTACTAAGACCCAGACCCTGCGGTCCTGATCTGCACCCACCAACCCAGCATTGGCCACCAAAATCGATGAACACGATGTGCTGTTAGCCATCCTGCGAGCTCAGTTCTCTCAGTTGCGCTCGACAGGATGAACGCTACCGCACCCACCAGACCTCGCCTATTGAGCATGGGCTCGACGTACTCGGAATTCGACGAAGAAAGCAGCGGGAAAGCATCACCACCATTACTTTCGCGCCACTCACTCCGTCGCCTCATCCGCGTCTCCGCTCTGTTGTCGCTTTTCATCTTTGTGCTATACATCCTACGCAACCACTTCCGTGCACAACCACCCAGCTCACTTTCAGACTCTACCGACACCGCGAACGACGACGACAAAGCTAATAAAGCCCATGACGACCCAGTATTTCCGGTCTATCCCCCGACCAACCCAACAGAACTCCACATCCACGACCCCAGCATCATTATCACTTATTCTCACCCCGAACCCCAGCCAGATCAAAACTCCAACCCCAAGCTAAACGCAGCCCACCAAACCCGCACAGCACGTCCCGTGAAGACATACTACGCCTACGGCTCCGGCCCGCACATCCCCATTCACACCGCGCCGGCCCTCTCCGGCCCTTGGACCAAGATCGGCACCGTCCTAACCACAGACAGCGTCCTCCCCATCGGCGACCGAAAAGCGCCCTGGGCGCCCACGGTCGTCGCCCACAATGGCACGTACTACTGCTACTACGCGACAAGCCACAGCGGCTGCCGCCGCAGTGCAATCGGGGTAGCTACCTCGTCGGACCCGGGACCCGGGGGATGGGTGGATCACGGAGTCATCATCCGGTCCGGCGTAGGAACAGGGTCGGGGTTGTACCCGATGGATCGCGCGAATGCGATCGACGTGAGTGTCATAATCACTTCTCTCCCACCGGAAGAGGAGGAATCCCAAAAAGAAGAAGATGTGGGAGACAAATCGCATCCCCACCTCTTATTCTCCCGAGAAGAAATCCCCCAGACCGAAGGCGAGGGAAAGGGAGAAGACCCCAACCCCCTCTCAACCTCTCCCTCTAACCCCAAGCCAACGGAGAAAAAAGGCTACTTGACCTTCGGCTCCTTCTGGACAGGGATCTGGCAGATTCCGCTCACCCCCGACCTTCTGGGGAGTGACTACACGGGCAACCGCGAGGTGCGGCACCTCGCCCACGAGCCGCGGGCGGTGCACCCGCCCACCCCCAAGTCCAATGGGATCTGCGGCGACCCCACGGGGATGCATCCCGTCGAGGGCCCGTTTATCTCCTACCGCGCGCCGTGGTATTATCTGTGGTTTAGTTGGGGCAAGTGCTGTGGGTTTAAGCCGGAGCGGTTGCCGAGGAAGGGGATGGAGTATGTGTGCCCTCTTCCCTTTTTTCCCCTTGCTCTTGCTTGGAGCTGTGATGGGATAGACTCTCACACACTTGCGTATACGTATAAAAGCTGTGCTAATCTGCCGCACAATGTAGGTATAGTATCCGGGTCGGCCGCTCGAGGAGTCCCCGCGGCCCGTTCGTGGATAAGCAAGGCCGGGACCTGGTGGAGGGCGGCGGGGAGGTTGCGTATGGGTCGAATGGGGAGGTGTATGCGCCTGGGGGCCAGGGGGTCCTGGTTCATCGTCGATACGATGATGTTCTCGGTGTGGAGGTGGAGGAGGATGTGCTTTATTATCATTATCGTGAGTTGCTCTGATTCTTTTCCCATGGATTTGCTGGGGCTTGATGCTGACTTTTATTTGTGGGTGGTAGTGAATACCTCGGTGGGGTATGAGTTTCATGTATGTTTTTCTCTCCCTCTCTTTCTGTGATTTGGTGTCTGTTGTGCTAGGGAATTTATAGCTAACTTGATGGTTTGTGGATAGGAAGCGCGACTGGGTTATAATGTCCTGGGTTATGTGGATGGCTGGCCGGTTCCGGTATAGAGGATTTGGGTATTGTAGGGGGTGTGATGGCAGCCTGGTGCTGGCTTTTTTGACTTCTTAGCTTGGCTTGGCTTGGTAGATTGTCTTCTGGCGAGATAGACTCTAGCTTTCCTTCATAGAAATGAAATGATAACAAGAACACTCCTAGAAGAGCTGTGATACAGGTATAGTATATGGCCGGCACCGAACCTACAATCGCCCGCAGAGCAACCCGGCCTCGGAAGCAGTCTGCCATTGGGTGACTGACCACCGTCGTCCCAATTCAGGCCATACGGGGTGTTAGGTGCTGGGGCTTGGGTGCGATTGCAGAGACTAAATTATACGGGCATTGGGGCTTCTCTTTGCAACCCTCTTACGGTATGATTTAGCGCTCGATGGATGTCTTTGCTGCCAACTGGTGTGAATGTGTTGCATCGAAGATCACCGGATTTGATGAAGGACTGTGGAAGTGGCAGCTGACGTTGATAGTAACCTCCATGAGATCGGTGGAGGTCATTTCGAAAATCGCCACGGATCCGGCTGAGCCTTGCACGCTAGGAGATCCCAATCATCTAATTCACATGATATAATCTCGCGGGTTAGTCTTAATAATCGCTCAAAGTATGCGGATATCTGGAATGGACAACCCGCTCATACCAGTGATGAGCAAACAATCTGGAGATAAAGAGATAAAGGAGAGGTGACAGCCTTAGCATCTTGTACTAGGCCCGGCCAGCTAGTCTACTACCGATTGTGCTGGACACTGTAGCCAATGACAACCTGGGCAAGATCTGGAGATCTCGGTAAGTAAGGTACAAAGTAAGGTGGATGATGCATGCCAGTGGACTTAAATGCAGTCGTCAAGCTGATTGGTGGGTTTTGACTGTAAGATTGGACCGGTCTATGCCTCGGGGTCCGTAGCGATTAACAGCTGTGCGACCAGGCCATGTGTGATTGATCTGATTTGATCGTGTTGCGATGGTACTGTATAGTTCAGTGCATGTTTGTTTGTGCTGGGGTTCTGTTGCTAGGAGGATGCCTTGTAGCCTTTGGACGCTTGTAGAGGGTCCGCTCAGTCTTGAAAAGTTCAAGCTTTCATTAGAAGTGAGACCGATGTGAGAGGTGCAGGGGACTGGCGTCTAGAGTAAAGGCATTCTCAGTCAGTGAACACTTAAGAGGTTAGATAAACACTAAGAGAGAACAGTGCTGCACAAGGTACTGAGTAGGTGAAGGTATATGCACAGTCCCTGGCTGGGAACATACAAAGATATAATTAGAAGCAATTCTACGTAAGAGAAGAGAGAAAAGTAAAATAGTGAATTAAAAATAAGAAAAAGCAAATTTAAGCAAATTTAAGTCCCTGTCTGACACTCTACATGTGTTCTAACGGTGTGCAATTAGTTACCTCTCTAGTTACCGTATGTACAGTACTCGCAGTCAGTGACTAACCAAATTCCTCCCGATGATTGAACGGAGGCCGGAATTTCTTTTCAACAGCGAATCCACCTTCTTTCCTTCCCTTTCATCGCGTTTCCACCATCCACCGTCCACCGTCCACCATAATTCCACGGCTTCCACTGCCCTCCACGGACCCTCTCCTTCCCCTCCATTCTAGTCTAAAAGTAACTTAATTTCTTGCTTCGGATTCGACCATATCACCACACCCCTACCTCCTTCCCTCCCTCCCTTCCTCCCACCTACACCATACATATTTCGATCTTTCTCCGACAGGTTCCATTTTGAAATCCACCCCGAACCCACATTCACTCCTTCTCCCCCAATTATCGTGCTACCTCGAGCTGCCACGAGACGTGCGCAGCTCACCGTCACGACGTCTTCCACAAAGCGCCGTAAGGTAGCAGAGCCTCGCAGACCAGGAACACTTCCGGGTTTGTCGTTCGCCTCGCAGGCCGGAAGACGTCACGGTCAACCTCCTAGCTCCGACCGCTCCTCCAACTCCCACTCTTCCTCCTCGGCCTTGCCTCATCGCCGCTCCTCGCCCACCTCCCCTTCGAACCGCAGTCAGAGTTCATCGACCTCACCGCCTCCCCGCTACATTCCCGCCCACCTGCAGGACGAAGTCTTGGGAACCAGATCTCATTCCTCCGCTCCTCCCTCCCCGACCCCGGATCCCTCTGGTAGTGCCGTCGACTACCCCTCGGCCGCCTGCGCTGGGTTGACTCTACACAGCGATCCCGCGACCGATATGTCGGGCTCGGACGAAAAGCTTCACGCTCGCGGAGCGTCAGACACTGAACAGGATGTGGTGATGGAACAGGTTCCCGCCTCGAAGGATAGTCAACCTCACTCCGACCAGCCGGATGCGATGGACACCTCTGCATCGGGAGACGACAACTCAACTGGCAACGAGGACAGCTCCATTTCGGACAATGTATATCCTACTCCGTCCAGCATGTCCACCTATACGGCTTCCACCGAGACACGAGCCCACTCAAAAGCGGAGGCTTCCGTCGCATCCGCTGAGCCTCCTTCCTTCGATGACCAGGTGGCGCAAGTGACCCGGTTCATGATGCAACCTATGCAGAGGAAGCAGAAAGGATATGTGGTGTCCATGTCGTGGTTGAAGCGCGTGTTTGCGCGAAGCTCTACCCATGCGGACCAGGCGGACAAGACCGCTGCCGAAGGGGAGATCGGCCCGGTCGACAATTCCGATATCGTCCTGGTTACTGACCCCGCCAACACAGGCTTCAAGGACGAAAATGGAGAGCCGTTTGTCCCCCTGCGACCGGGCTTGCAGCTTGGAGAGGACTATGAGATCGTGCCCCAGGGAGGTTGGGACCTGATCATGCAGTGGTACGGCCTTGCCGAGCAGTCTCCCGCCATCGTCCGCTACGCTCACAACACCGCACCCCCGGGCGAAGGCGAGAACATTCAATACGAGATCAACCCTCCGATCTTCACGATTCTGAAGCTCACGAACCCGTCCGCTGGAACCACCCCCAAGTCACTCAAGGAGAAGAACATGCTGCCTGTGCGACATCTTGCCAGTCGGCACACAAGTTTCCAAAAATGGCTCAAGCAAGTAAAGAACCTTGCAAGAATCGAAATGTCGACCAAGGTCCGCGTCTGGAGAATCCTGGATGGTCTTGGAAGTGCCACCACCTCCGCTGCGGTCACTCCAGCTGCCTCTCGGACTGCCTCGCCAGCGCCTTCCGCATCAACTGCGCCCCACGCTGGGGGCAGTCTTGTGCTTGATCTCAACACCTTTCTTTCCCTTTCCGAAGGCTCGCAGCGGGAGCTGCTGGAAGATGCTACTGATCAAACTACTAACCCCAAGTACAACGGTCGCATGCCGTTGGATCTTGTCGGGCTGGGCGGCAGTGATATCGTGGTACTCGAAGAGAGACTTCCTGGGAAACAGGGCGACTGGGTATCCGAAGCTTCTAAGCAGACTCTGAACCGCCTGGGGGTGCCAACCGGGAACCTCAAGACCGAGGTTTCTACCAAGACGAAGACTAAGAGCCCTGCTACTAGTGGGCGCTCATCGCCAGTCCCAGAGCCTGCCAGGGGAAGGCGTAAGGATGGCAAACCCCGTGGCAATACGGGTCTGAGTAACCTTGGCAACACATGCTACATGAACTCTGCCCTGCAGTGTGTCCGTAGCGTGGAGGAACTGACTTACTATTTCTTGAGTACGTATCTCGCGCTCACCGGGCTGGTCCGATCTTAAGTATCTGTACTAACAGGTGGGTTTTAGATGAGGTGTACAAGAAAGATCTCAACCCTAGCAACCCCTTGGCCCACAATGGTGATGTGGCTAAGGCCTATGCCAACCTGCTCCGCCAAATCTACGACGAGGCAGGCCAATCATCTTTTGCGCCTAGGCAACTGAAACAAACTATCGGCCGCTATGGTCCGGCATTCTCTGGTTACGGACAGCAGGACTCACAGGAGTTCCTTCTGTTCCTTCTTGATGGTCTGCAGGAAGACCTGAACCGAATCCAGAAGAAGCCCTATATCGAAAAGCCAGACTCCACGGATGACATGGTCCACGACAAGGCGAAATTGAAGGAGTTTGCCGATAAATGCTGGGAAATCTACAAGGCTCGCAACGATTCCGTGGTCACGGATCTTTTCGCTGGCATGTACAAGTCTACTCTCGTCTGTCCCGCTTGTGACAAGGTCAGCATTATCTTCGACCCGTTCAACAATCTTACCCTTCAGCTTCCGATTGAAAATCTCTGGAGCAAGGAGCTTTTCTACTTCCCTTTAAATAAGAAGCCGGTCATTGTGGATGTGGAGATCGACAAGCACGCCAGCATCAAGTCTCTTAAGGAGTTGGTCGCCAAGAAAATGGGATCTGATCCTCAACGCCTGGTCATGGCTGAGATCTACAAGCACAAGTTCTACAAGATGTTTGACAACGCAAACTCTATCGCCGAATGCCAGATCAGCAATAACGACGATATTGCCATTTATGAGGTGGAGTCTGTTCCGACCAACTACAACCCAGACAAACCCCAGAAGAGTTACTTCTCTTTCAATCGGTCAGAACATGAGGCGATTCCGGATATCGATTCTCCCAGGGCGGATCGACTGCTTGTGCCTATCTTCAATCGTTATGAGAAGCCAAGGTCGAACAACCCGAAGAACACCCTGCGGCCCCTGTTCGGTGTGCCTTCCTATGTTGTCATCAACAGGGAGGAGCTCGGCGACTATGATGCTATCTTCCGGAAAGTTCTCGCGCAGGTGGCTTCCATGACAACGCGTGATTTCCTCAACGAAGTCCATGATACCGAGTCCAACCAGGAAGACTCAGATACTGTTGTCATGAACGATGATGACGCAGAATCAGCTGATTCCAAGATCAAGACGTCTTCAGTCGACGGGGAGGACGGGATTGTCGATGTTTCGATGCGCGACGCAGAAGACACTCAAGAAGATGCTCCAGCTCGCCGTGAAGGTGGCATTCCTTCGAACCTTCGTGGCTTGTTTGAAATGAAGATCATCAGATCGAACGAGGTAGTCCCTCTTGGCTTTTCCTCGGTCGATGACCACAAGGAGTACCCCCGGATGTCTTTCAGGATCAAGACAAAGCCTGTTCCGAAGAAGCAGGAGGTATGTATTACTGATTCTATTGCCTTTTCGTTAGTTCTGGGAAATCACTGACTCGCATTGCCAGACGGATACTGCTTCGGAAACAGCCACTGAGAAATCCGATGAGGAAAGCTCGGGTAAACAGAGTCCGGACAGCGCTGCTGGCGATTCTGACGTCTTTACCGACGTCAAACGCCCTGCGCCTGAACCTGTTAAGCCAGCTCCTCCCATGATCCGACCGGGCGAAGGCATCGTGGTCGACTGGACAGAGGATGCCTACGATGCTCTGTTCTCTGGCGACATAGGCAGAGACTCTCTCCGTGGTAGCCCGACGTGGACCAACGTTGAGAGGCACCCGGATCCGGAGCTGTCCAAAAAGCGCGCACTTCGGCAGACACGCAAGAAGAGAGGCGTCACTCTGTACGAGTGCTTGGATGAGTTCAACAAGGAAGAGATTCTTTCCGAGAATGACGCCTGGTACTGCCCTCGCTGCAAGGAGCATCGCCGGGCTAGCAAGAAATTCGAACTCTGGAAGACGCCTGACATTCTGGTCATGCATCTCAAGAGATTCAGCGCCAGCCGCGGTTTCCGAGACAAGCTTGATGTTCTGGTCGACTTCCCAGTGGAAGGTCTCGATATGAGCGGCCGAGTCGAAGCCCCGGAGGAAGGCAAGAGCCTTATCTACGACCTCTTCGCTGTGGACAACCACTATGGTGGACTTGGAGGAGGTCACTACACGGCTTACGCCAAGAACTTCATGACCGGTCAATGGAACGAATACAATGGTATGCTGCCGCAAGTGCTGCCGATCTGGTTGACTCTAGCTGACTAACGTAACCTAGATTCTTCTGTGTCGCGACCCCTTGATCCGCAGAGTGTGGTCACCTCGTCGGCTTACCTCTTGTTCTACCGCCGTCGTTCCGATCGTCCCCTGGGTGGCAAGGTTCTCGAAGAGATCACCGAGGCATCGACACGTCCAGGTAGCGACGCAGACTCCCAGAGCGAGTCGCGCGGGCAGTCTCCGTCGGGGGAAGGTCGGCGTCTCGGCGGCTCCTCCCGCAATGGGTCGTCGAGCGCATTAGCCGGAGTCGGAGCAGCTCACCAATTGGGAGATGGTGGTTTGCGAACTGGAACGCAAGCGAAGAGCGCGGATGAAGACTCGCCGCCGGAATATTCCAACAGCCCCTCGTATGGCGAGCAGAGCATGGGCCAAGCCAATCGACTGTCAGGTATGGATTTCGAAGACGAGGAGTTCGGACACGGACCGCAACCCAGCCCGTTCCGCCACGTGGACCCGCCCTCGTGGTCGTTCAGTCAAATCTCGGATGCTCACGGCCCTTCACAGATGACCGCAGCGCAACGGGGATCGATCTCTGATGATGATTTGCTCGACGACGATGACAGTAACAAGGCCGTTGGGGGCGGTGACGTCAGCGACACCGACCTCCGGATGGCGGCTCTCACTGACAGCCCCGGAGGGGGGTTAGGCTTCCCTGGCACGCCCACGGAGGAGACCTCCTTCCAGGAGCTGCACCCATTCGGTGGGGATGGAGATGACGACGACGATGACGATCTGCCAGTGGTGGAATTGCAGGTGAACGAGGAAGACCGAATTTTGCCATAATTTTATGGCGAGATGATTTTCTTTGTTATTTTCTTTTGGAAACGTGAAATGAATGATACACGGTGTTCTCTATACAGCGCCAGGGTCGGGGGATTGTTAATTCTTGGGCCTTGTGAGGATTTATATGATATCATGGTACGAAGTGGATGAGTTCTTATGGTTGCATTCGACTTCTGATGGACTGGATGGGGCCCACTGGAAGAGATGATGGCTTCGTCAGGTCTGGCAAGGATGGGTGGCGAAGGTAGGGGGGCTGCATTGCGGGCTGCATTGCATTTACGGGGATGGATGGCTGAGAGGCGTCCCTGCATTATATTTGTGGAATGTTTGGGGCAACTGGGGGGGGGGGGGTTGCCTGGCTAAAAGCTTGTTCGTGAATGGAGATGGTCGAGCAGCAGTTGCTGCATCGAACTCTACTAGGTACTTGTCAGGTAGTGTCGTACGGAGTAGAGAGGAGAGATGTACAGACGGCCCACGTGGTTGTGATACGCTGGTGTCACAATGAGGTTGATGCGTAATTGGCTTGCAAGGGCTGGATAGTGGTACAGTACATAAGTGGTTGATTGTGCCCTCAGGATGTATTCCAGAATATTTAAGTGTTCAGCATATGCAGCCAATACATATTCAAATTCAATGTTTCTTATAGTCCATCGACATGAACAGAGCCTCAAGTGATCAGCGCTATACGAGTCCCAGTCAGCTGGTAAGGTCGGGGGCGTTAATGGGGGCTACTATAGATAGCAGGGAGGATGTGCTGTGGAACGATGACCTGAGGAAGTCAAAGTGAACAAAGAGGCAGCCCTGACAATGGATGTACCTGGTGATAAAGAAGATAGTTTAATGGCCAGACATTTGGGCAGCTACCACATACCAAGGTACCAAGTACGACAGCCACCGTACTGTACCTGTAGGACCCAGAGTCTTCAGACAAAGAGCATATCACCCGATCAGGAAGGCACGGGACTCATCCATCAC
This sequence comes from Aspergillus fijiensis CBS 313.89, assembly GCF_003184825.1. Lineage (NCBI taxonomy): Eukaryota > Fungi > Ascomycota > Eurotiomycetes > Eurotiales > Aspergillaceae > Aspergillus > Aspergillus fijiensis. Next base: position 170,072 of record NW_024468997.1, on the reverse strand, counting down.
TCACTCACTTCTGGCCTACAGGCTCAGGCTCTTCTCTCATTCCAAAAAGCGTCTACTCTTTTTTCTCTCTTGCTTTCGTCATCTATCCAGCTTTTGGGGCTTTAACTGGATTTTCATCTGGAACTGCAATCATCCTGTCATCAGGTCCGCCTCTTTGCTGCGGTGCTTATCCATCCATCCATCCTATCTCGTCTCATCCAGACTACAGATGAGAAATCTCCAGTACCACGAGCATCCCACCACCAATTCAACAACCGAAGAGAGAATGAAAGACAGCCACGAAATGCATCGCGCAGCATCGCCACCTTCACCTCCACCTCCACCTCCGTCAACATCATCGTCGTCGTCATCTCCTCCTCCTCTCCGATTCACTCACGCCCTCAACAACAAACACAGCACAGCCACGCCTACCTCCCCGACAACCATACCCACAACTACCACAGAGCAGATCTACAATATGATGATTACGGCCTCGACCCCCACCCCAACCCCAAGCCATAACCATCTCCCATCCCACCATCCCAAACGAACCAGCATACACCACCACCACCACCACCACCACCACATACCCCCCCACCCAATCACCATCCCGCCCCGCCACCGCGAACTCTCCCTGACGGATAGCGAAATCAGCATCCTGGATCTGGGGCCCAGCCTTCTTGTCCTGGGCGAGGAAGGGGAGGGAGACGGAACCCCTCGGGAGATGTATTCGCTGGTCTATGATCGATATCCTGATACCCTTGAGGAGGGGACCGGGAGTTGGGAGGGTGGCAGTTCGTTCACGTGGGAGAAGGCGGATGGAGAAGGGATGGGAAGTCGGATGGGAAGAGATACGCCTGTTCTGCGGGAGGGAAAGGGCAAGGGCAAGGGGAGGATGGATTTTGCGGATGTTGCGGATGCTGCTGCTGCTGCTGAGCGGGAATGGGATGGTGACGGGGACGCGGGATTGGAGGCGCATGCTCATCCTTCTTCGGGTTCGGCGAGTTCGGGTGGTGATACTGGCGGGACGGGGGGGGTGTTGGTCTGTGGTTGGTACGCCTGGGGGGTTTGGGGTTGGAATCGGGGTCGGGCTTGGGCTCGGGGTTGTGGGGTTGCGTCGGGGTGGGGGTTTGGATACTAGGTAGTGTAGTGTATAGATGGGGTCTGCGGGATGGGTGAGCTGGAGGGGTGAGTGGAATCGATTGCTTTACTGGAATGGTTGGCTGTAAATCCTCTTTGCTTGTTTTGTAGGGGTGCCGCTGCTGCAGTAAAAGTAGTATATAATTTCTTTTATACTTTCAGAACCTTGAATAGGTATATAGTAGAAGTTTTGTTAATCTATATGATCCTGAAGTAGAAGCATAAATGTTACGTCAGATATGTAGAGCTTTAAACACTATATGGAGTAAAGACTACAGTATAGAAAGTACGAATATGCAGCTTACTCACGTCTCAGATACATCAAACATAATCAGGTTCGGACCCCGTATATCATGGTTGAAGAATACAGGTTTCACGTGCTCTGTGGCTGACAGTTTCCCTACTACCTTCCACCACTCGTTACTTTGTTGGTGTTCATGCGCAGGCTCAATTGATCAAGTCCTTAATCTGATCATGGTAGTCATCAATTGACATGACATCAGTCGTCGGTACAACTGGGGCCGTTTGGATATACTCCCTGACTGAGTATTGAAATTATCGCATTAGCAAAGGACATAAGCTTGGGGCATGTGTGGGGCATAGGGGAAAATGATTCATACCACCCTTATAGAGCTTTTTCCACTCCCCAACAATAGATTGGAGCTGGTACTCAGCAAAGTCCACGCCGGGGATCTTGTCTTCAAGCCTCTTCGCGGTATCGTGGACCAATTGGATCTCATCTCCTATCAAGTTCCAGCCACCTTCAAGCTTCTCGGCCGTCTCTTTAGCCGGACCGATGAGTGCTTTCAGGTCCTGGCATTGTTTCTAAACATCAGATGTTAGTTCCGGGATTTTCTGTTAGGCAACCCGGTGATGGTGAGCTTACCGACATCGCAGTGACATGGCCTTGGAGTTGCTGATGCAGGGCAATCTTGTCCTGCTCGGAGCTGATCGACGCCTTCAGGTCCGCAATCTTCTTCTCGTATTTCTCAACATCCGCCTGCCTTTCCGCAAATACGATGGGGCCAGCGATTGTCCCGATGATAGGGCTATGGCCAACAGGTTAGTTGGGGGGGGCAGGGAGTGACAGGGGCGCACAGGGTGCTACTTGTTGAGTGAGGGAGTGAGCAAAACTTACATCCAAACGTATGCCGCGGTCATTTCTTGATCATAGCGATCTAAAAGTCATTCACAAGTTAACAGCTTGAGCGCGAAGAGTCTGGACGGGTTCTGTTTCTGGGACTGACCCGCATCGATGATTTTCTGGTCGGCCGCAATATCCGCCAGCTGCGAGTCAATCTTTTCCCGCAAGTCGTCGATATCTCCCAGATCCACGTTGAGAATGGTGGTCATGCTCGTCTCCGAGTCCACGAGCGCATTCTCTCTCTGCTCACAGGCTTTTTCAAACAAATCCAGGGCATCCGAGACCTTCTTAGCGTGGAGCTGCATGGGTGCGATATCACTCAGCAAATCCTCCGTGACATCCTCAATGGCTTTCTGGGCCTTCTTTTTGTCCTCGGAGGTTGCGTCTGGATCATTGTACTTCTCGCACTGCTGGAACATGAAGCGATAATAAGAGCTGTCATCCGCCCCAGCGGTGTCCGCATAGCCGTAAATCTGCGACGCAAGGGTGTTCATCTTATCGAAAGTACAGAGGGCATCGAAGGCGCTGTCATCGCCATCATCCTCTTTCATCCACTGTCGGGGCTTTTCGGCGCTGCTGTCACTACCGAGGAACTCGGTGCAGTCCGTGAAGATCTGGATAGCCAGGTCAGCGGGAATCGGCTTTATGATACTGGATTCCACTTGGGAAGGCATGAACTCATGAAGAGACTCGACTTGCCTCCTTGTAAGTCCCGATCAGACTATTGATCTGGGTCCAGATGTGGTCGGTGATCTTGCTCTGGTCCAAGATGCCGACCTTCTGGCAGAAACTGTCTTTGTCGCGTGGTAACACTCTTCCACCATGGAGATAGCGGTTCAGTTTGCCCATGTCCGCGTCGGCGAAAGCAAAGGTGGCCCCATCATCGTCGTCGTCGTCACCACTATCCTTCACGGTGTGGCCGGTCCGTCGAGCAGCGCGCGAAGGCGTTTCCACCGTCTGTCCGATGGGGAACCATCTTGTTTCGTCGTCGCGGGCCGTGGACATCTTGGGCCGTGCGGATCTAGCTGGTGTGAATGTGAAGATGAGGCAGGTTGAGGAGCTGTTGATTCAGATGCTGAGGACGCGACATGGTCATTCCTTCGAGAGAACTGGGTATTTATGGTCTGAGGAGATGCTCGACATGGATGGTTGGCATAACCTACTGACGCCAACCCCGCTCGAACTATACTGTAGCCGTCTGGTTCCGAGTTGCATGTGCAAGGTTTGGCGTACAGCTGCGAGTCATGCTGTTGAAGTGTACAGCAAGGCTGGGTTGCAGCATTGGGTCGATCGGCTCGCTGCCTTATTGCTTTTTGACCATTTAAGAACATCACCCGCGTTAACCACTCCTCTCCGATATACAAAGCAAATGTTTCTCGCCAATTCAAATCTTTACAGTTCTCGTTCCGTTCAATTGAATTGATGCAGCATGTCTACCGACACACAGCCTCACAATCCTGCACAATGGCAGAAATTCAGCCAGATGAAGCAGGTGGACGACATCCCAAACCATGAGTCCAAGGATGAAGACAATGCAATGGTAGGAATCGATCCTTGTTGTATTTCTTCTTTCAATCTGCTCTAAGAATCCCTCCTCCGCGTGCAGGGACCAACCTACCGTTCTATCTTTTGCGATGGAACACCCATCCTGCAGCAGCTCCCCCGCTACTGTGAGATCTACACCGATATCCTCGCATTGACCGCGCCCGAGATCCAAATGTCGGCCGACGAACTGACCGAGCTCGAAGTCAACGCCCGGGTGATCACCGCCGACCAGCCCGTCCATCTCAATATGTCCAAGGGTGGCGCCAAAAAGTGCATCATGGTGATTTATGCCGCCGTTCTCGATCAACCGATCAGTGTTTCGATCGAGGGCGATCAGCGCACGGAGCTGGACCTTGGAGTGGATTCCGGCCACTTGCAAGCGGAGATCAAATTCGACGGTGGCAAGCTGCAGGTCTCTTACAGCGACCGACACGGGGACGACCGGACCGTGGCCTACCAAGCCTTCCTGGACACGGAACTGCGAGTCGCCCTCGCGGTCTGCTGGTCATCCCCGGCCGTCGCCATCTCGATCTGCTCGTGGGTGGCCAAGTCCGTGGCCACCGCGGGCTCGCATGCGCTGTCCCAGGCCCAAGCCGTGTCCCTGGGCCAGCAATTGGCGGCCCACGCCATGACCGGTCCCGACTCCTATTATGCTCCGACCCTCACCTTTGACGAGTATGTCCTCACGCTTGAGACCCAGCGACAGGCCGCCGAGGATTTTCAGGACCAGTACGAGCGCTTTCAGGCCGCCGAAAACCAAGTCGATGACGCCAGGGCGGCGGGGGAGGCCCTTCTGGAAACCGTTCAGAACACACAGTCAACCAGAGTCGATCTACAGGCGCAGGCCTTGGCTAAATATCAGGCGGCAGCCGATACCGTCGAAGCCTGCGACAAAATGCTTAGTGACGATGAAGAAGAGCTAAGACTTGCACATGAGAGGTTCAAAGCCGGTCTTGCAGCATGGAAACAGAACCAGACCTTCCTGGCAATTTGCGCAATCCTTGGTGCCATCTTTAGTGGGTGTTTCCCTGTTTTTTTCTGTTGAATCCCGTCACGGGGGCCAGATTCCTTGAACTGACACGTTCGTGGCCCGCCGCCGCCTTTAGATTTTGCGGCCGGAATTTACGCCGTAGGGAAAGGGTCGGGCGACCCTTCCGCGGTCGAAAAGATCGTCGAAGACGTTGAGGAAGCAGAGAAAACGGCAGGGGCGGCGGAGGATGTCATCCTCGGCTCCAAGGCCTTCAAGAATCTGTGGGAGTATACTAAGGCCTTGGGGAAGCTGTACCCCCATATTGCCGATATTGTCAGTGCGGCGGGCAAGATTGACCGTCTGGGAGATCATGATGATATTGACCTTCCGACCTTGGGGGGCGACGTCTCCGGCTCCGATGGGACCGACGCAGACGCCAGCTTGATCATGAGCCTGGCTGCTTGGGATGAGTGGGAGTTGGAATCCGACCAACAGATGGAATGGGCCACCGCGCAACAAAATCCCGCGATCGACGGAGCCAGTGAGTACCGCTTGACCCTGCGCAAGCATGCGGTGCACGGCCGAGCACTAGCCCAGGCCCAGGCCGAAGCTGTCAAGCAAGGCCAGGAATATGTCCAGGCCACCCTCCTGGTGCTCGAAGCCAACCGCGACATCGAGGCCATCGACGGGCTGCTCGCCCACTACGAGGAAGAGGAAGATGCTTATGCTCAGGCCGAAGCGAAGTTCTACGATCGATACCTCCAGCTGCGGACCGCGCTCGCCATTCAGTTGCAATATGCGGTCGATGCCTGTCGCTTCTACACTCTGGAAGAACCCGAGGTCAATCTGGACTCCCAGATGTCGGTGGAGGATATAACCAACTGCATTGCATATCTACGGGGTGCGATGCAAGATGTCAAGAATCAATATGCAAATGGATACACGCGTGGGTAGAATCCAGGTTTCGGTGACATTCTAGGGGTTCGCACAGCTAATCCGTGTCTTCGACTCAGCTACTACTCCTATCACATTTTCTGATGAGGTACGAGCCCCGGCGGCCCAGGAAAGATTCAACTCTGGCTAGTCATCCGACGACCAAAACTGATGTGAGCGCACTTCTTCGTAGTTAGCATCCAGCTTTCCCGAGACGGTTATCGCGGGCCTGAAGAGCAGTGCGCAAGGGTACAGTGCCACGTTCACGCTCTTGCCCATTCCAGGCGCCAACTACGACCCGGGCCCGGAGAACTACGCATACCCCTTCACCGGGGGTTTTCACTACCGTCTGAATGGCCTAGAGCCTCGCCTGCTCGGGGTGAAACCCACGCCCGACGCGGTACACGATGGCCGCGCGTTTGTGAGGTTGCGCATCGAAACCTCCGGGACCTATTCGGATCTCGGGTATGACGCCGACACAAAGGATACCAAGGTCTGGCATTTTGTCAGCAAGCCCCGACAGAACCGCTATGTCTACGAGGTTGACAAGTCGGGCGCGTGGCTCCGCGACAGGAGCGAGCCACGTACGATGACCACGAGCACGCTCAACCTCCGCCGTTTACACTCTGGAAGCTTACTCTTGAAAACCCCGACGACCTGGATTTGAGTACACTGGAAATACAGGAGCTACACTGGGACGCGTTCTACCGGCCGGTCTTCTCATTATGATTTTCATGTGTTTTCGTCTCAAGTACCGTTGCATCTTGTTCTCTGTGGACCCAACACAAGAGCTTTGGTTACACACGGTAGTTAGCATATGTTCAATCGCTGGAACGGCCTATCCAATAGATTCTTACTGTTTGTAGGCATCCAAGAAATCATTGACTGGGCAATTTAATCAGCACCAGGCAGTTTTTCACAGACAGGGTACATTGGACCTTGACATACCGTCATTCTCCAGGTTCTTCCATTTACGCAGAAGGGTCGCTTCTACCAGACCATCTAACGGGTCATCATCCGGATCAAGGTGATCCTCGACGTACTTCAGCAGCACGTCTATATCGTCTGCAATAAGGTAAGCAGCTCCTGCTTATCACGTTAACGCAGAGGCTAGATGACCACAAATGCCAGGACATACCAGCCATCTTCTGAACCTCCTGCAGTGAATCCTGCAAGTCATCGATCATGGCAAAGCCCTCGAGCAGATTCTGATTGGAAGTCAGTTACAAGCACGCAGTCATCCACCTGTCAAGGTTGGAACCTACTTTAGTCCAATCCAGAGCATCAAGGTCCATTTGCAGGTCCTCGGGATCGGAGATCTCATCTTTCAAAATGTCGGCCAGCGTCGTTCCCTGAAACGGGGCAGCCAGTTGACGCACATTGACCTCGCAATCCTCCGCATCCAGGCTGTAAGTTCTGAGATTCGAGCTCCAGGCGTCCGCCTGGTCTTTAAGTATGTCGATTTGGTACTTTCGATCGGTGATCTCTTGTTGGACCTTGTCCCTGAGGTTGTCGTTGTCGGGGTCTTGTCTCAATGCCTCCATGTCCTGGAATATCTTGTCTGGTTTTTTTTTTAGGTTAAGTGTGAGTGGTTAAGTTTCGATGTCTCTTTTGGGGCAGAGACAAGAATGGACACGTACCGTAATCGTCCGACGCGGCGGAACAAAGTTTCAAGGCCGTGCTGCACACAGTCTCGGTATAGTTGTGCTCTCCCTGTCACATGAAGACGTGTGATTGTCAGTTTGTAGAATGGGAACCACGTCTGGGGGGGGGGGGGGGGGGCTGAGTTATCCTCTTCCAAGTTGAGCAGCAGCGAGGCGAGGTTCTCGGCGTACATTGAGGTTATTAGCGACTTGCCGGACCTGTCTACCGTTAGTGAATGAGTGAGGGGCAGCGTGGAATATGGACTGAGCAGTACCGTCTGGAATTGAATGGGGATCGGCTGCAAGTAAGACGGAAGCTTGACACGCAGTTAGCCAGGAGGGGAGAGCGCCTTTGTCCGTAGGTGGAATCTGTGTCAATGATGTCTCAGAGAGGACATACCACCACGTTATAGGCCTTATTCTCAAAGCCGGCTTGTTGCATCAGGCTATCGTCAGAATCGGGCAGTCTTTCATTCCTGATGCAGAGATCCCCCAGTTTGCGAAAGGAGGCAAGCTTGCAGACAAACCCATCATTGACCAGCAGCTCGCGGGGGCTGAGGAAGTCTGCGTCGCGGGGCATTTTTTGAGAAGTGTTCGGTCTAGTCTAGAGATTCTTGAGAGGCGTATGCTGTATCTAGGGGGCAAGAGCAGGTTTTAAACTGGAACAGAGAGCAAGAGGATGCTTGTGGCATCCATGATCTCATTACTAGTAGTCCTTACCCCGCTCAGAAGAGCTGCAAGGTGAGAAGGTTTTTGGAACAACGCATAGCTCGCAAAGATCATAGAATTATGAATTATTTCTTTACATTAGCAGTGTGGATGAAGATAAATAATCGGGATAGTAAAGTATAATAACAAGTAAATTGTTGGCATATACTATAGCTGCTGCTATTTTTGTTTTATCTGTCAGACCTAGTTGTCTTTCTGAGATATTAGGATAGGTTGGTATAAGCTTGTGTACCTGCCCTATCTGCTTTTCCAAAATAAATGGGTTTCCTCTAAATCTTAAAAGAATTAGTTCAGTTGGTTCTATTTGGCAACTACATGTGCAATCTACTATTCTGTTGACTTGCTTATGAATTTTCTTAATGTATGTATTTTTTTTTTTGGATTTGAACTTACTAGTACTTCTACCTAATTTGTATACAAAAGTAAAAGATCTGTGAAAGTTCAATAGAAGTCCCAAAATTATAGTTTATACTTGGATACTGTTTTGTTGTTTGTTCTATAGATGGGCCTATTGATTGCACTAAGACTCAATGAATCGTTGATAGTAATTTTAATGTTATCGCTGCTACTGTATAATATATGATGCTTTATGATCAAACAGTGGTATTCTTGTTCTTACAGTTGAGATGATATGATTATGATAATTGCCTTCCGTGTGCACTTCTACTCCAAGATCCTTGATTTGATCTGTGACTTTTTGGCTCGAAGACAGGTCAACCACTGATTATAGGAATGAAAACTATACATTCTACTATTCACCCAGATAGAAGAAGTGAGAATGATTGTTCCAGCTAGGCTTACAGCAATAAGAACAGCGGCATAACCCCATCTATCCTTGTCTTGCCTTTTAAGGGCTTTGTCAACATACCTCCTACACACTCACCCACACCAGTCTCACAAGACCAAGCTCTACCCAAAGCACCTCGCGTTCTAGAATTCAAACCCAACCATCAACCCAATTTAGGCCATAATTCCATACCCCAAAAACCCACGAACAGCAAACAACCCCCTTAACTAAACGTCAACCGAGCAAGCCCTACCTACCCCACCCAAACCTCCCAATTCCATCACCGCCTCATGATCACGAAAACCAAGTCCAGGGGCTCATAGCTATCACGAAGGCGCCCCAGAAGTCAGGATGAGTAATCCCCGCTTCGGCCTCTCTCTTTTCTAAAGTCGGAGAGAGAAGACTCTGTTAGTTCTTTTTATTTCGGGACAGCATTTTCAGTTCAGGGTCTTCTTTCGGGGGCTTTTTCTTCAATGTAGATAACGTAGATGAAGAAGGGAATGGAATGCAGTTTTACCTTCCCGATCGAGCAAAACGCATAGGCCGCCGATGAATAAGCCGATGACACTGAGCAGGATAACTCCTATTATGACACTGCTTCTGGAGCAGGGGCATACGCCTGGGTTGAGGCTTAGATTGGAGGATGCATTGGAAGGCTTGGTATGTGATGTTATGGCAGGGGGAGGAGCTCACGTTTGCGGGTTAGGGTTCCTGTGTATGGATATGGATTGCTGTTGGGGGGGTTGCGTTTGCGTTTGCCTCTGAGAGCGGTGGTGGGGATGGTGATGGGCTTGAATGAGAGGCTGGGTTTAGGTAGGGCTGCAGGGGGCTGGTGGAGACGTTCTGGTTCTGAGATGGTGGCGGTGGCGGTGGACTTGGCTGGGTTGGTGAAGCTGGCTCCGATGTCGTCGGATTTGGGTGGGAAGTGGTCGAGCTTGTGGACTTCTTCGCTGCTGGATGGGTCGATCGTGATGTACGCGGGTGGTGGGATGGTTATTGTTGACGAAGGGTGGTCTTGAGGGTTTTGGTATGGCGGTGGATAGGATTCTTCGGGCCCCATGATTGTAGACGAGAGACTTCTGAGACTTTTCTTTATAGGTTTGCTTCTTTCTGGGGAGTAGGTCAAAGGAACAAGGAAATGCTGAAGCGAGATCAGTCAGTGTAGAGATACTTATATAGCTAGGTCTGCAGCGCGGTTGCTGGTCAAGTGACGAAGTGACTTCATTATTATCACTCCTGTCGGTTTGTTTTAGTGTAGAGATGATGTAAATCCTCTTCAACGCGTAGGAAGCATGTAAGAAAGATATCCGCTGCTGGAGCTTGGAGCAGAATGTAGTACATCTTGATACTGGGCAGAATCTTGATCTTCGGTGATAAACTGATACTGATATAGACTTCCTGAAAGATGTCTTAAGCAAAAGCTATTTTTCAAAGTACCTAGCTTGCAGTATATGAGATCGACGATTAATTATAAGCCAGGCCCTCTAAGATAGGGTATTAGCCCAACTATAAACTTAACCCTATACTCTTCATATTCCAAGAACCAAAAACACCCAGCAAATGATCCCCTCGACCTCTAAAAGTCATGAAGAGCAGAGCAAAGAAAACCCAGGCCCCATTCCTGAAGCCAACAGAGCAAAGCCCTACCCAGCTTAATCCCCCAATCACATCACCCACATTTATTACCCTGAAGACTAATCTGGAGGGTTGAGAGCAGGCAGAAAAACGGAACCGTGGCTTTCAAGAAGCAGCTTTGGCAGCGGCTTTTGCTGGATTCGGAAAAAGGGAGAGGACATCGTCAGTGGAAATTTCTACGCCATATGGAATTGCCCATAAAAGTGATCTAGGGGAGGGAAGAAATGTAGATTACCGTCTTTCACTCTGAAAACAATCGCGACCACTGTGAGGGCAAAGGCCCCGCCGATTATGGCCGTCATGACGATTTCAGTGATGATGGAGGAAAGGGGGGGACATTGTCCTGCAATTTCATGGGTTAGATTGTTGGAGGAAACTGGGCAGGATGGTTCTGTGGGGATATGTGGCGGTGGGAAAGACTCACGACGTCTTCGTTCGGGTTCGGGTTCTGAGACAGTGGCGGTGACGGTGACGGTGGACTGCGGTGGAACGTAGATGGGCTGAGGCCTTTCGTCATTGTATGTGGATGGATATGCTTCGAGGCCGTAGACTTCTGCGCTGCCAGATAAATCGATGGTGATGTACGCGGGTGGGGGGGTGGTCGTTCTTGGGGTGTGGTCTAGCGGGTCTTGGTATGGTGATAACTCGGGCTTCATTGTTGGGGATGCTCTCTTGATCTTTTCTATAGGCTTCTCTATGCGGGTTGAAATGGTGAGAACTGGACGGCACAGGTCGGCGTGGAAATACTTATCCTTATAGGGCTGGGGCTGGTCGAGTGTCCAGCTGACTTCATCATTATCACCACCGCCGGTCCTTCTGGTGTAGGGAGACTGTGAATCATCTTCAACGTGGAAAGGACGTAATGGGGACATCAGCCGCTGGATCTTTAGCAAAACGCACCTCGGTAGTGCAGGATCTTGATCTTCTGCAACAAAATTCTATCTATCTTCAAGTCCTTCTCCAATATCCATTCCAACCTCCTCTGAAATACTACATCCTCTCCTTCTCGATACAGCTTCACTCAACTGAACTGAAGAACCATGTCATCATCAAGCTCCAGCTCCAGCTCCTCCTCCTCTTCCTCCTCATCTCCACCCCCAGAAACCCACGAGATGGACTACATCGTCATCCCCATCCCAGGAGGACATGGCTCCTCCCCTTCGACCAGCCCACGCGTCGTCGCAACACAAACGCTCAGTACAGCTGGTAAGAGCAGCCATAACATCCAGAATAGCATCCAAAACATCCCCTCAAAGCTCGAGTCTCACTAACACCGCATTCCACAGCCCCTGCAGCCCATGCCAACCCTATACACCTCAAGCAAGCCAGTATGGATGAGCACCTTCTCAGAACCAACGAGGCCATCGTCCACAACCAGCACTGGATCCTGTTCGGCCAGATCGGCATCATGATTCTGATTATCGTGGCTACGCTGCTCGTTGCGCAGCAGTTGGAGGGGTTGGCGTGCAAGCCTTGAGTTTGGGGTGGGAGTTGTGTGGGTTGGAGAAGATGGGATATATACTGGGTGTTGGGGTTGTATGGTTGTTTGGGTTGGGTTGGTTTGTTTTGATTTGCTGCGGCTTAGCTACACTTTACCTTTTTTTTTCTGGTGATTTTGGTTGCTTGTCGGGCTGGGGTTGACTGCGTTAGGTGGTATATTTGGAGCATGGGGGTGTTATATAGCTTGGTTTACTACGGGAATGTGTGGTTTTTGAATGAACCTCGAAGCTCTATACTCTATTATCAAAGATTTGAATGGATCAATACATGATGTGGAACGTGTGTGTGTGTCTGTCTATGAGTCAGTAGTATGAGCATCTTCCAGGGGAGATGACGTGCATTTTTGGGGAGAATATTTCAGTGTCATACTCTTAACAATGGGATGTGCGCTTTACTTTATAGGGCAAGAGGAAGATGCTACCTAGTATTGTTGTGCTTAAAGTCATTCTTAGGCATCTCTAAGCACTAACACACTTAGCATCAGTCTAAACCCCAAGAAATTTCACAAAGACTTCTTCAGTTTTTAGTTTACGTAGCACACTCTAAACCATGATAAACCGCATTACCAGATGAATTGGAAATAGGTCATAACCTAAGAAGACCAGCAGAACAACACAACACCAACGCCAGGCTTCCTCCAGCCATCCGAACCCTCCAGCCACGCCTGAAAATAGAAAACATGATGGGTATTTTCATAAAGTTTCAATGACAACAAACATTAAACCAAGCCACTCGTAGCTTTTAGCGGAAGGAGATTTGTAGGAAGAATTAAAAAAGAGAAGGCATCAGCTCTGGAAGCTGTACATTCGGACCTCGCAGTCCTCGCTGCCGGTGGCGAAGCGACTGTCACCGAGTCCCATGCAAGTGACGGGGCCGGAGTGACCAGTGAATGTGCGTTCGCATTTGCCCGTTCTGGGATCCCAGATCTTGACCATGCGGTCTTCGGCTCCCGAGACAATGCGAAGGGTGTCGGCGGCAAGAGCCCAGACACCCTCCAAGTGGCCGAAGAACGTGCGCAGGCAGCGACCGGTGCTCGTCTCCCACAGACGGATCGTCGAGTCCAGAGCACTGGTGACGATGTAGCGCGGTGGTGCTGGACGGCCGTCTGCGAAAGCGGGTCCAAAAGGCGAGCTCTGCGACATGACAGAATTGGACTCTAACCCCAGTGTAGCCTGAAGAGAGGCCGGCTCGATGTCCCCAGAGATGGTGCTGACATTGTCGTTTTCACACTCCGCATCATGCTCCTCGAATTCAAACTCCCGAGGAAGCGGGATCACCTGCTGGACTTGACCCACATGCCCGTGGAATGTCCTAATGCAGGTCTTGCTATCCAGGTCCCAGAGTCGGACGGTGCAATCGTCCGAGGCTGAGAACACTGTACGAGACATGGAATCCACCCGCACTGCGTTGACCCAGTCTGCGTGTCCCCGTAGAAGGCAGGTTGACTTATCCTCAAAGTTCCAAATCTTGACAGTCTTATCAACAGATGCAGAAGCGAGAATAGTGGCATCAAAGTGTAGGCCAATGATACCACCGCGATGGCCGGTATAGGTGGAAATGCATTCGCCAGTGCGCCAGTTCCACACTTTGACGGTGCGGTCCATGCTACCACTGATCAATTTGGTGTCATCAAACTGCAAACAACGAATGCCAGATTCGTGTCCACGAAGCGTGCGCAGCTCTTGGCCAGTCTCGGTATCCCAAATCTTGATCGTAGCATCATAAGACCCCGTGGCAAGAATGTTGTCCTCGAATTGGAGACACATCACACCATTCGTGTGGCCCTTGAAAACTTTGACGGAGCAGCGTCCATATTTCCAATTCGTTCCCACTTTGAAACGATCCTTGTAGACTTCCTTCCAAGGTCTGTATCGTGTCTTGAAGTAGGCGTCGTCATTCCCAAGGCCCGGGGCCGGAGCAAGCGACGAGCAATGGCGTTTGACGAGAGTGGACTGTTCCTCGCTCGAATCAGGCTTTCGCTTGGCTGGATTCGCTGGGTTCGCTGGAACAACCGCTGCCGCATCAGTCTCCGCGTTGCAGGTGGTAGCAGCACCCGCTGCCGGTCCGCTGATGTCCCAGTTTGTGGCGCGCAGTTCGATTTCACGCTTCGATTCCCGCAAACGCTTTCGATCTAGTAGAGGAAGTCCCCAGCCGCACTTCTTGCATTTGCGGTGAATATGCTGTTCGCACATCCGGTGCCATACCACGTCATCATCTGCGAGAGCTCTCCATCGCCGTGATACTTGCGCGGCCTTGCACAGTGAAGTTGTGTCCAGGTAACACAGAATTTTGAAAGAGATCTCCGGGGGAAGTGCCGCGATGAAGTCGATGCGGATGAGATCTCGAACGGTCGCGGAAATGAAGGAGAGTTGCGGAAAGCAGCATTGAGCCATGATACCCTGAAGGAGCAATTTTCGGTGTTTTGCTGGCGCGGCGGAGAAGAGGGACCAAACATGTGCGATACCCTGCTGATCGCTCTGCGGCAGTGTTTCCAATTCCTATGCAAGAAAACGATTAGCTTGGAGAAAAACTAGAATTGCATGCTGCGATTGTCGAAATAAACGCGCAATAGACCGGCGGGGTATGGCAAGACTCACTCGCTGTAATTTGTCCATGGTCGGCTCGTCTGCTTGTCGCCTGCATTTACGGTCAGGCCTATGGCGATAACAATAGCGTGAATCCGCGCCGCTCAGCTCCATCAGGCCCTTGTTCTGGGGTCCAAGAGCGCCGTACTGTTCGGGAACGTGTCGAGCGAGAAAAGGTGCCACGCTTTGATCGCCGAGGGTCGCAGAAGTTGCTTTTAGGTCGGGAGGGCTGTGGGGCTCGTGCTGATGAGTGTCGGAATCGGCATCGTTACTGTAGTCGACGGCTTCAGCTGGTCCACCGAAGATAGACTGCACCGAAGACTGCGAGGGGACGATCATATCATCTTCTTGCCGAGCGTTTTCCATCTCTGTTGTCGATGCGAAGATAGTGGACGTGCCCTAGCACCTGAGTGTTCACAGGCTTGCGTGGCCTCGGCTGTCGCAACGAACACTGTTCTAAGGTCGCTGTGAATTTCAGAGCGTCTGGTCAACCAGTAAATAGCTTGAAGAGATTTGTTTCTGTGATAAAAGAGAGTGGGGAGGAAAAGCGTGTAATGAGGACCCTGGTAAAGGTTCTTGTTTGATTGAAGCAGTCGTCAAGGTCGTAGTTGCGCAAAGGTAGTGTGACTCGGGGTCAGGGCGGGAGGCGGGAGGCAGATTTAGTGTAGTATATTGTAACTATGGTTGGTTGGTCGTTATGTAGTCAGGGTAAATTCAATGCGGGATATAATAGTCGTCCAACGAAAAGATATGGACCAGCCAAACTTCACTTTGAGAAACAGTGCAAGGGTATAGGTAGATAAATAAGAATCGGAGGAAAAAAGGGATGTGTTCTTCCACGATCGCGACATCGAGCAGCGATCACGCAAAGCATGCCTCGTCGGCTACTGACTGGGGGGGCGGCCGAGTCACGTGCGGCGATTGCGCCATCGCGGCTGGAGTTCACAACAGCGGTAAAAGCGCTTTGCCACGGCAGAATTGAGCCGGCCGTCTCCATAATCTCCATAATTCTGCCATCTGTCGCCAATGTCGCCATCTTCTCCCACTCTTTTGCCAACTGCGGATCCTTGTTTCTGACTCAGTGGTGCACTACTCCAGGCGATTGACGGCTAGCTGGGCTTAGCTGCATACCACGCCGGAGCTCCGGATCTGGGGTCAATCTAGGAAGATAAGCAATCAATTCTGAGTATTCTAGAGCCCGTCTCTACATACTCTCCGGAGCTCATACGCTGGGCGGTGACGATGCGGGCAGGCTGACACCTGACCTCTAGGCCTCTCTTCTCCGCCTGCCTATCGTGACATCTCCGTCATCTCGAATCCCCCGACTACAACAAACTCAGGATGCACCCGGACATCACCTATCCCTCCGTTCCGTTCTAACCCCCAATATCGCTGGCGATCCCGATCACTTCCATTTGCGTCGAATCGCGCAATGATTCTACCTTAGTCATCACTACTTGGATTCACCTTAGGTTAGTTACCATACTCTTGTTTTGCCCTGACGCGGGACAGTCGGGCAGTAGCTCACCAAGGTCAGTCGGCCCAGTGCCCAGTCCTCTAACCTCATCCCCCCTGATTCATCCTTCTGCCTTGCTCGGTGACTTTCGATCGACTCCTGAGACAGGGGACTTTTATGACCTATAATGGAGGCTTACACCGCTGTCGCACAGTCAGACCATATCTACCAGTCAGCGTCCATCAAACTCACCGCCAGATGCATAGTTAGCATGGGATTGACGCTCAATATTGGATTAAGGCGTCAACAGACACAAACAAACAGGGGGCGAGACTCAACATATGCTTTATGAGGTGATTGTGTACCAATTTTATCCATTCTCGCGACATATCCTACCTAGGGAACACGTCTCATTGGGTCACTGGTCCTCTGTCTCAGATCTCGCATTCAAGGACCTGTCCAAGCACGTGAAGGAATTCATTAGCCGAGCACTTGTCGTCGTACGAGCTTCTGCTCAACCTTACTCTTTATTCTGTCTTTGATGTCGTGATTTCGTGCCCGGTCCATGATGTCGTCAGCCATGGAATCCTCGGCCGTATCGAACGATGTGCACTCTACGGGCGAGACCGCGAAAGACCAGGAAAGCTCAATTCCGCAATTGGACACTCTTATCTCGCATCTCGTCGCAGCGAAGCGTTCGCTATCTTCTATCAATCATGTCTGGCGAGCCAATGAGATAGTCACTGCCGCTCGTTCCGCATTGGAGGAAAGTGTCATAGTCTCTGCACGTACAGGGTTCCTCCGACGTGGGCTCAACAACCAACTCCGCCTTCTTTACAGTGTTCGGTCCGAGGTGGAAGAAATATCTCTCCGAGGTCGATCGGAGTTTGCCAGCGTTCTGAAAGATCTGGACGCAGCTGATGCCCGTCTCAGAAAGACCCTCGGTCTCTTACGAGAGACAATCGTTCATTCTTCCTTCCGGCCGAATGGAGAGGACCAAAAAAGCTTACATGATTTTGTTGATGAACGTGGTGTCGACGAGCTTCATGCGGCGCTGAAGGCTTCAATCGACCGCACCAACGCTGCTCAAGCGGAGCTGGATTCTTCCAACTATGCTTTTGACGATGAGCTTCAGTCGATCAAGAAAGCCCTGGGCAACTACCGCGAGGCTACGAAATTAGCCTCCTCTCGCTCCTCCTCCTCTTCATCGCCGTCTGCCTCTAGTTCTAGCTTACCTAGCCTGTCATCCATGCCATCCATGCTGCATTCGCTGGAAATGCATGCGCAGGAAATGGCCAATTTGCTAGAGTCATTAGTGCGGCACTTCGATCTCTGCGTCACTGCCGTCAAGCATACCGAAGGCGGAGGTGCCGCAGCCCAAAACATCACTGGTGATATGCCGGCTGGTGTTAATGCCAGCGGCCGTGGTGGCCCTAACATTGAGGAAGAAATTAACGCTCATCTAAATGCCCCTCTAGATCCTCTGAGTGAGTCTGGATATCTGGAGATGGTCAACGTACTCATGAAGGATGCTGCTGAGGCGGAGGATGTTGTGATGGAGATCCAGGATCGCATTGGCGAGATGGAATCTGTTCTGGAAAGTCTAGTCTGTAACCGGGATAGTCTACTCTCTATTTACAGTGCAACGACGGACGTCTTTGGTCACATCTCGTCGCTAGCTTCAGCACGTCTACCCGGTTATATTGCGCAGGCACACAATTTCACGCGTGTATGGAACGAGGAGCATGAACGGATTGACGGCGGTCTTTCGGACCTCTCTGACCTTAATTCACTATATGATGGCTTCCTGGAGGCCTACGACAGCCTCATTCTCGAAGTGTCGCGGCGAAGACATGTCCGGCAACGTGTTGAGAAAGTGCTACGCGATGCGAAGCACAAGCTGGACCAGCTCTATGAGGAGGACGTCAATGCTCGCGAAGCATTCCGAGTGGAGCAAGGTGACTACTTGCCGTCGGATATCTGGCCTGGCATTGGCCGTGAACCCATGCGGATTGAGTTCCGACGCATCCTTGGCGGCCATGTAAAGAATGGAGATGGAGAGCCATCTGAGGCACCTGATCGTGCTGCCGGCGAGTCCAGCGATGAGCAGCGGCCATCAGCAGCTGAAGAGCCCATCGTCGATGATGAAGTCATCCCTGACCTACCGAAGTTGATTGTTGAGCAAGCTCTCGCTCGCTTGCAGGCAAGGAGCAAGCAAGTCGGCTAGTCGTTGACATCTCATTGACAGAGCTTGAGAATTTGTTTGAAACACAGATCTCGCCCCCCTCCCCTGTATGTTCCAGTCAACCTACATGATGAAATCACCGATAGGCGTTTCCTCGCCCTGACTCACAGAGCCATGTCCTGGCTAGGTGTCCGTATAACATGGACATGAACTTTTCATTGGATGCATACTCCTGAGCCATGGTCGTCTCTGCGACGTAAGCACCTGCACATTGTTCTCGTTTACCTAGTCCCGTGCATGGCTTAGTTTGATGTTCAAAGAGAGCTCTGATAGGTTGATTGGTTCATACTTTGAGGAAATCGATGGAGATAGTAAATGCTTAAGATATCTTCAGATTTGTGTCCATGCAGAATTCCAGAGTCCTATTCACATTTCCGAACGCTTTCTACGTATGCGTATCTATTTACTCCCAAGTGATCTATATAGACATAGACAACAACCGACCATTACTACCCAGAACGAGACAAGAACGAAACCCGGAGTCATAAAGTAATTATCATGAGATCGTGCATAAGCAAAATGAACTTTTTCCCCTTTTCCCAGAGCCAAGGGCGGGGTTGACCTCCCAACCCAGAAAGATAAAGAGGGTGGATTTAGGAAATGAGCAACAAGCGAGTTGATCATTTCTTCTTGCGCGAGGAACCCGATACCAAGCGCTTCTTCATGTGCTTGGGCATCTTGTTAGCGCGCTTTTCCCGCTTCTCCTCCTTGACCTTCTGCTTGTGGTCGCGCTTCTCGTCCTTGTCCTCGAAGCGCTTCCCACGGGGTGGCTTGGGCGCAAACGGGTCGACCTCCTCCCCTTCCCCGGACTCGGATCCCTCGACTGAGACGCCACCACCGCTGGCATCGGAGCCGGCGTCGCTGGCGTCCTCGTCGACATCGTCAGCGGACTTCTTCCCGCCTGCGAGAAGATCCCGGTACACTAGGTCGGCGCCCTTGCCGGCGCGGACCTGCTCGGCGTCGCGCTCGAAATCGTACACCTGCTCCAGGGTCTGGGGGATGTACTGCTGGCGGAAGACGGCGGTGTCGACCTCATCGCCCTTCTCGGCGCGGGTGGCGTACAGGTGGTCGATGGCGGCGAGCATGGGCTCGACGGGGGTGGGGACGGTGGGGCCGCTGTCCTCGGCGATGATGAACTCGAAGACGGTGCGCTCGGGGAGGACGTCAACGTTCTTGCGGCGGAAGAAGTCGCTGACGTTCTTGATGTCCATGCGCAGGAACTCCAGACTGCGGGGGTGGTCGTGCTCGACGGACTGACTGACGTCGATGATGTGGAGGCGGTTCTTGTGGTAGAGCATGTTGTACTCGCTCAGATCGGCGTGGACCAGGTGGCAGGTCTGGTACATGACGCGCATGTAGCCGAGCAGCTCGTAGTAGATCTCGCGCCACTTGGCGTCCGGGTCCGGGATGTCGAACTCGACGTCCTTGAGGCGCGGGGCGGCGACCCCCTTCGAGTTGCCCAGGAAGCCCATCACCAGCACGTGCAGGCGCAGGTGAATGGGCTCCGGGCAGGGGATGCCCGCGGCGTGGATGCGGCGCAGGTTGCGCATCTCCTTCTCCGCCCACAGTTTCACCATCGCCCGGTTGTTGCTCTTGCTGTAGCCGCCGCGGAAGCGGAACTCGCCCGTCACGTACTTGTCGCGGTCCTTGAACACCAGGATGCTCGTCTTGTAGACCTTGATGGCGCGGTGCACGGGGGTCAGGTCGTCGGCGTTCGGGTATGAGATCGAGTAGTAGACGTTGGCCTCTTTACCGGTCGACAGGCACCCGTGGATCTCCGAGACGATCTCGCGATTGATCATCTGCAGCAGGATCATCCGCGTCCGAGGGTCCAGCACCTGTTCGGAGGTCGCGCGGTCGGCCCGGTCGCCACCGCGGTCCCCGCGGGCGGCCATGCCCGACTGCATGGCGTCCAGCTTGATCTTGCCGGCGTGTTTCGTCAGCGACTTGATCTGGTCGTCGACCAAGGCGTGTGTGTTGACGGTCGGTTTCTGCGTGTTCGTCTTCGGGTAGGTCCACTTAGGAACGTTGGAATCGGCGGCCAGCTCGTTGACCTTCCGTTGCCGGTTGTAGGCTTTTGTGAGATCCGCCGGGTTGGAGGAGTTGAAGTCTTCTTCGTCGAGGCCCTCGTCTTCTTCTTCCTCTTCGAAAATGTCGTCGTAGTACTCGTCCTCCTCATCTCCCTCGCCGCCGCCGTTCTGCGCTTCAGGATCTTGCCCCGCCATAGCGGGGAGACTGCCATCAGCGTTCACATACCCTTGATTGGGGATGTAAGTATGAGCGGGGGCCAGTCCATCGGCCAGACCAGATGCTTGCGCATCAGTGCTTGAAGTCGCCATGGTCAACAAGAAGGAATTCTCCAACACTGGTGGCAGAATTTCCTCGAATTGTTGCCTCCCAAAAAAATGATTGAACAATTGCAGATTGGGAAAAAAATAGCCGGCGGGCCGGGTACCTTGAGTGCGGGCCCCAAAAGTGGACGGTCACCGCCCGGCAGAAACCCCGCGGCTCTCAACGCGCGTTGCGAAGAACACCGACAATATCGGGTCGTTTGTCACGCGTGGTTTCGCTCGCATAGCTCACCACCCATTCGTCGCAAGTGTCATTTAACTCCTGGTGGTCGTCATTAGATCCTCTCGCCGCCCCATTCAATCTTTAACTAGGGTGCAGGCTCTTGTGAATCCTTTGTCTGTGGTTGACGCGTGATGACTTGGTTGTTGTAATCGACTGCCATTGTTTCTCGTGTCTCATGCGCGCCGCTTCGTCAAGATGTACGTCAAACAGATTATTATCCAGGGCTTCAAGAGGTAAGAGATCAGATTATTGGTTCTTAGGTCAGAGACGCCTAGCTAAAGGAGAATTTACCACCACAGCTACAAGGACCAAACAGTCATTGAACCGTTCTCGCCGAAACACAATGTGATCGTGGGTCGCAACGGATCCGGCAAGAGTAACTTCTTCGCCGCCATCCGCTTCGTTCTCAGTGATGCCTACACGCACCTGGGTAGAGAAGAGCGCCAGGCGCTTCTTCATGTACGTGGCTTTCGGGAGCAACTCGCTCCCCTCCCACCGTTGCGCGCGCGAGCGAAAGCTGACAAGTCAATAGGAAGGATCGGGGTCCGCGGTGATGTCGGCGTACGTGGAAATCATCTTCGACAACTCGGACGACAGATTCCCCACCGGCAAGCCTGAGGTGGTCCTTCGTCGCACGATCGGCCTGAAGAAAGACGAATACACCCTCGACCGTAAGAACGCCACCAAATCAGATGTGATGAACCTGCTCGAGTCGGCCGGTTTCTCCCGGTCCAACCCGTACTACATCGTGCCCCAGGGTCGCGTGACGGCCTTGACCAACATGAAGGACTCCGAGCGCCTCAATCTCCTCAAGGAAGTCGCCGGAACCCAGGTCTACGAGGCCCGCCGGGCGGAGTCGCTGAAGATCATGCACGAGACGAACAACAAGCGCGCCAAGATCGACGAACTTCTGGATTTCATCAACGAGCGTCTGGCGGAACTCGAGGAGGAGAAGGACGAGCTAAGGAATTATCAAGAGAAGGACAAGGAACGCCGATGCTTGGAATACACCATTTACTCTCGTGAGCAGCAGGAGATTGCTAGTTTCCTCGACAGCTTGGAGGAGCAA
The DNA here is from genome assembly GCF_003184825.1 of Aspergillus fijiensis CBS 313.89. Lineage (NCBI taxonomy): Eukaryota > Fungi > Ascomycota > Eurotiomycetes > Eurotiales > Aspergillaceae > Aspergillus > Aspergillus fijiensis. The sequence goes on along the minus strand of NW_024468997.1, from coordinate 148,138 downwards.
AGGCAGACGGGCGTCGAGGACACTGATATGAACCGCGATCGCTTCATCCAGGGAGAGAAGGAAATGGCGCAAATTGACTCGGAGATCGCCGAGTGCAAACAGCAGATCGAATTCCTGAAGGTGGACAAAGCTCAATTGGAAGACGAGCGTCGCGAGGCTTCTAAAGCTCTCGCGCAGGTTGAGTTGCAGGCCAAGTCTCTGTCTGACAACCAGGCTGCCGCTCTGGCGCTCAAGGCACGTCACGATGAAGATCTTAAGACCGTGCAGGAGGCAATACAGGAGCGTGAGGCAGAATTGCACGAGCTTCTACCCCAGTTCAACGCTGCCAAGGATCAGGAGGAGACTGTCAAGGCCAAGCTCACCGAAGCAGAGACGGCACGCCAACGGCTGTATGCTAAGCAAGGTCGCAACTCCCGTTTCCGCAACAAGAGTGAGCGCGACAAGTGGCTCCAGGCAGAGATCAAGGAGAATTATGCTTCCATTTCCTCAGTCCAGGACGTCATGGCGCAGACCCAGGAGGACATCAAGGAGCTTGAAAATGAGATTGCGCTTCTCGAGCCGGAGACTGAGCGCTTGCGCAAGATGATCGATGGCAGAGGAGACACTATGCAGTCCGTGGAACAGCTGGTTCAATCCGCCAAGGATGAGAGGGACCGTTTGATGGACCAGCGAAAGGAGCTGTGGAGAGAAGAAGCCAAGCTGGACTCGATTCTGTCGAACGCCTCGAACGAAGTGGAGCGCGCAGAACGCAATCTATCTCAGATGATGGACCACAACACAAGCCGCGGTATTGCGGCCGTGAGACGGATCAAGCGCCAGTACAATCTTGAGGGAGTATACGGTACCTTGGCGGAACTCTTCGAGGTCAGTGATCGGTATCGGACCTCCGTCGAAGTTACAGCGGGTCAAAGTCTCTTCCACTATGTTGTCGATACCGACGAGACTGCCACGAAAGTCTTGGAAATCCTTCAGCAGGAGAAGGCTGGCCGAGTCACATTCATGCCTTTGAACAGGCTACGAACCAGACCCATCAATATGCCCAGAGCAAGCGACACGATCCCCATGATTGAGAAACTCCAGTTTGATGCGAAATACGAGAAAGCTTTCAACCACGTCTTTGGCAAGACCATCATCTGCCCGAACCTGCAGGTGGCTTCACAGTATGCCCGCAGCCACGGAGTCAATGCGATTACGCCGGAGGGGGATCGTTCTGACAAGAGAGGTGCCCTTACTGGTGGTTTTCACGATTCGCGGCAGTCAAGACTCGATGCCGTGAAGAACTTGACAAAGTGGAGAGATGAATATGAGAACAAGAAGAGCCGCGGAACCGAGATCCGAAAAGAATTGGAGCAGCTTGACCAGCTCATCACGAAATCTGTAGGCGAACTGCAGAAATTGGAACAACAGAGACACCAGGTGCAGAACAGCAGCGGGCCGATGCGACAAGAGCTGAAGGCCAAGCGCGATCTTCTCCAGAAGAAGACCGACAACCTGGAAGCCAAACGCCGGGCTATCCGCAACATTGAGAACAACCTGGCTGCCTTGTCTGATCAAGTCAGTGCTTTCGAGGCAGAACTGAAATCACCGTTCCAGAAGGCGCTCAGTAACGAGGAAGAAGCACGCTTAGAGACCCTCAACAACACTGCGCAAGAGTTGCGACGTCAATACCAAGAGCTGTCCAGTCAGCGTAGTGAGCTCGAGGCTCGTAAGTCGGTTCTTGAGGTGGAATTGCGAGAGAACCTTAACCCTCGGTTGGATCAGCTCATCGGCCAGGATATGGATATGGCCGACGACGATGGCCAAGGCAACCTGAAGGAGACACAGCGGGAGATGAAGCGCCTGCACAAGGCCCTGGAGAAGCTTGCTCAACGACTGCAGCAGGTGGATGACTCGATCGACCAGGCTACTGCTCGTGTTTCCGAGCTCGAGCAGCGGAACGCCGAGACCCGCCGTGAACTCGAAGAACTGGCCAAGTCCATCGAGAAACACCAGCGTCGCATGGAGAAGAGCATGCAGAAGAAGGCGGCTTTGACAAAACAGGCGGCTGAATGTGCTGCCAACATCCGCGACCTGGGTGTGCTACCGGATGAAGCGTTCAGCAAGTACAAGAACACGGATTCGAACACGGTGGTCAAGAAACTGCACAAGGTCAACGAAAGCCTCAAGAAGTACTCTCACGTCAACAAGAAGGCCTTTGAGCAGTACAACAGCTTCACCAAGCAGCGTGAAACGCTGACGAGCCGAAGAGAGGAGCTCGAGGCATCCGAAAAGTCCATCGACGATCTGATCACCGTCCTCGACCAGCGCAAGGACGAGGCCATCGAGCGTACCTTCAAGCAGGTTTCGCGCGAGTTTCACAATGTCTTCGAGAAGCTTGTCCCGGCTGGCCGTGGGCGCCTGATCATCCAGCGCAAGACGGACCGCGCTCTCCGCCAGCCCGACGACCTGGAGTCCGAGGACGAGGAGAACCGCGAAAGCGTGGAAAACTACATTGGGGTTGGCATCAGCGTCAGCTTCAACAGCAAGCACGATGACCAGCAGCGGATCCAGCAGCTCAGTGGTGGACAAAAGAGTAAGGCCCTCTATCTCTAATACAGTGTTCTTTGCCAATCGGCTAACCCTCTCCACTAACAGGTTTGTGTGCTCTCGCCCTGGTCTTCGCGATCCAGGCCTGTGACCCGGCCCCCTTCTATCTCTTCGACGAGATCGACGCCAACCTCGACGCCCAGTACCGGACGGCCGTCGCGCAGATGCTCAAGTCCATCTCGGACTCCACCAACGGCCAGTTCATCTGCACGACCTTCCGGCCGGAGATGTTGCACGTGGCCGAGAAGTGCTACGGCGTCAGCTTCCGGCAAAAGGCCAGTACGATCGACGTGGTGTCGAGGGAAGAGGCGTTGAAGTTTGTGGAAGAGCAAAAGACATGATCAGTAGGGTGGGGTATTGGTTTCCGGAATGGGTTTATTTTCAAGGGAGCAGGCGCATTTGATGGGTTTTTCTTATTGTGGCAGTGGCAGTGACAATATTTACATAGTTTGATGTAGAGGGAGCAATGATTATTTCCTCGATGATGTCATCTTCCTTTGTTTCGGTTGTTGTATTTTCTAAGCTGTCGTTTATGTATGCTTTGTTTAGAGATGTACGATTCCCAATGCTATGTAGGTTCAATTGAGGATTTCCCATCAGTGGTTCCAGCTGGAGTATGCGCCAAACGCGACAAATCGTTTATTTTATTGGCGGTAGATAACGAGGGCATGGATATATATCTTCTAGTATATGCATATTGCCCTTCCACCCCCCTCCCCCCCCCCCAACTACCCATGAAGGACAAATATCAATGCTGCGGCGGCCCCTCCCCCGTCCACTCCAACAATATCGTTTCCGGCACATCCCGCACCAGCACATGGATATGCTCGAGACTGCGCACACTCTGCAAGGCGGTCCAATTCTTGAACCAGAGCACATGGTCGCGCGGCGAATCCGGGAACAGCCCCGCGCCGCCGCGCTGCTCCGCCGCCAACCGGCCCACGAACGTGCGCAGCACGAACCCCTCGATCAGCGCGCGCGACTCGGGCGTCAGATCCCCGTCGTCCGGGTTCACGGCCACGGGCGTGCGGAGCCAGACGACCAGGTGCGTGATCCCCGGGCCCAGGCCGTAGGGCCAGTCGTTCCGCAGGATCTTGTAGTCGGCGGGGTCGGCGAAGGGGGTCGGGTTGTTGTAGGGGAAGACCGGGCCGCTGTCTGCTGCGGTAGGTGTTGGTCCTGGCTTGTTGCTGTTGTTGTAGTTGTTGGTGGTGGTGGTGGTGATAGTGGCGGTGATGGTGCTGGTGTCCGGCAGCGCCCAGTGCAGTCGCTCCTGGCAGATGTAGTTGGTGATAGAGCCGTATTTTTGTTTCGTGGAGGCGGACCACGACAGGTAGCGGTGCAGGTCGGAGGGTTTCCGCTTGAGGATGCCGAGATCGTTGCGCGCTTTGGGGTTTGCCGAGGGCCGTTTGAGTTAGTGGTTGGTGGTTACTTGTTCCGGGGGGAGGGAAATGCGGAATTGGCGGGATTGTGGTTGGGGGAGAGGGGATTAGGGGGGAGAGGGGAACGGAATGAGGGGTAACAGGAGAATCTGATAGAGATGGTGATAGAGGAGAGCGGAGATGTGATTCTAAATTCAAGCAAATGCACACACCTATGATGGATTTGAGATCATCCCAGTCGTGGAGTTTAAATTCTTCATCGGTCTGCGCGAGGACCTGACGATCGACCTCGGTTAGGTTGAATGCTGGGGGCTCTTCGGCCGGGTTGGTGTCGATCGTCATGGCTGGAAGAGGATGTCTGATTTGGAAATGGAGGGGAGAGGGGGGAGAGGGGAAGAAATCTATGATTATGGAGTATGGAGCATGGAGTATGGAACTAAAGGAGAATGGCGAAAGAAGAATGGAGATCGGAATTGTTGAACAAGATAGGGAAAATCAGGGTCGGAGCCTGAAAGTGGCGTGAGGGGGAGATGGATTTACTGGGTAAGACCTGGAACGGGTTTCTTTACCCCAAGTGAAGAAGAGGGAAAAGGAATCCCCAACAGGGCTGGATTCCGCGCTGGCCTGGGTGTGTGTTGTTCACAACAGCTCAATAGACGTATTGTTTAACCTGTATAAGTTGACGAGTTCAGTTATCTCAATGTACTTTGTTGTACTCTGATAGTGTTACTCAATAGGAAGGTATTATTCTCTTGTGTTGGAGTTCTGTACATGTTCTGTATGTCTGCTCTTCATCTATTTTTCTTGCAGTAAACAAATTCAACAGACTTCAAGGTTATCGAGTTAACTTATCGATTATCGATAAGCAGCCGATCCGGACCCCAGTGAATTTACCCAATCGGGAACTCGCCCTCCCGTGACTTGGGATTGCCGCTGTTTTTACCGTCACAAAACATTGAGTCTCCTCTTGCCGGCTGTCCCTTTACCGACTCACCTATATTTCTGACTTTCTTCCTCCTCCTCCGCCTCTTCTTCCTTCCCCCCATCCCTCCTCCTCCCTCCTCCCTCCTCCCCTCCCATTCGGTTGTCACTCAATTTTCAACTTATTGGAGGAGCCGCCATTATGAGGTTTGTGGCCTTCAAGCATTCTCTCCACAATGCGCATGCCATTGGCGACTGACAGAAACTAATCTTGATCAGTTCTTTCTCGGCCCTTGTTCCCTTCGCGGTCGCGTTGGCTGCTGTCTTCCTCGGCTGGAAGCTGTTCAGCAACAGTGCGTCCATCACCATAAGCTTACCGGATTTGACTTGATTGATCAAGTTGCTGACCCGAAACCGCATTTTCCAGAGCAGCGCAAGGTCCTCAACCCCACTGAGTTCCAGCACTTCACCCTGAAGGCAAAGACCGACATCTCCCACAATGTGACCATCTACCGTTTCGCTCTCCCCCGCCCCACCGATATCCTGGGTCTGCCCATCGGTCAGCACATCTCCCTCGCTGCCAACATTGAGGGCCAGCCCAAGGAGGTTGTCCGCTCCTACACCCCCATCTCCTCCGACAACGAGGCCGGCTACTTCGATCTCCTGGTCAAGGCTTACCCCCAGGGTAACATCTCCAAGTACTTGACTACCCTGCAGGTCGGTCAGACCATGAAGGTCCGCGGCCCCAAGGGTGCCATGGTCTACACTCCCAACATGTGCCGTCACATTGGTATGATCGCTGGAGGTACCGGTATCACTCCCATGTACCAGATCATCAAGGCTATTGTCCGCAACCGTCCCCGCAACGGTGGCAACGACAACACCCAGGTCGACCTCATCTTCGCCAACGTTAACCCCGATGACATCCTCATGAAGGACGAGCTGGAGCAGCTGGCCAAGGAGGACGACCGTTTCCGCATCTACTACGTCCTCAACAACCCTCCCGAGGGGTGGACCGGTGGCGTTGGTTTCGTCACCCCCGACATGATTAAGGTTCGTCGCACCCGTCGGTCGATCCAATTCGGTTCAAGTGCTAACAACACTTGTTTGACTACAGGAACGCCTCCCTGCCCCTGCCAGCGACATCAAGATCCTCCTCTGCGGTCCTCCTCCCATGGTCAGCGCCATGAAGAAGGCCACCGAGTCTCTTGGTTACACCAAGGCTCGCCCCGTCAGCAAGCTCGAGGACCAGGTCTTCTGCTTCTAAGCGGTTTGCGCCTGGGTTGCAGCGTCTTGTATTCGTCTCGCGATCGGCTGGACCGGTGCCTGAGTGCCGGTACCTTCACACGTTATAGATATGATAGAACGTTACTTCATGAAAGGTTGTATCATTGGTTATCTTGGGGTTGCAGATCTACGGTGTTATGAGTGAATGCGCAAAAGCGAAATCTACCTAAAACGAAACGATATTGACAGGGCCAAGTTGCACTTGGTCTTTCAAACGATATAATCTTATCATAAATACTCTGTGCACGGGTATAGGCATTATGAGTGGTATTAAGTTCTCTGGCTAGACTTACTCCTGTACTTCGATCATGGCTTTCACCATGGTCAGAAACTTCTTCCTGTACTCATCTGGCGTGGTTGTAATGGTCATTGGGCCCTGGCGCCCAATTACATTGAAGGTCTGAATTACTCCTGTCATGGCCTGAGCATGCAGCTTGTGCCTGGCCCAGAAGAAATCCAGGATGACGGCGCGGTACTTCCACTTCCCATCGGCCGATTCCAGCCCAATCCGCCACGGAACGGGCCTCCCGACGATATCCGGCGTCGAGGAGGCCGGGAAGCGGACCAGATACAGCGAGTAGTCCACCGCGTTGGCGTCCTCGAGGAACTGCGTGTCAGCCTCGACGGTCTGCATGAGGGCGACATACGCCGACTGATTGATGCGGACCTTGTCATCGAAATTATCGGCGATCTTGCTCAAGGTGGCCTTGCTGACCAGCGGGTCGGGCACCAGATCCCGCTCGGGGAAGAAATAGTCAACCGGCTTCAGGTCGTAGGTCTCCCACCTCTCCCCCGCGGGATCCGTATCCCGGCCGCAGAGCAGGTTCTCCATGATGATGTGGTGGGCGGGGGTGGTGCCGACTAGATTCCCGATCGTCCAGTACGGCGAGTAGACGTAGTCGGTGATCCACACCAGCAGGGACTCCGGATGCTCCGTCATGTACCTGTAGTACGGATCGAGCAGTTCCTCGCGGAAGAAGGAATGTTCGAAGTGTCGCGGCAGGCTTTTGACCAGGAAGCGGGAGTTGGAGGTGCTGAAGAAGGTCTGATTGCAATTGCGGCAGCACACGTAAAAGTTAGCCTTACGCATCTAAAGCAGAGAAACTAAGACCAGAATCTGGGAGGCGCGACATACCGATCCCGAGAGACCCAGGTCGCCCATCGGCTTCAGAGGCACGGTCTTCTTGCTATCATTGCGAAAGCTGGCCTTGTACTCTTCCTCGTCGATCTGCCAGACCTCGCTGCGCAGCTTCTGGAATTGCACGTGGCCGTACCGGATGAGTTTGATGTAGAGGATGGTGAAGAAGGCGAGGAATCGACCAACAACCGTCTTGCGGAAGCTGGCTGGGTCGCGGAAGATCGCGCGCTGGATGGACTTGGACAGGGCCGCGTGGCGGCTGTTACCCATTTTGGTGTCGCGGAAGGTGGGCTGAAGTGTTGTGGGAGAAGTGATTGGGATGGTGACAGTGCATCATGAGGTGGTAGAGTGGTCAGTACAAGTGAAATCGTGTTGGTGAACTCGCAGTCGAACAGGTGACCATGGGAAGGCCGCTGCGCTGAAGGGGTGACGTCAGGAGAGGCTATACTGAGTTGGGCTATGACAGGGGTAGGGCTTCCCCAAGGGCTGTTGCAAATCACGTGAAAACTATCAGTCATGTGATAAGAATCAATCCATTCACCGCCCATGGCAGAATGGTGGACTGCCTGCCGCATTGAGTCAGTCAATGAGCAAAGGAGAAAAAAAAAAAAAAAAAAAAAAGAGTTCCCCCTCTCTCTTAATTGTTGTATGGCTGAGGCGTGTTCCAGTTGGTGCTTTTCCCTCCCTCAGCTCCCTTCCCTTCCCTTTTCCCTTTCCTTCCCCTCCATTGATGGGTCGCCTTCTGGTAAGCGGGGCCCGGCGATTTTCTAACGCCGTTTTCAAGACTGTTTCCGCCCAGTCATACTGTCCACAAAATAGTCGTCGCTTCTTCCTTTCCTCCTCTTCCTTTCAATTAACCCCTCCCTGGCGTTCCTCTTTTGCTACTGCGACGCATCAGAAGAACGTAGCTGCCGTCATGTCTTCATCCGCTGCCGACCTCGTCTCCTCCGTTGAGGGACTCTCTCTCCAGTCCACCACCGAGACCTCCAAGTTCCCCAACTGCTACCCCTCCTTGAACGTCGTCGATGTCTACAGAGAGCACATCGCTGAGAAGCTGAGTGCTGCCACTGACATTGACGCCGAGAAGATCTACTCTCGCCTGTCATGGACGAACTCCCTCGACAAGGGTGACTTGGTGTTGCCGGTATGCGATATACACCACAAACGTTTCACCTTGGGCTCCAATATCTCTTGGGCTGCCAAGGCTCTTCTGCGACAAACAGACTAACATAGTGTTACGCACTGTAGGTCGCCGCTCTTCAGATCAAGAAGAACCCCCAGGAGCTTTGCAAGGAACTCGCCGAGAAGTTCCCCGAATCCGACCTCGTCCTCCCCCCCGTGCCCTTCGGAGTCCACCTTCAATTCTTCTTCAAGCCGGAAATCCTCACCTCCGATGTCATCAACCGCATTCTCAAGCAAAAATCCGCCTATGGTACCAACGGCAACCAGGGTCTCCGCGACGCCGCCGATCCCTCCAAGGGTCGCAAGAGAATCATCGTCGAGTTCTCGTCGCCCAACATCGCTAAGCCTTTCCACGCTGGTCACCTGCGCAGTACGATCATCGGTGGTTTCCTGGCCAACCTCTACACCGTCATGGGATGGGATGTGATCAAGATGAACTACCTCGGTGACTGGGGTAAGCAGTACGGTCTGCTGGCCAACGGATTCAAGCAGTTCGGTAACGAGGAGCAATTGACTAAGGACCCCATCAACCACCTGTTCGACGTCTACGTCAAGATCAACAACATCGTCTCCCAGCAAGAGGCGCCTATTAAGGAGCTTAAGGAACAGATCAAGGCCAAGAAGGAGAAGGGCGAGGATGTGGCGGAGCTGGAGCAGGAGCTGCAGAAGCTCGTTGATGCCAGTGAGGACGAGAGTGCCCGTCGCTACTTCAAGAGCATGGAGGATGGCGACCCCGAGGCCCTCGCTCTGTGGCGCCGCTTCCGTGACCTCAGTATCAAGAAGTACGAGCAGACCTACGCTCGTCTCAACATCGAGTTCGACGTCTACTCCGGCGAGTCTCAGATCAAGCAGGAGAGCATGACCGCCGCTTACCAGACCCTTGAGAAGACCGGTGTTTCCGAGAAGTCCGAGGGCGCTGTCATCGTCGACTTCACCAAACACGGTGCCAAGAAGCTCGGCAAGGCTATCATTGTCCGCAAGGATGGCACGCCCCTCTACCTGACCCGTGATATCGGCGCCATCACCGAGCGTGCGGAGAAGTACAACTTCGACAAGATGATCTACGTTGTTGCCGCTCAGCAGGATCTACACTTGGCTCAACTGTTCAAGATCACCGAGCTGATGGGCCACAAGGACTTGGCCAACCGCTGCCAGCACATCAACTTCGGTATGGTCCGCGGTATGAGCACCCGTAAGGGCACTGTCAAGTTCTTAGACGATATCCTCCGTGATGTGGGTGACAAGATGCACGAGGTTATGAGGAAGAACGAGGAGAAGTACAAGCAGGTCGAGAACCCCGAGGAGACCGCCGACATTCTGGGTATCACCTCCGTCATGGTCCAGGACATGACTGGCAAGCGGTATGTGTTTCTTCCTTGATTGACGTGTAGTTTTACTCATTGGCAACAGTATCAACGGCTACGACTTCAACCTGGATGCCATGACCTCCTTCGAGGGTGACACTGGTCCTTACCTCCAGTACGCCCACGCCCGTTTGTGCTCCATTGTCCGCAAGTCCGGCCTCAACGTCGAGGAGCTCGGCGACGCCGATCTCAGCCTGCTCAAGGAGCCCCACGCCATCGACCTGGCCCGCCAGCTCGCCCAGTGGCCCGATGTCCTGCTCAACACCACCAAGACCCTGGAGCCCACCACCATCCTCACCTACCTCTTCCGCATGACCCACGTCCTGAGCTCCAGCTATGATGTCCTGAAGGTCGTCGGTAGCGAGCCCGAGCTCAAGAAGGCCCGTATGGCGTTGTACGAGTCTGCCCGCCAGGTTCTTCACAACGGCATGCGGGTTGTCGGTCTGAGCCCCGTCAACCGGTCTGTTTTCCCCCCATCTCGGCTTCGTCCAAGATAACGTGCCCCAAATAACACGTCGTCCAAAATAATTTATTCTAACGTTTAATCTTTATTCTAGTATGTAAACGGACGCGACGAGGAAATGAAATAAAAAAGTCATACTAGAATCTTGAATAGCTCTTTTTGTTATATGTTATGAATACCTAGCATTGGATCCAGCCGTCTCTTTTCTTCCAACTTACTCGGACTTTTTTGGGGACTTAAATAGGAGAAAGGACTTCTTCATCGAATATAGATGCAGTAAAGTGTTACTCTTTTTCCAATCCTAGAATCTGATTACCGACTGTGTAAGCAGTTCTACACCATAACCCATATACCAGGATGCCAGGATACCAGTTAATCCCCATTGACCAAACTCATTCCATCCCACCCATCTCACACCAGGTAAAACCAACCTTCATCGCAAATCCAAATACAACTAGCCCCCATCTCAAACAAAAACAACCCCTTAAAAAAGAGATAACCAACCCGCCCCTCAAAGAAAACGCCGTCCTCACGCCCTCCCCACCCTTCCATCTCCGAACCCACCCCGTTGCGCAGACGACCCCCAAGCCCAGCAAGCACGGTCCAAACAGACGCCAGCAGGGCTGGATATCAGTTCTTGTAGCCCTCACCCTTCACAGGCATGGTTGGCAATGTCGAACGCTGCTGGGTGTTCGACATTGCCGATCATGTCTTTTGTCCCCTTACCTCAGCTTTATGGGGCGGCGAGATTGCGGGGTCGAGTCTTGTTTGTGGTATATTGTTTCTTTTGCGCATTTTTTCTTTCAATTGGGGGAGGAGGAGGGGGTTACGGTGGTGTGGGGGTAATGGGTTGGGTATGCGGTTTTCAGAAATGCGGAGGTGCGGAGGTTTAAGATGGTAGTAGATGGTGAGATGGGGTTCTTGATGGAGGGAGGGGGGGCTTCTTTGCTTTTTACTTCGGGTTGGAGGGGGTTTGGACGTGCGGGTAATGGTATGTCAGTGTGATATCAGGGTTTGGGGATCCGGTCGTGGGAATGGCGGCCGGGGTGAGGCAGGTACCTTAACCTATTTGCTGAGTTGTTGATCGTGAGTATGAGATTCAAGACTGATAGAGCTTGGCGATGCTCTCATTTATACATTTTCTGCACATGCAACTTTGCTACAAATACAATGCAAGGCCACAAAACATATTGGCTGCCAATCAAGGTTGTATTATTGATGCCCTCGACTGAATTATAGATTATATGCACAAGGCCTCACTCTCGGGATGAGCGTAGAAAGAATTATATTCCCATCCCCTTGACAGGCTACCCCATCCACCTCGAGATCGCACTCTGATGGCCCAAAAAAGCTTCGAGCAGGAACAAATCCACCCGCTTAGCAAGAGGCACCGGAAGGAACGTTCTTGCACTTGGAGCTCTTCTTGCCGCCAGTGACGCTGACGCCAGACCAGGTCCAGTCAGAGCAGCTGCCGGAACCGCAAAGGAGGTAGATGTCAGTGGCGGAGCTCTTGACGGTACCGGTGACCTTCTCGAAGGTGATGTCCTTGACGCTGATACCGTTGGTGGGGGTACCGGTGGGGGAGCCGTTCTCGTAGTCCTGCTCGACGACGATACCGTACTTGGTGATGCCGGAGAGGGTGATGTCCTCGAACTTGACGTTCTCGACGGTACCGGTGGCATCGTAGACGGTCTTGATGCGGACACCGTTCTGGGAGTTGACGACCTGGGAGTTGGAGATGGTCACGTCGGAGACAGTGTTGTCACTGCGGCCACCGACGGAGCCGATGGAGAGACCGTGGCCACCGCTGCAGTAGCCGTTGGTGAAAGTGATGTGCTAGAAGACATTATTAGATGCTTGAATCAACAACATAGTCGGCAGGCCGAGCAAATACCTCTCCGGAGTTGATGGCCAAGCAGTCGTCCTGGTTGTAGACCTTGGCGCCATCAATGGTGATGTAGGTACTGGAGCCAATGTCGAAGGCATCGGTGTTGTGGCCCTCGGAGGTACCGGAGGAGTTGTCGATGGTCACATCGGTGAGGGTCAGGTGGTCGGCCTGGATGCTGAAGCCCTGGACGGGGGTGTTGTAGACCTTGAGTCCAGTGATGCTGGACTGGTCCAGCTTGTGGGCATAGAAGAACTTGGGCTTGGTCTTGCCGCCGTTGCTGCCCTTGCCGTCCCACCAGCGGGAACCATCGCAGTTGATCTTGGCGCCGGAGGCCTGCTTGACAGTGATGTCGGTACCGGACATGGAGATCAGGGGACCCTTCCACTCCTTGTAGCCGAAAGTGGTAGTACCCTCGAAGATAACCTGGGGGGAATGATTAGCTTTCACCATGCATTCATGAACAGGGGCGTCCTACAGTGGTGCCCGACTTGAGGCCGGTCAGATCAAGGGTTTCACCAGCGGGAACCTCGATGTTGTTGAGGTAGATGGTCGAGCAAGAGGTCTTGCCAGACTTGGCCTTGGCGGCATCGGTGAAGGTACAGCTGGAGCGCTTCTCGATGTCGGTGGGAGCAGCTGCGACCAGCGCAGCGCCCATGGTGGCAGCCAAGATAGAGGACTTGATGAAATGCATTTTGATGAAATGAATGAAAACCTGGATCAACAGGAGAAACTGATTAAAGAGAGACTGGATGGGGTAGGAAAGAGAGCAAAGGAGTGCGATGAGGAAGAAGAAAATCCATCATGGCAAGCAGGCGGGAAGAAGGTATTTATGGTACCGTGGTTGCGCTGCCTCAAGCTGAGAAGGGGGCACGTTTCTGAGCTATAGCTATTAGAGCTATATCGAACGGTTTCTGGCATGGAAGAATTCCGGTAAATTGAAATGAAGGTAGGTACATTAGCAGGCCCAGAGCAAACTGGGTCCGAGCGACTAAATCGTATAGGGCTAGTATGAGGTCGTCGAGCACCCCGATTTGGCTCTAAATAGGGTCCTCAGAGTTTCGGGGTGGTTTTCAACCGATTCCCAAAGAGTTCGTCTGTCGAACTTGAAACGCAAGCTTATCCTTAGCCGCGAGGATTAACCATTCACACCGGTTGGAGCTTGTCTGCATTCGCTTTAGACACCCCTGAAGTCTCCCATTCGGCAGGGCGCCGAGACATCGAGCCAGACCCTTTGGCCATGCAATATAATTTACTTCCATGAGTGGCGGATGGTTTCATGATCGCCGGTGAGTGGTTGCAATATAACACCCTGAAAAAAAATGCCGACGGAGCAACAGGCAGAGTGGGTTAGTGCCTGGTGGCTTGCTCCCCGCCCCGCTCGGCTATCGGCTTGCTGTAGGCAACAATGTGAATTTCTATGCGACTCATTGCAAGGAGCTTTGCGAGATGCTTGTTGACAACAAGAGAGACAAGCCTTTTCAAGGTCTATTGCCAATGCGATTGACCCACGAAGAGAGTCAGTCAAGCAAGTCAAGCTTGTTAGCAGAAGCTTGGCTTATGGGCATCCTGAGGAGATGTTTCTCACCGAATGCAAGCTTAAATGAGCAGTTTCCACCATAATCCTGGGCGGTTACTCTGCCCTAGAGTATTTCTGGAAGCTCGAGCGGGTCCAGTACCCATCCCAAGAAATAAGGATAGAAATCTTGTGGCGGACATTGGTCGGTGGGCTGCTCAGGTAAGACATCAGACCCACGGTCCTTCTGGGCATGTTCCGGCGGCACCGTCCACCAAACCATTCGCAAGTTGAAACCGTCGTGCCTGCGTCGATGGCTTGATGACGGACTTCTTGGCAGTTGCTATCTTCAATGATCCTGAGAGTCCTGACAGGATTTCATAGGCCCCAGTACCTCAGCATAAATTGACTTGTAAGAAGAATTATATTAAGGAGTATCGCGAGTTCGGATTCGGGCTCTGCAGAGTGCCGTGAAGCATTCCCGTCTCGAGACCGGCAGTTGCCAACACTCTTTCGACTTGATTGACGGAATGATAGGAAGCGTCGGAATAAGCGGAAAATTGTCATCGCGGCGGGTCTTCAAAATGAGGGATTTCTCGGTGTTTACTGATCAGTTCATCTCTGCCCAGACAAGATGGTGAAGCCAAGTAGTGCAGATTTGCCGCTGACTGTTGTTCTCTAAGCTCGATGTCTCATTCTGCTGTGGTTCGGGACTGAGAAATACCGATGATTCTGCTCAGAAAGCGATGGAGAAGGTCAAAGGAGTTGGAGATTGGGTGGTATTGACTGTAGAAAGATGGAGGAGGGAAGGGAAGAGTAAGTGAGACAATGCCGTAAAAGTGGCAGGAGGAACGAATACGATGCTATGCCTTAGGCAGCTCACTCAGCGTACTGCTGCTTGCTGAAGTCTCCAAAGCCTCTCTCACTTTGTCATACAACAACATATAATAGTAGCCAATCCCAATAGAATCCAAGGTTCAATCTGGTAGTCGAATGCAAGCTCGCAGTCAGTCACACATATTAATCCCATAGTTGCATATCGGCCTCCATCCTTGAGCACTTTCAATGCAGCACTCGCCAGAATTTTAAGTACTGTAGGTCAAGAAACGACGAAAGTGTGATGCCCTCATCCAAGAACCTCAGTGTATAAAAGTATGCGCAAAAGGTATCAGAGCTCAAAAGAGATATATCGTACATAAAAATCATGTCACATAATCTGTGTATACAGATATATGTGATTGACTGAGGCACCTTTCATGCTTCGGAACACCACATTTTATATATATTGAGCTTGAGGAACTTACTTTGACACTCGGGAACGCCTAGTAGTATGCCGCATTGCCTGGCCTACTTCATAGTCAACGTCAATCACCCACGTTGAAGACATTGAAGATATGCTTGATGTCTGTTGTTGAGGGCGCTCAGTCGTCCTTCGCGCTTCCCATCTCCTCCTCCCCATGCCAACTGCATGTGGCTTCCGTCAGCATCTCCAGTTGTTCACAGCACCCAAGACAGGGATAATTACAGCAACAGCAGAAGCAGCAGCATTCTCGTTTCATTCTACACCCATGCAAAGAGTGGAACAATATCAGCATTTTTTGACCCCAGTTAATGACTTGCTGACGTTCCCTCTGGGGTAGCTGCCATTCCAATGGGTGACGGCAGGCGCATGAACCAGCCACGATGGCGCAGCAGCACCGCGCAGCGTACTTCGGCCGAAAGATGTCACTCCAGCTTGGAAATCTGCCTATCGTTTTGCGGCTCTTCTTGATCTGAGTGAGACAGACACACTTCTCCAATGCATCGCAGACGGTACACAGCGTGAGACGGATCACCAACCATCACATCATGCTCAGAACACACCCCGCCTCGTTTTCCACCCTTTCGCTGAGGAAATGGCAACCAAGTGGCAAAGAACTCGACGGGGCTGATAGCTAGACTGGTTGCTGAGCAAATGTGATCTAGCGAGGGGTTTTCACGTCGCACAAGGTGTGTGATGGCTGATCAGAAACGGTTTGTTCGGGCGCGGCTGCAGCGACGATAAACCGTCGGCTGAAAGGGAGTTGCAGACCAACGACGAGCATTTGGCCGCGTTAACCTGAGGGAGCTTGCTGGCTTTGTCCTGGCCCCGGTCATCGCTTATAAGTGGCGTCCAGCCAGCAGCAACCGAGATACGACGGCGAGAGTCTAGCCGAGGGCTGTGGTTGGGTGTCCGTGCTAACTGGCTAACTGGCTAACTGGCTAACTGGCTAACTGGCTAACTGGCTGACTGGCTGACTGACTGACTATTCAAGCACAAGGCGCAAGGTGAGAATGCTGCTCGACAGGATTCAATCACAATCGACTATCGACAGCATTTTCAGCCCAGTTCAGCTGGTCAAAAAATGTGCCCTGTGCCATTTGCCCAGAGCTGTTCGGGGGGGCGACCAGGCCAATCATGAGTGCGGAATCACCGACTATCGTACGAAGCCAGCGGACTAGGGGGAATAGCTCCCTTTTCTTTGTTTTTCCTTGTACTGTTTTCCCCCCTTCGAGACTCCACGCCTCGTGTTCGACCAGACAACCACGCTCCGCTCCCCGAGAGAACAATAGAATGGCAAATCAATGGGATTGTTCTTACCATCAAAAAATAACTTTCGGGCATTTCGGGGACTGGGAACCTTATCCGACCCCACGGACGGCGACACCCGATCAGCGGGCATCAACTCTCTCGGGCTTCAGATCCATGGTTCGCTGGATTTGTCCCTGAGGTCTGAAGCGGCGGCGGCTGCTGCTGCTGCTGCATTGGAATGCTGACTGACTGACTGTCTGACTGACCGACCGTGACGTGCAGGGTTCCCCTCCCACTATGGCTGCGAGGCAGGATGACCCATGACGCCGAGCATGTTCGGCGATCTCATTCCTTCAGAGATCGTATAGTGGGCTCGGCCTCGTCTTAAGTAAGACGAAACCATGGGCTGGGCTGGGACCCTATAACGGCTCTTTTCTGCTGTTTAGATCCAGCCTAATCCCTGTTGCTGTTTTCTGGAGATTACACAAGTCTGAGGTTATAGTTTAATTCTCCCTCGTCTTAGTTGGCGTACATCAAGGCCACATACCTGCTTTCGACGACCTGGTGTAGCCCCCACAGCTGAATATGGAGGCCGAATTACCAACCAAGAAAGATGATTTCGATCTCGAGCGGAACGAAGCGCATCAGTTCTTGATGAACAACACTGTTCAAAGCTTCGCCTGGAGTGATCTACGAGTCACAGTCAAGGACCGTCGAACAAAACTCCCTCGACAACTCATCGATGGCATCAGTGGCTCAGTCCAGCAAGGTAGGTTTCTCTATTGCCTTGTGCTTGCTGAAGAAGGCCAACTCATGCATTGTGAGCAGGAGAGCTGGTCGCACTGATGGGACCGTCAGGATGTGGCAAGACGACCCTCCTTAACGTCCTTGCTCGGCGTGTAGCATCCTCGGGCGCAACAAAAACGGGAGAGTGCTATGTTAATGGGTCGGCGATGGATAACACCATCTTTGGACGACTCACGTCCTATGTGGAACAAGAAGATGCCTTGATTGGTTCATTGACTGTCCAGGAGACATTGAAGTTTGCAGCCGATCTCTCTCTTCCAAGGTACTTCTCTAATTGATCTCTGGCCATTCTCGATCGAACCGCTAATACTTCCAGTTCCGTCTCCAAATCGCAACGGGCAGAGCGCATTCGCACTTTGTTGGAGGCCTTCGGTATTCAGAATCAGGCCTCAACGTTGGTTGGCACTCCAATCCGCAAGGGAATCAGCGGTGGGCAAAAACGGCGAGTCAGTGTCGCTAGTCAACTGATCACCTGTCCGAAGATCTTGTTCCTGGATGAGCCTACCAGTGGTCTGGACTCAACTGCCAGCTTTGAAGTCATTTCCTACATCAAGAAACTGGCCGTGGCAAATAATGTATGAATTCTTCAGGGAGGAATGACACAATATGCTAACCTCTGCTAGCTGATTATCATCGCCAGCATTCACCAACCATCATCAACCACTTTCCAACTCTTCGATAAGCTGCTTCTGCTATCAGGCGGACAGACCTGCTTTTTCGGCCCTGTCACTGGTGTGCCGCATTATTTCGACCGACTTGGTCATCCTGTCCCGCTGAACACAAACCCAGCGGAGTTCATTCTCGACCTGACCAGCGCCGACTTTGGCAGTGGTACGCTCGATGCGCCGGAGGATCAAGTGGAGGAGATTTGCGCGGCTTGGAAACACTCTGCGGAGCGTAACGCATTGAGCGAGCAGCTATCACAGGACTTGGGAGGCCACGAGAAGGGCTTCAGCAAGGTGGACATTGCGGAGCTCGGTCATCCAGGGATGTTCAGTGTAATCGTATCCCTCTTGCACCGCGCCTTCATCAAGAGCTACCGTGACATTGTGGCATATGGAATCCGTATTGTTATGTATATGGGTATGTTTCTGCCAGAAAGAGCCAGCGCTTGACCTCACTGACTTTGTCCAGCACTGGCCATAATGGTGGGAACTGTGTGGCTGCGTTTGCACACTGAACAAGCCTATATCCAGCCATTCATCAACTCAATAGTAAGCCACCGATTCTACCTGCCCGGAAATAGCCAACTTATCACCTATACTAATGTCTTCAGTTCTTCGGCTCCGCGTTCATGAGTTTTATGGCCGTTGCATACGTTCCTGCCTTCCTGGAAGACCTAGCAACTTTCACCAAGGAGCGTGCGAATGGTCTCTACGGCTCATTTCCATTTCTCGTGTCCAACTTCATTATCGGCCTCCCTTTTCTGTGTACGTTTTCTCGTCCGCAACCGCATGGTCCTTGGTTTGTCGTTGCCTGCTTGAACGCTAATCAAGTCTCCCGTCTAGTCCTCATCTCCCTCCTCTACTCCGTGATCGCCTACTGGCTCAACAACCTCACTCCAACCGCCACGGCGTTCTTCACCTGGATCATGTGGATTTTCCTCGACCTCGTGGCCGCCGAGTCCTTGGTAGTTTTCGTCTCCTCCATCTTCCCCAACTTTGTCATCGCTTTAGCCCTAGTCGCCTTCGCCAACGGGCTCTGGATGGCGGTGGGTGGGTTCCTGGTGACCAACACCATCCTGAATCCATTCTGGAAATATGTCTTCCATTACATCGATTATCAGGTTAGTTCACTTGACTTGATTTGCATTTACCAACCACACTCATCTCCTTGCCCACCTTCCTCCCCCATCCCCAACTGCACAACCCCACTAACACAACCCCACAAATAAGGCCTACGTCTTCCAAGGCATGATGGTCAACCAATTCTCCGACCGCATCTTCGCCTGCGCCGCCGACTGCACATGCATGTACCAGACCGACCTGGCCGCGCAGTGCCAGATCCGGGGCACGGGCGTGCTGCACGAATACGGCTACGCTACCGGCCGCACCGGCAAATGGGTCGGGATCCTGCTGGGGATCATCGCCGTGTATCGATTATTCGGGTACCTGGCTCTTGTGTTTCTGAGACGGTAGGCTTTTGCAGGATGGATGTGTGCATGCGGTAAATACTTCGACACCTTGGGGGGGGGGGGTTCTCTGGGTGTGTGGTTTGTAAATGCTTTTCTTGGGTCGTGAAATGGGATTTCTCGGGTGGTTTATGTGATGGTTAGGAATGTTCAGGGTGTTTTATGTCATTGTATTTGTTGCGGTTGTTTGCGCTGTTGGGGCTGAGGCTGAGGCTGAGGCTGAGGCTGAGGCTGAGGTTTTATGCTGTACTGGCGTTTTTGTTGACTCTCTGGATGGTCCTGGAGGAAGGGAGGTAGGTAGGTAGCTAGGCGGGGGCTGTAATCAGATAGAATGAATTTGATCTTCGGACTTTTTGAGGTTTTGGCTTTCGTAGTGTAGTTCTGTCACATGAGTCCTCGAATTATTGCACATGCTCTGTTCACTAAGATTCTTGGGAGGATGTTCTCGAAGATTGAAATTACGGCGTGGATAGGCTAGACGAGTGTGGTGGTGATTCTTCTATTCTAGATCTCATGGTCTAACTTACTCCTTGCTAGTATGCTTGACATAGGACAATCCAGCGAAATTGGATGGGCAATGGGACAGACTACCTAGTACTCATCGGGACAGATAGAGCAAAAAAAAAAAAAAAAAGAAGTCAATACCTATCGCTGAATTACCATGTACGAGAAAAGAGATATTAAGAGAAAATAATCGCCATCCTATCCATAGTGAAACTCCTGCTTCGGGCACAGAAAACCTTTCATAACGTATTCGTTCATATCGTGTTGAGTTCTGCATTGCATTGTATTGCCTTGTATGGTATCCATTCATCCCATGTCCCATCAATCATAATCCCGTGTGAGCAATTCGCAGTTCAATTTGAACGCATAGAAAAAAACGGCAAAGCCCGAAGAAGTAACGCGCATGAACAGAAAGCATAACCTGGGCCAAGGCCATTTATTTACAAGCAAGCCCCCCTTGTTCCCTCCATTGGCGTCGTCATTGATGAAGATGTTTCGGCGTGAGGGAGGAGAAAGCGAGAGAGACAGGAAGTGTGCTGCAACCTAACGTCTCGAGTACCGAGTCTCCTCGCCATCACTCTCGCTCAGACTGTCGCGACGACGGCCCCGACCCCCTTCCCGGCGGTAGCCTTTGCTCAACCCGGGAATCGGATGGTGGTAGCTCTTGGTGCCCGAGTCCTCGGTGTCGACGTTGGAGTACTGATACTCGGAGCGTGAGGCCGCGGAGGAGAAATCCAGCGGCTCGGTGTAGTGGCCCGTCACCGACGGACGCTTGCGGGGACTACTCTGCCGGGACGAGCGGGACGGGCTACTGGTACTGCCAGCACCGCCACCACCACTGTCCGTCGGGGCGTGTCTCCTGCGCTCGCGTCGTCGATTATGTCTTCTGGTCGATGGCTCGCGGATCGTGCGATGGTGATGATGATCGTCAGCCTGGCTCAGCAACTCCTCACTACCGGCCACAAATGAAAAGTCTCGCCGCTTGCTCTGCCGTCGCTCGACCACGGGATCGTACGCGTAATCCCGCACCTGGCTGACCTCGCTCTGCTCGCGGTCGTGCCAGTAACTCGGCGGGTTGGACAGATCGTAGTCACTGCCGTCGTAGTAGGTGGTCCCGTCGCCCTCGCGGTTCATGCCGCCGACGCGCGCGGGCTTCTCCTTGCGGTACGCGGCGACGTCCTCGTCGACCTCGTTCTCCCAGTTGGCGGTCATCTCGTCGTCCTTGCGGCGGCGCCGGAACTTCTCGCGCAGCCTGCGCCGCCGCTTGCGCTCGGCGCTGCCGCCGGGGGCGCCCGTCTTCTCGGTGATGGTGGTCGCGGTCTCCGTGTACGTGTACCCGTCGTCGCTGTAGCCCTTGTGCACGATGCTGCCGCCGCCGAGCTTGGTGCTCTTGGTCGCGTTGCTGAGCGTGCGCCCGTCCGGCCCCTTGCGGCGCAGCACGGTCGACTTGTACTCCTCCCAGTCGCCCTTGCGCCACACGAACCCGCCGTTTTTGGCCCAGAAGAAGAACCAGATCGCCGCCAGCACGAAGGCCGCGCCGATGATCGCGAAGAGCGCCATCAGGCCCTTCATGTTGATCTTGTGCGCCTCGACGGTGCCGCTGCCGGGGACATATTTGGAGTCGCGAGCGTGGAGGAGGTGGCTGTGCGGGGCATTGCTGCTGGTGCTGGTGCTGTCTTGAAGACTAGGGTGGGAGTACGGTGAAGCGGCGAGTTCTGGGGGGTGGGTGGCTGTGGTGAGGGTTTCGAGGATGGAAATGCCGGGAAAGTCGCCGGCGGTTTGGACGGGAGGCATGATGAGGAAAGTGGCAGTGGATGTCAAGAGCGTGGTGCTCGAGACGGGCACTCTGTAGCTTGGTTAGGTGGATGTTTCTCTAGATAGATTGAAGGATGGATGGATGGATGGATGGATGATGATGAAAGAGTAGATGATTGATAGATTGACTGATTGATCTTTGATGGATAGAGATGGTTGTCTGATTGACTTGAGCTGGAATGCGGGATGTCTTACCCACTGAAAGTGACACTTTGGGTATCCTGGTGGGCTCGATCTCAATCACCCGATCCACTTATGAGAGATGTATATGGTATGCTCGGGTACCAGAATCTAGATAGTAGACCGATGGTTGGAATGCAGTGTGCAAGGTGGATGTGAGCACAAATGCTAGCTTGGTATGCACTACCAACTGTGTTAGCACTGGCTTGCTCACAGTAGCTTAGAGGATGAAGGCAGAGCAAGAAACAACGCAACGCAAGCGGCAGAACAAGCGACGCCCAGACGGAAATTGAGGTGGTTGGGGAGAGGCTGGGGATGACGCTCTTTTGTTTGGGCGGTTCCCTCGTGGCCCCGGCAACTGGCATGACTCAGCAGCCTCCCCTCGTTAACTACTAGGTAGTTATCTTATCGGCCTTTGGTGCCTGAGGCTCTACTACTGTACTATGCACATAAGTTACCATACTTCTATGCAAACTGGAAGTTACAACAACTACTCGTGAAATCCAGAGCAGGCATTGGACGTTAAACTTCCACTATAACAGCAACTCAGCAAGTAGCCCATCTCTTGAGACTCATACTTTATGCTAAGTCTATCTTTCTCGGCAGAATTGGGCATATATAGTGGAGTTGGATGAGAACAAGGGATCCTGGGTATTATTCCTACGGTGTATCACCAACACGAACAAGGACGGCTTCGAGCAAATGGTTGATGGTCAAAGCAGTAAGCAAAAGATGCTGCCTTTGATCCGGCGGCTAGCACTATGCAGGAAGGTAATCACGAGCATTGGGCATCAATAGATGCTTGGGGGGGGGGGGCAAGCTTGCAAGCGCCGAAACGGCATGGAGAGAGGTAATCTCACCCACGAGATCCAACGATCAAGAATCATGCACAGCCAAATTACAGGGGCAAGAATTGACTGAGTCGAATACCAGATGCAGACGGAACGCCCCGCTAATGCACTGTGTCCCCTTCAGGATCATTGTCATTGACAGTTTGGCAGCACGCATAAATGACGCAGAGAGAGCGATAGAGTTTCGTCAATCAGCCTCCACTGGACGAAATTCACCCGGACTATCTGGCCCTTTATCTGAGCCAGCGTTTCGGACGTCAATTTTTCCGTGTGTAGGCGCAATGCACACCGGTAGATGTATTCATGGTTCAGGCAGGGTTACCACAGTCTGGACAGCTTAATCTTCATCCTTGCCAGATGTATGGAGACACGACCCAACATCAGTCGCTGTGGTGTGAGTCACAGGGTCCAGGGTATACCAGACTCTAGGTCATGTGATTAATGGAAGAATAATGCCCGAGAAAGCTTTTTGTGAAGCAATTGGAACGCAGAGTGTTCATTCATCGGAGTACAAGCCTTCTAGGAGTCTTGGATTAATGATGGGTGAACCCGGATAAGTCAAGGTTTTTCGTTGGACAGAGACACTTCTCGGGTTCTCAATAAGTTAGTGCAGTATGAATAACGAAGCAAACATCACAATAAACATTGATTCCGCCTGGCACTTCCGGCCTGGAGAATCGGAGAGTAAGTGAACGGCTCACTTACCGGGATCATTGCTTTCTAGCGCGCTTCGACACAGTCTTCCATGCTGCTCGCTCGCGGGCCTCCCCACCAGGATAGCAAACTTATCAGCCCATCAGGAGAACACCGCAAGCGGGGGGTGAGGACAGATCATGGAGGACTGAAAAGGGAGTGAAAGCAATTCTTTGTGTCATGACGATGACATGAGCGAAGTAAATCTGCCTGTTGAGTCGGTGGAATATACCGGTTTTCTCTATCCTTGTTTGCTGGGCTAGATCAGGTCGGCTGAAGAATGCCTGCCCATGAGCTCGAATAAACTCAATAATGAACTTTGTAACCTAGATCCTTGACGCTGAAAGGTTTTTTCCTCCCCTTTCTTTCCTTTTGTCCAAACTGACCTTCGTCTCCGGAATGAGAAAATTTCACCAACGAGGTGTGCCCCGCGGGGTGGAGGCCACCGTCATTGGGCCGCAATGGGAAAGTTCCTGGTCATCGTTCGGGACTTTTGGGCAGCCAACAGGACGGGATTTTCTCGGAGGGGCCAGGTAGGTACAAACAGTATGAGATTGAAGACCTGTGACGGGCGACAAGAGTCATCCAGAGAGGGTCACGAGGAGATTGAGTAAAGATTGATGAAAACGATGATGGAAGAGAAGTGTAGAGTAAGTTACCTAGAGTAGAGTAGTATAGATGTTGGGAGAAACTCCGGGTGGTCCGTGGATGGAATGGATGGAATCCGCTCAGACCCAGGGGTTCTTCCCGTCGAGATGGAGCCGGGTGGGGATCCTCGCAAACCAGCAAACCATCGCTTCTTATTTCCACCCTCCCCATTCTCCCATCCTTCCACCGCCGCCCTAGCCACGCCCTCCACCGCGATTACGGATCGATGGTACCGTACTCAGGTTCAACCTTACCTTTACTCTTAGATTCTGAGATATCTCAATCTCACCTGTCCGCCTAAGACACTAGTGGTTGGGTAACTTCAGCCCACCGGACCGACTGAGACAGAACACCGGAACGATTGACGATCTTACTTCTTCGTTGCCTGCGAGACATGTCCGGGTCACGAGGCACTGTTGTTCATTCCCACGATCATGAGGTTACACCAAGGCGACATGGCAATCAGAACTGGCCGTTACTTCAGCGTGAGAGGCATAGCGGTATAGCGTATTCTCGTGGTATCATGCATAGCCACTATCTTTCAGGAGCCTATCAGCGCGTGCTGCAAGCAATCTATTTGGTGGTGAGCTGCTATACATAAAGATCTCGAATTGATTTGCACTCAAGAGATATTCTTTGCTTCAACGCTACGATATGCCGATCCGCACGTGTGATGTGCTCTCCATTGAGGAGAACGATTGGCACATCCGGTGATGAGCATTTCTGCAATGGCTCTAAAGCGAAAATGAGGTTATCGCGAATCTGCAAGGGATGGAATGATCGGATGAGATTCTCAGGATGGTTGAGGCTCCCCCAAACAAGCCCATTGATGTCACTGATCCATGTGTGGTGTGCCGTGCGTGGGGAGCCGTGCCCCAGGATAAAATGCCACGCACTGAGGGTCTGAAACCGCACGGACAAGCGCCTGGGGTATCGCGGATATCTAGTGTTAATTACCAGCCGTTCCATGGAAAGCATGGATGCAGTATACTCCGGTTATCAAAGTCACCCCTGAAGCTCATTGCGACCGATCTAATGACCCTTCATCATCGTGCCGCAACTCGCCTGTGATGGGTATCCTGATACGCCAATGGAGGAATTCCGATTTCACCTTGCAGCTGCAGGCCTCTTGTTCCCTGTCGGTCGGAAGTCGCAGTGCGGAATATGCCATGATCGCAACATGACTACGAAATTAAATTCCATTCTACCATGCCTGTGACGTATGCAAGACAGAAGACATATCGCGGATAGAGATGACAGCTTTTTCCTCAACATGCTCGACGACCTGTCAATGAGGAATCTGCGATTGATGGTTATGAAGGATACAATAGCTCATTGAGTCATGCTGATCGAGTCATCTCGACCAGTATGATCGAGGTGACCGGAGTAGGGTTTTTCTCCTTTCTCGTCCTCGTCTGCTGTAGTTATCTCCCATCAGTCTGTCAGTCACCAGTAACCAAATGCATAATTAAAAAAAAATGTTAGCGGCCGATCAGGCAGCGGCCAGCAGCCACTCAAGGGAGAACCCCCACCTCCTCCTCTTGTTTTCTTCTTCGATTTGCTCTGTCTCCATACCTTTCCATCCGGATTGGAGAGGACCATCCAGGAGATGAGAGGCAAATTTGATGGGGGGCCAAAAGGCAGTGGTTGCGTGGGTAAATGGGAAGATTTGAGTAAGTACTGTACTATCCTCATCTGCCGCATATACTTTGTAGTTTCAAGAGGCCGCGGGTGAAAAAATAGCCTCTGGACAGGGATGTGTTCGGATGTGAGATGGAACCACTTTCCGTTTCTTTATCTTGATCGAATTTATATTCCGTCCTCGCTCGGGTTGCGATGACTGATTCCTTCCGGGTTCAACTCTTGCTCGTGCTGACTTTGGGGTTGAAATCGTCGGTATGCTCATTATAAATCCACAAGACGACGGGTGAGATAGTCACTGGAAGAAGCAATTCACAGTAGATCGAAAGAAAAAGAAAAGAAAAAGAAAAACATAAATGATATAAATAAAATAAAAGAAGTAACAGATGCAAATAGAGCGGCAGCGGGCTCAGCCGTGTGTGTCCATACTGTGTGTAATCATTCAGGTATACATTCAGTCGGTACCAGGGCTTTTCCCTCAATCTTTTCATTTTTTCCTTTTTTCCCCCTCCCCCATTTTCTTTTATATGGTAATTGTAGATGGAAAATCATGTAAGAGAAAAAAGAAAAAGGCAAGGAAAAGAACTGACTCAACCTACTCTTCATTTCCAGTACACTGATGAATGAATGCAATTAAAAACCAAGGCGACGCACAGCACAGTTTTCCAACCCATCCAATCCTCCGTACCTTACCTCCAACTACGTTACCTACTCTACCTATTTCCATACCTCTTTCCTCCCTCCCGATCCTCTCTTGCTGCTACTGCTACCAACTAACTCAACCAGTGGCAGTTCATCAAGTCAGTCAATCAGTCCCGGATCTCCTATCGCAATCCCTCCTTCTCTCAGCTTCTCCCCCTCCTCCTCATTGTTTTCCCGTCTCCTGCTTTCCCCTCTTTGATTTTCCTAACTTCTACTTCAGTACTACGATAATCTCTTATCGTCTGGTGTGGAAGATTCCCACCTGTTCTTCCCTTACTCCACTTAGTCTTTTGTTTTCCCTCTCTCTCCCCACCTTTTTTTTTTTCCCTGCGCATTCCTGCTTTTGCTCCTAGTCTACCTAGTACTTACTCGCTTCCCCTCCTTCTGTCATCCCTCCCCCCCCCCCTCGGACCTTCAAACCTAGAGAGTCAAATTCTACTGGAAAGTCCCTTTGACCCTCTGCATCTTCTTTCCCCCCTTTCTTCCCTCTGCTTTTTCCCATCGCCTTGGTGACTGTCATCAATCATCGCGTCCCAAGGCCGACGACCACGAGTGCTTAGCCAGACGCACCAGTCATCAAAGCCGTCGGTTACACGCTTCTGCTGGGTGCATTGAAGGACTGCAGCCCCGTCGGTTGTTTGGTTAATCGATCATTCTATTCTAACTCCCCTCCACTCACCGGCTGCCAACCGTTCACTGCAGCTTTCTTTTCCGGTTGACCCACGCTGGGCTTGTCCACTACGGGTTATCTATTGAGTCTAGTCTCACTCTTACTGACTGTCCGCCGCCCGACTCGTCGTCTCTTCATCACCAGTCCTCCACCACCACTTTCCACAGTCCACTTCGTCGCCTGCCCCCCCCTTCCACCTCGAACCAACCCCGTTCTTCCTTTCCTCTTTTCGATGGAGACATTGCAGACTGTGGACGACGACTATTCTTTGTGCCCACCAACGACTCATCGTTGACACTCAACGATCTAGACGCTCTGTCTTTCGGACTATTGTCTGGCCCGTCTGCATCTCCCGGTTGTTTTCTTGAGGCGACTGCCGCCAAGTGGATTTGCAGCCCTCACTCCGAACTAAGAGGGAAGAGGGAGAAACAAATCACTAACCGCGCCTAAAGAAAAAAAATCAGAGGGCCAAAAAAAAAAAAACGCTAAAAAAAATCTCCCAGGCACTGATTGAGTCATATTCGGATGAGCAGCAGTTGGTGGCTGCTGTAGGCCACCAAGCAAGCATCTGAAAGCCTGTTGGAGCACCACGTTTCAGGTCATCCACCTTCGTGCCTTTCCCACCCCCCCCCAAAATCAAGCCAGACCCCTCTTCCCTTTTCCCCTCTTAGGGTTGGGCCTTAGGCCGCCTTCCAGAAGTCATGTCTAGCAAAGTCCCCCACGCCGCCTTCTGTGAGGAATATGACGAAGACACCCATGTTATCCGCCCCGAAACCCGTCAAGTCGCCAACCTCACTACCAAGCGCCATAAACAGGCCGTGAGATCGCCTGCAGAGCCCCTGGTCGACGTTGCAAGTGACTCCGGGTATTCCAGTCGTACCGCCGCCACCGTCAACAGCACCCAATCTGGGCCGTCGGGCCGGAAGAGTCCTGTCCCTCATAAGCCAGACACCACCCTCAAACGAGTTGACCTCGAACGCGTCCGATCCAAAGGCCACAAAGAACGTCCTTCCAAGGACAGAATTGCTCGTCCACCACGTGAGGACAAAATGCAGGTCGGGAGTTTTCCCACTGTGGGCCACCCGCACCCTCATGCCCATGATCAGCGTTCCCCGTCCAGGTCCCGCCGACGTGATACTGCTCAGTTCAGGCATTATCCGGGGCAGTGTTATGATTGCGATCAGGGGCTGTACCATTCTGCCTCCACACCTCTAGAAGCGAGACCGATGGATTATCCGTATTTCATGCCGCCGCCGCCTCCTCCAGGTCATGAATATCCTCCTCCGGCACCGCAAAACTCTCGATACCCTCCTTCTGTGATTCAGGACGTCAACGTCACCCGCAGTAGCCGTCCTCATGCTCGCGGAAGCTCGTCCGTTTATCATCCCAACAACCGGCCGGCGAGCTTTCATGGTACCATGCCTGGAATGAACCAGATGATGTACCCTCCGGGTTCCATGGGTCGCTACGACCACGGTCCACCGCTGTCTTCTTCGGCGTATGCCAACGCTCCGCCGTATGCCGCCTCTCATTACCCGCAGCAGTCTCCCTACTACGGCGTGTCCGATTATGCAGCCCCTCCTGACAGCCGACAAGAACGATCGGCTTCGAGGTCTCGAGACCACGGTCGGGGCCGCCGATCGTCGGCTTACGCGCCCGCTATGGACTACGATGAAGCAAGCTTTGATGAAGATGAAGATGATGACGACGTGGTGGACATTCCTCCTCCGCCTCCTCCTGCTCCAGGCCGACAGACACGGCCTCGGATGTCCGCTCATTCCTCTCATGATCGCGATGAAGATTACTACCGTATGCCGCCTCCACCCACGAAGCACAAGGCGGCTCCGCACATCATCCAGAAACGGCCCGACCCGCCTCGCAAGTCCGTGACTGCTCCATTGATTCCTTCCGACCGTCGCTCCTCTCGATCTCTAGACCTATCGGAATTGGGCGACGCCTTGCCTGAATACGGGTATCGGCAGTCTTCTCGCGAGACCATGATACCCGAACGCAGCCGAAGTAACCGCGACAGCCGTCGCTCTAACGCTTACCACGAGTCTGCGCGACCGGCACGAATTGCTGTCGAGAATTCTCGTCGGCGCCGGCCCGCAGTATACAACTACGGCGATGATGATGACGAAGACGAGGATGATGAAATCGTCGAGAAGCAACGAGAGGCGGAGGAGTACCAAGCCTCCCGGTCGGGCAAGCCATCGGCGCCTGTTCCCCTGACCGAAGACGCTTTATACAAGGCCAAGACTTCTCAACGCGCTGAAAGTGACAGCGGCAGCCAGAAGAGTCGCTCGAACAGCAGCCGTGGCAGTGACGCCCGGACTCAAACTGGAAGCAACAGCGGTCTCAAACCGGAGGAGGACAACAATATTATCATGACGATGAACGGTGTGACTATGAGCTTTAGCCAAGGATCCGTTGGGGGCAAGAGGCTAATGCTTCGGACCGGGGACAATGGTGCAGTGGAGCTGAACATCGAAGGCAAGCACCGACCGAAGAAATACCTCACTGGAGGCTCTGACTATACCGGAAGTGTTTCTCGAAGAGCATTGGAAGACCCGCGCCGAGCCATGAGTGACCGGAAATCGGACCGGGCTAGTCGACGCTCGAGTCGGTCCACCTACAGCGGTCAATACTAGATAAGAGGCTTGAATCGAAGTCTCATGATGCGATCCATGCTGGTTATACAATCTCCGGTTTATGCATTACTTTTGCGATCTTACAAAAGTTATGGTTTAGATCTCTGTCTTTGACAACGCACATCGGTTCTTCAAAAAGTTCTTGTTTTTTTTTTGTGGTGGGCTGAACAATTGGCAATGAGCCTTTGGTTCTGCTCGGATGGTATTGAAGGGATCACCACAAACAAAGGAAAAAATGTATGGATGTCTGATATCGACATTGGGCGGTGATGCTTTTGGTTCTCTTTGGTTTGGTTTGGTTTGGCCTCGGTGTTCAAAAAGAGGAGGGGCGGGTTTGACGGCTCTGACCGATCACGTCCATCATGGCGACATGATTGTACGATTCTTGACGACCTGCACGAATTTCGATGTCTTATGTTTATGTTCATGCCTGGCTCAGCTCTAGCTGATGCGATACTCCTCGCTCATGTCTATGCCTATGCTCATGCTTATGTTTCATGTCTCATGCCTGATGCTCGTCTTTCTAATGTGGTGATGTGCGTGAGGGGCGTTTGTGTAAAATTCTTCTTCGGACTCGTTTCTATTTTGTGGCATTTTGTTAGGGCAGCGTGGAAGGAACGAGTACGAATGAGAGCAGAGGAGAGGAGCGAGGTATATACCCCGGCGATTGCTGCTTTACTTTGGACGATTTCAACTTGATGCATCATCTATGTTGTTTCCTATCTTCTTCCTATATATCCCCGCGTCATGTTTAACATATTCCCCTTCAGTTATTACTGCGTAGCGTTTAACACTGATTATGTACCTTGTTCTATCTATTGATTTTTGAAACTTGTCTTGCCAGTCATTGTTGAGTTATGGGTTAAGACGAACTACGGCCTGGATATCCTTGATGTTTGATAAAATACCCTGATCATATTTCAACATCATGCGTGTTCGCTACATGGAGCTCAATACTCGACCGAATGTCTCTATAATGACTTTGTACCTTTGAGGGAGGCGCTCTATTCATAACAAATGATTTACTCGAAGAAAGTCTGTGCATACCTCTTTCCATTTGTTTCCTTGCTTTGGGTTTGAGACCTCGTCACTATCGCGCCTGCCCGTCTTGTCGTCAATGCGGGACACAGAACTACCTACTAGCTTTCAGGTTGCTCATCGAGGATGCCTACTTTACACGACGTGTATGCCTATCTTGCTGAATTCTTACATTCCCCCGGCCCAACTCACAGTCTGACTATCGCTGGCCTGATCCAGACTCCATTTTCTGTGCCACTGCCTTCTCTCGTTGCACAGCGCATCCACAAAGAAAAAGATGGAGCCCAGCAAGGTCGAGGCGATCAGCTCTTTCTCCAGTGACGCCCTCAGCTCCCCCCGAACGATGCGTAGTGGTGCGCCCACGCCGCCGCCGTCGTCCTCCGTGCCCCTCCCGGTACCCTCATGGGACGAACCGGAGGTCCTCCTATACGCATCGCACATCCCGACCACCCACGAAATGGACATCGACAGCCGTCCACCTGAGCCCGACGTGACCCCGCATCGCGGATGCCAGCAGCCAGTAGCAGCAGCAGCAGCCATCAGTCCCAGCGATCCCGCCGGACCGATCGACAAACGGACGTTCTCAACCTTGGCTACTGCTGCTGGTAGTAGTCGCAGCAACAGCGGTAGCGGTGGCGGCGTTAGAAGCAGCAGCATGCGGCAGGAAGTCCGGCTGAGCTGCGCGCAGGTCGAGCAGATCCATGCCACCAAGGATGTGTCGATGGCGCAGGAGACTGAGATCGCGGGCCTGCGGACCACCCTCCGAGAGATCCACGCTGAAATGCGACGGGAGCGGCTCGAGGCAGAGAGGAAGGTGAGGGAGCACATGATCTCGGGGTGGATGACGACTGATGTTGGTGCGGATGGCGATGCCCGGGTTGCTTATGATAATCATCGTGATGATGCTTGGACGCCGGTATTAATGGAGGTGGATTTGCTCCTTGCAGAGCTGGAGGCGGAGTACGGACGTGTCGATGGGGCGTTGACGGAGCGGGAGAACCAGCTGGTTCAGTCGACGGAGGACTTTGCGGGCCTGCTGGATCAGCTGCGCGGGTCATTTCCCAAAGGCATTTTCACGGAGGAGAACTGTGAGAGGGCCGCTTTGGGGAATGTCGGAGCTGAGGAGCTTCTGGGTCGCAACGAGTATGCTTTGAAGGCGTTCTCCCAGTCTGCGGCCGCACAGAGGCTGCGAGAGCTGCGGGGTCAGTTGGTCGAACTTGACGGGCAATTGGTCTCGATCGTGAAGCTCCAAAATATTGAAAATCCCTTGGTCTCAGACAAAGGGCTTGATAGCGATGCAATGGACTGTCTGCGAACCTACGATGAAAGACGGATGAATCTGTTTCATGAGTACTGGGCCAGACTGTCGGATCTTGAGACCCTCACGGAAGGGCATGGCGATACGCTGCAGCTGTCCTCTCATGAGCTCAAACAGAGCAGCATCTTCGAGCCGGTGCTGATACCGAGCTCGCCGTCGAAAGTCTTCGTCAACCAGTGGCTTCTGTTCCAGCTGAGGACGTCGTCCTTGGAAGAGGCGCGCATCCGCTCGCTCCCGGAGTGGGAGACACTGCGTGGCCAAGGGTGGACCAACGCCGGCATCAGCCGCCTGGCGCTCACGCTCTGGTTCTCGGATGATACCGTCCTGCCGTACAGAGATTCCAAGACCCCGAGTCAGTCCTTCAACTTGAGCGAGATCCCCAGCATTGACTTCGAGGTCAGTCCGAGGAAGAGACGAGCCAGATCCGCCAGCTTGCAGGGCCCGGAAACTCAACGGGAATTTACGCAGTCTCCGGTCAAGTTTGGTCGTTACGATACCACTTAGAATAAGATTCCCTCCTTTCAGGTTATTGTTTTTCCTCGGTGCAGACTGAGTTTGGATTCGTATCCCTTATTCGCTGTGGGCGGGACGACTTTGGATCCTTGCATGCGGAATTCTTTTGTAGCGTTTGTATGATATCGATGCTTTGGCCTGATCCGCTTGCAGTCTCGTTACTTTGTTTATTGGTTTAGACGATAGCTTGGGAATCGAGACGATGTCTTCATAGTTTGCCTGTTGGTCGTTGATAACGGTGATTGTCGCTGTCGCTGTCAAGGTGGAGCAGCATGGTGCGCAGTCTGTGTCGAATCCAATCCATTATTCAATGTGACTATTTGGTATCCAGCACAGGTAGTATTGAGCTCGGCTTGAGCCGTGTTGACCATATTCACGCTGTTATTAGTGTATAGATGGAGAGGGCTGATATGATAAGAGTGGATCGAAGGCAAGTGGAGACCCGCTAAAAATACTGCCTCGGAAAATCTCACCGCCCGACAGAATTTCCCAGCCCGCCGCCCTCCACGAAAACTCTCCCCCCAGTTCATATCGTCGCTTTCCTCAAAACACTCCCCCTTTCGAGAAGACACGCACGATCTTTTGTCTTTCCAGTGCTGTCTGTCACAATGAAACGCAAGTTGGACGCCAACGACGTGCCCTCCCCGGAGGGCGCCGAGACCATCGCTGAGACCCAGACCCAGACCCCCGAGGTCAAAGACGCCGACTTCGAAACCCTCAATCTGGATCCGCGATTGCGCCAAGCCCTGATCAAAGAGAAGTTCACCAAGCCGACGCTGGTCCAGGCCAAGGCTATCCCTCTGGCGCTTGCCGGAAAAGACATTCTTGGTGAGTTTTACTTCAATTTCTCATTATCGTATTCAATCAAGCTGACCATGAACCAGCCCGGGCAAAGACCGGCTCCGGCAAGACCGCTGCCTACGTCCTCCCTATCCTCCAGACTATCCTTCAGAAGAAAGCTGTGAGTTTCATTTTCCGGTCCTTCCCAGCCTGTAGACTTGAAACTGATGGTCGGAATTACCTGAATGTTTAGGCCGACCCCTCCCTGAGAGCGACGACGGGGCTGATCCTCGTGCCCACGCGCGAGCTGGCGGAGCAAGTGCAGAATGTGGTGACGACGTTCGCCGCCTTCTGCGGTAAGGAGATCCGGTCGGTGAACCTGACGCAGAAGGTGTCGGACGCGGTGCAGCGCACGCTGCTGGCCGACTACCCGGACCTGGTGGTGTCGACGCCGGCGCGCGTGATTGCCAACCTCGGCAACTCGGCGTTGTCGCTGGAGCACCTGGCGCACCTGGTGATCGACGAGGCGGACCTGGTGCTGTCGTACGGGTACGACGAGGACATCAACGTGCTGGCCAAGGCGATTCCGCGCGGGGTGCAGACCTTCCTCATGAGTGCGACGCTGACCTCGGAAGTGGACACGCTCAAGGGTCTGTTCTGTCGGAATCCGGTGGTATTGAAGCTGGAGGATAAGGAAGAGCAGGGGGCGGGCGTTAGCCAGTTTGTTGTCAGGTTAGTTTGTTTTTGTGAAGGGGGGAGGATACACCGTTTGCTAATGTTCATGTCGGTCTAGATGCGCCGAGGACGAGAAGTTCCTCCTCACCTACGTCATCTTCAAGCTGCAGCTGATCAAGGGCAAGGTGATCATCTTTGTCGGGGATGTCGACCGCTGCTACCGCGTCAAGCTGTTCCTCGAACAATTCGGCATCAAGAGCTGTGTACTCAACTCCGAGCTGCCCGTCAACTCGCGGATCCACGTCGTCCAGGAATTCAACAAGGGCGTTTACGACATCATCATCGCGGCCGACGACCAGGAGGTTCTCGGCGCGAAGAAATTCAAGAAGACGAAAGACACGACCGCCGACGCGGTCGAAGAAGACGAGGAAGGACTCGTCGGCTCCAGCGACGACGAAGAGGACGTCGAAGACACCACCACCACCACCAAAAAAACCAAGAAACCCACCACCCCCGAAACCAACAGCAAACGCCGCAAACTCTCCACCAAGGACAAGGACTACGGCATCTCGCGCGGCATCGACTTCCAGAACGTGGCGTGCGTCCTCAACTTCGACCTCCCCACGACCGCCAAGTCCTACACGCACCGCATCGGCCGCACCGGCCGCGCCGGCAAGACAGGGATGGCGCTCTCCTTCGTCGTGCCCGCCGACCAGTACGGCCGCCACAAGCCGACCTCCTTCCCGACGGCCAAGCACGACGAGACGGTCGTCGCGCGCATCGTCAAGCGCCAGGCCAAGCTCGGCCACGAGGTCAAACCCTACCACTTCGAGATGGCCCAGGTCGACGCCTTCCGGTACCGCATGACCGACGCCCTGCGCGCCATCACCCGCCTCGCCGTCCAGGAGGCCCGCGCCCGCGAGATCCGCCAGGAGCTGATCAAGTCCGACAAGCTCAAGCGCCACTTCGAGGAGAACCCGGACGAGCTGCGCCAGCTCCGCCACGACGGCGAGCTCCGCGCCGCCCGCATCCAGCCCCATCTGAAGCATATCCCCGAGTATCTGATGCCCGCCAAGGGACGGAAGGGCATCTCGTCCGAGACGGTCGGGTATGTGGGCTTCCGGAAGGTCGGCGGCGAGAACCGCATCCGCAAGGCCCGCGAGAAGAATCGCGGCAAGGGGAAAGGCGGCAGGAAGCCTGGTGGTGGTGGGCGGAAGGTCGATCCGTTGAAGACGTTTAATCGCGGGAGGAAGTAATTTTATTTTTTACTGGAGGGTGGTTGGCATTTATGTTTGGATGGAGAGGGTCGGCACTGTACTGTACATAACTTGGGATTTGGTTCATAGAAAGAAAAAGTTTCGCGTGAGATGCATTGATTATAGTGATCGTGGAGTACCCGTAGCTGAAGATTAGAAAGATACCTCTTTCCATTGTTGCAGCTGCAGCTGCTGTATATTCTACCTAAGTTGCAGTTATAGATTTTTCCCTACTATACAGTATATGCTGCACCGTACACCCCCAAAAACGCTACCGCCGCACCCCAAAAATCAAGGCAACAGATCCAACCACCTCGGCCCAAGCAACCTCTTCAACGCATCGTCCTCCAACCCCTCCAACCCGAACGAAAACGTCACCCACTTCCCCTTGCCCTCCTTCCGAACGCGCTGCACGTTCCGCTGCACCTCCTTGGCCGTCTCCACGATCTCGCGGTACCGCTGCACCTCCTTCATCCGCCGGTACTTGATCCTCTCCTCCTCGACGTCCCAGGGGAGATTATCACCATCATCATCATCATCATCATCATCATCATCATCACCGCGGGCGCCAGCACCCGCCGGAGGGGGGGCATGCATCGACACAGCCAGGGCTCGTCTCGCCCCACCTACACCTTCTACTAGAGTTGCAGGTCTAATGCCTTCTGGAACTAGCTGCTGCTGCAGTAGCGCAGGATCATCATCCCCCTCAAGCGAAGGCACCCACCCGGCGCCCAACCGGATGAACTCGACCTCGCGCCAGGAGCCATTCCACTCCGGACCGGAGGGATACACCTCGCCGTCGGGGCCGCGCCCGACCCAATTCAGCGCGGGGAGCCACTCCCCGCAGCCCTCGAGGTCCAGCCATTTCAGGCAGTAGGTGGCGCGCGACAGCCGGCGCAGGAGGCCCGCGACCTCGGCCCAGTTGTTGTCGCTGGCGGCGTAGGCGTCCGTGCCGCCGTAGGCGAAGGTGAGGGAGCGGTGGGCCGGGTGGCGGACGGTGGCGGTGCGGGCGTGCGGGGTGGCGGTCGGGAGGGGCCAGTGGGCGAGCGAGAGGTGGGTGATGCGCGTGAGGCGCGCGAGGAGCGTGATCAGGCTGTTCCAGTTCGCGGAGGCGGGGGTCGGGTGGGCGAGCGAGAGGTACCGGAGGTTGGTGAAGCGCGGCGTGCGCAGGGTTGTTGTTGTTAGGGATGTGGGTGTAGTAGGTTGTGGGGGTTGGTGTTCGTCGTATTCGTCCTCCCAGGAGGATGGGACGGCGGAGGTGGAGGCGGAGGCGGGCTCGTTGGGTGTTTGCTGGAGAGCAGGGGTGGATTGCTTGGTCGTGAGGAGCAGTTCGCTGGAGATTTGCTTGAGCGTGAGCCAGCGGCCTAGGGCGCTGCTGAGGTCGAGGCGGGTGATTTCGTCGTCGTTCTCCTGCGCTGCTCCTGCTGCTCCTGCCTCGCTGCTGTGCTTATGCACTGCCGCGAAGTCATCGTCCATCTGTTGCTGTTGCTGCTGCTGCTGCTGCTGCTGCTGAGAGCGAGGGAACAACACCCGCAGCCCCAAACCAGACGGGATCTGATAGTCCCGGGTGTATACACCAATGAAACTGAGCAATCGGACCTTGACATGATTAGGCAGGTCCGCGAGAAACGGGCCGTCGTACTCGAGATGCCACGCCCAGTACAGCGCCATGGCCTTCAGCACGGTATGCTGCAGACTTCCCCTGGCGGGGAACGTCGTGCCGGGCAAGCGCTCCGCCAGTCGGTAGATGGTGCGACGACTCTCCGTCGGGCCATCTTCGTCCAGCTCCTTATCCTCCTCCTCCCGGCCGTAGTTCCCCACGAGCCAGCTCTGAGGGGCGGGGGGTCCGGCGGCGGTTCGTCGCGTGCCCCGTCGTGCGCCGACGACGGCGTGGCGGCGCGAGCCCGGCCGCGGGCGCGGGGGCGGGGTCTCCGGCAGCTCGAGGAGATTGCGTAGAGACGGGTGGACCGAGCGGGGGACCACGAATCGATAAGGGCTTTCAGGTCCGTGGTCGGGGGTTCGTGTGACTTGGGTGCGTCGCAGGTGGTCGATCAGCTCGTTCACGGAGGGTTGTTCTTGTTGCTCGGCGGGGGAGGAGGTGGAAGACGGGCGGAGGCGATCATGGTCTTTGGGGCGGGAACCACCGGAGACCAGAGTGTGATGGGCTGTACTCGCTGGCTTCGCATAGGCATTCTTCTTGAACTTCTTGGGCATAGGGGATAGTGGTGGTGGCGGTGGTGGGTGGCATGGAGTGTGAATGAAATGGCGAGAGGAGGAGGTGGAAGCGGGAGTTAAATTAACATTGGTTATTGTCAAGAAACAATTGACGTCGGCGGGTCGAAGTAAAGTTGCGGAGCGGAGTTAACTTGTAAGCAAGGCTGGAAGGAATAATGAGTCGAATTGACTCACGGTGGGCCTGGCCTGACACAGCCTCCATTGGCTGACTGGGCACCCTGGCTTGATAACTGTGTTTCATCGTGAATTTGTACAGTACACTTCGTCTATCAAATATGCTCTAATTTACACTGAAAATGGCTGAAAATGGCTTTGGCGTGTCGCTGTAGTTGCTTCAAAGATCGCGCACCCAAGAATCATCCAACATCTTCCCTTCCCGATTGGGGCCTTCTCGAATCCACGTTTCAGCGAGACCCGCTTTGGGGTCTTCATCCGAGTGGCCTCGAGACCGCCGCACCTCGAGAACCAGGTTCCGAACCTTCATGGTAACCTCCTTGCGCAGCTCAACCGCCTCCGTCCCGTACAGGAGCTCGTCATTCAGCACTCCGAGCGGGAGGTCGCGGGTGTCGGGCGATGTGCGCTCCGCCTTGGCCCTGATCTGCTGCCACTTCCTCCGCGACTCGCCGAAGACGGCTTCGGTATCGACCTTCTTTCCGAACGTGATGCTGACCTCCTTGCCGACCCGGGGCAGGAAGCGCGGGAACTCGCGACTCTCGTGCATGACCTGGTCGAAGCCCTCCAGCCAGATGGGCACGACATCAGGACATTCACTGGCCTCGAGGATGAGCCGGGCGACACCCCACTTGAAGTACCGCATCGTCTTGTTAGGCGCCTGGTGGATCATGCCCTCAGGGAAGATGTGGAACCAGGAGTAGGAGTTGCAGGCGAAGGAGGACGGGGACAAGTGGGAATCGTGGCCGTCGGTCGTGAACGCCATCGGGAGATCCGAGAACGGGTCGACGCAGACATTCTGCAAGCTCCACGATTGCCGCTCGGGGCGGGCGAGATGGGGATCGGCGGCGAATGGGCCCTTTGATAGCAATCGGATCGCCTGGGTGACAACGGGTTGTGCCAGACCACCGTGTGGCGAATGGGCCAGTCGATGGGTGGGAAGGACCTGGCCCATTGTGAAGAACAGCGCCAGGGGTCTGATGTCGATTCTCATATTAGCCCACCACCCTTCCCATTATCAATCTCGGTGCAAATGCCCAAGAGCGCATACCTGGTCTGGTAGCAGATATCATGGCTCCCAAAACCCCATCGTTTATTCGACGAGGAAAGGGTCAGCCAGTATCGCATAGGAAGAAACCCCCACATGATCGGATCATCCATCCTGCTCGGGGTGTCGCGTCGCGACCATGATCAGCCATCTCCGTTGTAAGAAGTAAATTGGAATCGCCTCGGACCTCAAGGCGCATTTGTACGCACGTACACGCTAGTATGGTTCGAAACTATTGCAGGAGAGCATAGGATTAGCCACTTCTGTTCGAAGCCGTGGCGCAACCGCGCGACAAGAGGATCCGGGAGGAGAAAATACCTGTTAACAACCCTCTTGTCCTCTGGGCCGGATCGCGTCTCG
Organism: Aspergillus fijiensis CBS 313.89; assembly: GCF_003184825.1. Taxonomy (NCBI): domain Eukaryota; kingdom Fungi; phylum Ascomycota; class Eurotiomycetes; order Eurotiales; family Aspergillaceae; genus Aspergillus; species Aspergillus fijiensis. Next base: position 109,179 of record NW_024468997.1, on the reverse strand, counting down.
AATCGAGCAACTCCAGAAATGGCTCCAAGCCGTATACCTCGGGCTTGCTGCACACGTACAGAAACGACCGGCACAGCGATGCGACCCCCAGCATGGTCGTGGCGGACAGAGTCCTCCATGGGAGCGAGGGGGCCTCTGCCGTTGCGCCGGCGTCCGTCGTCGAGCGCGACATTTGTACTGTATGTGTGTGAACTCGGTAGTAGTTTTAGTAGGTTGGCCTTTGACGGGTTCAACCACGCCCGCATCCAAGAACTCAAAACTCTCAGAGGAAAGACAGAAGAAGACACCCAGAAGTTAAAGAGATAAATAATCTAAATCACGCACAAAAGGGAAGAGACCCCGAAAACCGACAGCGTGCGACCAAGTAGCGCCTTCATTGGGCGAAAACAAAATCGAGGGAAAAGAGAGAGAGAGTGAGAACTTGGAAGGAGAGAGAGACAGAGAGAGAGAGAAAGAGAGACGGTCCCGCGGAGGTGAAGAGAGGGCACGGACCAACTTTCCCAAACCTCGACGGGATTTTCGTCCGCTCCTCCACCTCCAAAACCCGCAACGGCTATCCTATCCCACATCTTCCCCTCTCTCTTGCAACCCGGTGTGTGTGTGACGCTCTGTTCAAGATGATGTTCAAGCCCTCGTCGCCGCTCTTCTCGGGTCTTCTCTGGTAAGTCGCATTGTTCTAGTTTCCAGACTCCCTCAACCCCCCCGATCGAACTCCGCACTCTCCGTCTCCCTCCCATCATCATCAACAAGTTCTTTCCCACGCCACCGCTAGCTATCCCCTCTCCACCCAAATCCAACAAAGCAATCACTAACTCCAACCCCTGAAAAACACAGGAAGATCCCCTGGCGCATCTCCGCGCCCCAGAAAGCCCGCCAGCGGAAGCGCCTCCGCGCCGTCGACCGCGTCGTGGACACGGTGAGCGCGGCGCTGGCCCGGAACGGCCAGACGGCCAAGCCCGTGACGCGGTGGTTCAACGAGATGCCCCGCGAGGAGGAGATGCTGCCCAAGGACAAGTACACCATCTTCGACAAGAAGGAGAAGAAGTACCGGAAGGGGATTCACAGTGAGTGTTCCAGCAGCCGCCCTCGATCAAAGCTTGCTTCTGTCGACCCAAGAGCATTCCGGCAAGGGAGGAAAAGAAAGCTAACATTGCAAATCCCAATCCAAACAGAGCTGCCCAAGTGGACGCGAGTCAGCCAAAGAGTCAACCCCCCTGGTTTCTAAAACGGTGTTCGTTTACTGGATCATTTGCGCCCGACAGAAAACGTATCATCCGCTATGAGAAGAAACAACCTTCGTCTCACTACCGAACTTCTTATCTCGCACACAAAACGATTTTGGAGTTCGCAGCGCTGCATTATACACCATCACATTATCATCACACCGCCCATGTTGATTACCCCTTTCCCATATAAAGAGGCTTGCCGAGTTCAGGGGAAAACGGGACACGGGCAAGGGCGAGTATCGGAGTTTTTATCTTTTTGGCAACTGGGAGATGACACATTATAACTGCATTGGTATTCCTTGATATTCACAATGTTCAATTTTTTTCTCGCCTTATACCGTCCGTACAACCACTATGTTCGCATCGCTTGATTGAGCTGTGTGTTCGGTATCTCGACAGTGTAAAGATAGGTGGACATATAGTCACATCAAAGCAAGACAGCTCGGAAATAAGAATATAGCAAGAAAGAGCCTCGGGCTGGATCACTTTTCCCATACATTGCCTTTCTAATCCCTGTCCCCGCATTCGCAAGAGTTGTCGCCAATCACCCTTCCTTGTGTCCAAGTGACGCACGCCACTGACTGGCCCCTTGATTATGTTGTTACCCGCGAGTAGCCAGATATCAGGAGATTTTGGAGATGCCCAGTCGATAGTATCTCGTAACACCAAGCGCAATCTCTTTTGCTCGTCTCCGGTTTGCCCTTCCCTCGTGGATTGCCTTTCGGATTCGATAGCCACGGCGAACCTTTTGCCAGTCGTCTAGCGTCTCTTGCCAGCCTGCTCCTCCTTCATAGAATACGGTCCCCTGGCGAGAGGACATGCTAAATCCTTGAGGCGGTTTCCGAAGGATCCAGCATGCAGGGTCAACCTTACCATCCGGGGGTGCGTCGTCTGAACCCTCAAATAGCTCAACACCTTTAATGACATCGTCCAGCCCGCCTGCTCGTCTGTTCCGATTTACAGCTGCTCTCCAGGAGTTGATCTTCGGGACATTGGCGGTTCTGCGTTGCAGCTTGGGGTACTTCGGCTTCGGGGTCCAGTCAGGGGCTGGGTATGGGTCATGGAATCTTGGGTCCCCAAGTCGGCGTCTAGCATCAATCGAGATTCGGGTTGGGGGGTCAATGACGATCCATGTCTCAGGGTTCAGCCAGTGATTGGCAAGCAAGGCAAAATGGTACGGTCTGCGTCCGGGGATGAGCTGGTTGGAGAGCCACTCAAGCCTCCGGTCTAGGTCAGCTATCAACCGTAAATCATAATCTCCCAGTCCGATGCCAAAAGCTTTGGGTTGGTCCACATTGAGGTCTTCCACGTTTGCCTTTAGGCGAGATGGAAAGCCTTCATGTGAACTCTGCTCAAGTCCTAGACCTTTCGGTCCAATTGGCAAGCAGTCTCTCGAAAAGCTTTGGTTCGATCCAGCCTCAAGGCTTCGCAAAGATAGAATGTTTCCTTCTTTGTGGTAGAGGTGCTCAGAATATACCGTCTCGGAGAGTCGTCTCGCGATGTCAGAATTGAACGCCGTATGTCGAAGAGGCGTAGCATTTGCGGCAGCACTGCGTCTTCTGTTTTCGAGGGGTGAACTGCTCCATCTCGAAGATGATATTCGGCCATTCCACTGTGTTGTCATGTCACACAGTCCAGGGACAGGATTAGTATCTGACAGAAGTCTCGTAAGTCTGTCAAGTTTTTCGACACGCACAGGTGGACAAAGAGATTCCTCATGGGTTGTGTGTTTACTCATCCGAGTGCAGCGTACGCGATATGGGCATGTGTAGCGAGACTTATGCCTGGCACTTGAGTTGTTATCTGGACTGGTCATATGAAGACGGGCCCAGTGTGTCATGAGGCCGTCCTGTCTCCTGAGGCGCTCTGCCACGGGGTCGAAGCACGGGAGAGAGCGACTTCGCGACAGTTTTGGGACAACAGCAGGAATGTTCTGCTCACACGGAGCCAGTTGAAAAGAACAAAACGAATGCTCTAGAGTCAATGTTCTTCGAGCCTCGATCTGACAGCGAGTTGGCCTGCGTAGCTCTCCTGTTGCGCTCATGAACCCATCCCCAACCGGTGCGGGAGCATCAGGCCGCGTCACATCTCCGCGACATCCATCCTGGAGATAGACCTTGATAGAGACCTGCGTGCATATACTCGTTCTTGACACAGTGTGTCTGTTCCCCACAACACGTTTCAGGGTATGACAAGACGAAAGTGCTCCGGCCATTCGAAACGACAGCGACTGACGACTACTGCTCGGCGCAGCGATGACACCAGCAAGGCCAGCGGGCCCAGGATTCCAGATAGTATCGGCAGCAGTGAAACTATAACTCCTGATCCAACGAGGCAACCACCGCAACGGTCGCCTCGTCTCTCGGTATTTGTTCAGATCCCTCTGCCCCGGATCCCACCACAGCCAGCTGTAGTCCTGGTTCGACGATCGCCACGCCGTCCACCTGCAGAACTTCTCGAAACAGGTTCGGAAGAACTTCTTGAGTCCAGCATGCCTCTCCGCTGGTACCCAGCCGTACCAGGTTCGGGCGTAACGGGCGGTGGTCGCGTTGCCAGGCTGGGTAACTTTGGCCTGGGTGAAGCGGCGGAAGAATCTCCCGAGCTTCCAGAAGAGCACCGCGAGGACGAAGATGGAGATTGTGATTGCGAACAGCTGCAGCAGCACCCGGAGACTGAAGCGCTTGGGGCCGGTCATGGGAGCCGTGTCGACGCTTCGCGTTGCGTGGGAGAGGAAGGGACCATGGTAGTATGGTTGTATAAGGACGGGTGCCATCGGACGCGTGAAAGGAGCGTAGCAAGGCAGTCATTCTGATAAGAATACTATTGCTTGCACCGGTGGAAGTGAGTTTCGCCTCAGCCACTCCATGAGTGTTTGACTGGCGTGTAGTAGAGAGGCATCGTCGCAGAGGAAGGAAGGCATGGCGGTAAGGAGAGCCCAGAGCTCCGTCACCTTCCCTGCCGGGGAAACTTGACCAGTTACCTAGCCTTCGTATGACTTCTTCAGAGAGGACTGGCGAAAAGTCATGCCAACCATTTCCTGAGGTATCTTTGAGCTGGAATGCTTAATGCAAAGCCCCTACTCAAGCACTGCAACAAGTTATCCAGATTATGTTCAAACCTGTAGCCTTCACAATCGGAAGCTCTACACCAGACGGACAGCAACAATCCAACGATTGACCCTGGCGCGCGGAATACCTTAGAGGCTTTGAAATTGACTGACAGTCTATAACTTCATATCTCGGTCTGTATCCATAGCTTCCACGAGCTGTGGTTTGACATGCAGGTACGGCTCTCGACCTCGCCCTGAAACTCTTCGATTATGCCGAGAAGAACCAAAGCTACCACAAGTCACACATGGCGAGGATCGAAGAATCACAAAACGGAGAAACTCGTTGAGATTCCAATCACTCGCTCCAGTTCTTGATCAGCCTAAGAACAGTCAGATCGAAAAGTTCAGAAGTCATTGCATGAGCCATAAGTGACGAGAACCCTTCCCTACATCTCGTGTCGTCTCATATACTAAGAAGAATTCCTAACAGCGCGCAGTCTGACACCAACCTCTTCTTCATCGTATACAGGACAACTGCCAGGACTGTTGCTACAGATGCTCAAGTGCAGGGAACATGTCAGGTGACCGTTCTCTAAGCAAAGGATGCAGCGGTTTCTCGCCTCACTATTACGCCTCATTTCAATTTCGCTGACAGTCATCGACGGAAATACCTCTAGATCCTTACTACGATCCTTTTCTGCTCGTTCAGATTCTCCGTCCCTCATCTCTCTCTCTCTTTCTCTCTCTCGGTGACATTTCCCCTCCACAGTGGGATAAAATCACTCCGAGGCCCGATATTACGTCGGTCTCAATTTATTGAACTTTTTGAATCCTCCCAGAGGGGAGCCCCTCTTTGCGAACGATTTTCCTTGTTTTCCACGTCAAAAAAGCAAGGTTCGGCAACTAAAGTAGTAGACTAAGATCGAGAAGGGCAGGACTCCACATGGACTACGGCATTTGCATCCGGCCTAGCTCTGAATCTGATCCATGCGCCAACTTTGAACCCCGGTCCCGGACAGTATGTCTTGAAGTCTCCACAATACTTTATACGCTACTATCTCGTATGTAGTACCTATTGTAGTTATAGTCAATCCTTGGGATGCAAGGATAGCCGCAATGCCAGGGCTTCCTTGATCAGGTCTTTAGAGTGGAATCGAAGTTCTTTGACCTGAGACGGTGGAGTGGATCCCGAAAGTTGCTGGATTGCGCAGGGCCGCGAAGCTCGTATGACAAAGAAATATGTGATGATCTCGCGGATCGCATATCCAGGTTCTGGTTGGCAGCGGGGGATTCTTAAGAGCTTCCGTTCCAGGGCTGCAGACGCCACAGCGTGTTGCCTCAACAAGTCAGACTCGTATCTGAGTATGAGAGGCTGATGGCTAGGTGTCAGCTCGCTGCTGCCGCTGACTTGACGGTCAATCATCGTGCCAATGTTCCGCCCACAAGAACAGAAAGGGTGATGAGGACTTGACGTTGAGCTCTCACGGCGCATCTCATGATCAAGAATGATGAGTGGTAGTGCAGAGGAATGTAGCCTAGAAGGTCCAAGCGGTCAATGGAAGCGTGTCTAGAATCTGTACGCCACCTGCGCGGGAACGGAAAACAAAGCCGGCTTTTCTCCCTTTGTCTCCATCGAACAAATGAGAACGTCCGGAGCGACACCTAGCCACTCTGCGGACTTATTTACCTCTTCCAGTCGATCGCAGGTGAACAAATCGTGTCATCTGCATGTCGAACAGATCTTCAGATCGATCTCAAACTTTGTCAAGCATATCTGCTTCTGCGTAGGCAGGCTGAAAGGCTATCCGTGTTTACTGTGGTGACCTGAGAATTAGGGAGAGAATGGCAGAAGCACGTAAGTCAATCGTGGAGGTCAATTAGTCAGTCGGAAAGGCAAGCCACAACTAGCTGAAGGCTATCCTCAGGGTCAAAAAGTGTGATATCTAGGATCGGTGCATGGTACCTTTGTTGTGCAATCTTTCGCCCCGCCTAGCTGTTGAACCTTGCTAATGTTCGGCCGAAGCGGACTTTAGTCGACTAAATGTATGATCGTCCATGATGTGCACCTAAACTTCGGATTGCCAGGATCGGCTGAAACAATATTGAGACTCTCACAGAGCAGGTCAGAGAATGGACTCATCACACTCGTAGGTGCTAGCTTCGTTGAGGGCTCAGGCTAAGATACACGCTTTCGCAGTCGAGCTTCCCTAGCCCCAGCTTCCGTGCAATCCCTATTCGCCAGGCCAACCAAGGCCGAATCATCATAGAATCGTTGATGGTGCCGGGATGTGGTACTCAGAAGAGGGGTTCAGGCCGCACAAGGGTAGAGAGGAGCATAGAAACAAAGAGAGAGGAGGAGAAAAGAAAAAGAAAAGAAGCTAGTGCATCCTGAGTTATGTGCGGGCCTCGTCGTGTGTGCTCGGGGACCTGCCATCAAGCAGAAGCCGAAGAGTGACCGTACAGAACACCCTCATTCGACAGAAGATCACCCTCGTGACAGCCACACAAGTAGCTCACTGTGGGCCACGCTTTAGCGTTCAAAGTGTTTATCAATGTATAGAGGGATCCATCCTGCAAGGACTCCACTGGGTTGTGCTGAGTGACACCCTGTTCACCGCCACAATCAGAGCCGTTGATCCTCGGTAAGCCATCTGTGGCTGGTGGACCACGTTTCTAGCCCAAAGGGGGATGAGCGTACCTCGACCTCGGACGGTCAACACCGTCCACGCATGGGACTAGAACTCAATCAGTAGTTCCGATCATCTCGCATTACATTGCAGGTCAAGATACTGGGTTGAGTCCTGGTATCTGGGAAAAAGCAAGAATTGTGGCGTCGATGACGAGGTCTTAGGTGTCAAGACATGCCTCTCTTCCCCGGTCATGTTGATGTTCTCCGCTTACGAGACAAAGTAACTTGCTCGTATTTTTCGTGTTTTGATAATACTGGATTCTCTCCTAGAGTCATCAGTGAGACTCAATGTAGAGCATTCACAATGCCATCGGTTTCACTGCTTTGCATGAGCAATGTAAATACGGAACTTGGCCGCCCTGCCCTGTTTCAGCAGTCAAGGGATGTCGTCATCCATCCTGCGGTCTAATCGGCGATTGCATCTCCCAAACCAAAAGTACCGTACTAGCGGCAGCGCAGAACCGTGGTGGTGTTCTCCGTCGGCGCCAGATGATGCATAGTAATCCGCGTAATCGAATGACTCCACCGTGTGTGTGTGTGTGTGTGTGTGTGTGTGTCTGTGTGTGTGCACATCTTAGCGCACTGTGCGTGGCTAACTCTGGAAGTAAAGGGCGCGAAGTCAAGAGCGTTAGCCTGCATTGCAAGGTGGATTGGCTTCCAATTATTGAGTTTCATGCAATTAGGTTTCATTCTCAATAGGCCCTCTATGTCACAACAAAAGCCGAAGAATAATGACCCGTTGGTCCGACCGCGAAAGTACCGTGATGGTGAAAGAGAGAAGAAGTTATCCGGACCGAGTAGCGGGGAAGAGCCAGCAGCGTTAGGGGGTGTGGGGCTCGTAACATCTGCTCTACCAGGGCTATTGTTTTTGATCTGCGCGAAGCACGATTTCCGCCATACTGAGGCTGAGGTGAGCTGTGGCTGGTCGATCCCTCTTGACCTAAATAGGCATGTAGTGTGGCGAAGTCTCCCTTGAATTGACTGCCAGGTGTGGCTTTCCCCCCTCCTTTTCCTGCTTCTGTCAGCAAGACTGGCTTTCTCAGGGCGGATGTGAGAAGATCATCCCTTACTAGCTTCGGTCTGTGGCATGTACCACTGAGTTCAATTGCAATCGATTCACCGGCCAAGCTGTGTACGTGACGCCGAATCGGGACTTCAGTTCGACCGCCGTAATTTGCTAGACAGGCGCTTGATTCAGAGTGACCGGCTTGACTAGGTCTGGGGTTCTGGTGGGGTGTTGCTGGGGATGTGAAGGTGAAGATCGCCCGGGAGGTCACATTTGAAGCTGTCAAAACGTGGCTTCGGTAGCTTGACGATCACAAGGCCTCGGGGGTTCTTAGGTACCTAGTAGTGTACAAACCGTTTCAGGCCGCAAGGAGACAAACGCAAGTGTGATCGATTTTTCTGACTCTCGGACTTTCCACGGAGGAAGGGGGAATGACTGGAAGGGAGGCGGGGAAAGAGGTGGAAAGTGAAGGGAACTTGGGGAGATCAACTCTTCAGATGGAAGGAAGGCGGAAAAAGAAAGACTGCGACGAACCATAGTTCGTGACTAGTCGATCAATCTCGGGTCTACTAAATTGTCTAGTCAGTTTAAGCTTCACATTCATCTCCCCTGGCATGCAGTCATTCCATACAGTACACAATCTGACATCTCCCATTGCAGGCGAGGTGCCATGGGGATTTCCAGGAATGCCACTGACACCCTTCGTCTCCTTGAGATAGGACAGGCAGTGATAGACAATTGTCTTTTGGCGCTTCTCTTATCACGCTAAAATGGGTCTCTAGGTTTGCGCTTACGGATGGGGCAACAAAAGCAACTAGACTCGATGCAGGGTCAGAAAAAGTAAAAGTTTCGAGTCAAAGCAATGGATCTCACAATTTAGTGGGTAATGATGATGCAGGCGCCCTTTTTTCTGGATCGTGCAGGCTTTATCTGTGCCTAACTTCTAATAACCTCTCAGTCTCCTGCATAACAGGGGTCCAGAGACTTCACTATGCAGATCTGCTCGGACTAGAACTTCAAAGGTCTAACCGAGATTGATTCCATCGTGGTGGCAAAGGTTCATTGACACAGTGAGCATTTACCTGGCCCAGATTGATACGGTCAATATTGCACCCTAGTTCACTCCATTGGTAGGCTCAAGGGTTCAATGCATATATGAAGGGCTCGGAATGCCTTCCCATCGATGCTTCTTTTCCTCATCCACAGATTCCATGAATGTCAACTGAACACACAGACCTCTCACGAATACTTCATCGCCTCATTTGTGTTGTGTTGAACGCAACTCTTGCATTGTTGAGCGGCTACAAAGCATTTCATCTTTATCTCATAAGTCTATCAAATAGACCGCGCTTCGTCTTCAGTCTAGAAACAACCATGGTTCAAGGCAACGCAAGAGCAGATGCTGGAGGCTCTAGTCGGGAGTATGGAATCAATTTTGAGGTCGCGCCTCCGACCACTGTCTCCCCTGGGGTTTCCATATCATTACCAGTGGTTGTTGTGGTGAGACCGGTAGGAGCTCCAAGAGCCCCTACACAGCAGCTAGTTGCGCATATATCGCTCAGGAACGAAGCCGGGACCGCCCCTGCTCCAGGGCTTACGGGAGTGCTTACTTCCAGTGTGCGCAGCAGCAGTGGGAATACGATCAGCGGTTATGCGCGGTTTGGGCCTCTCAAGTTCACTCAGGCTGGGAGGTTCCGGATGCGGGTCATGCTCGGTGCTGCCTCGTCCAACGGTGTATCTACGAGGGAGTATGTTGATTCTGGAATTATCACGGTACAAGCGGGTGCTGCACCTCCGCGTCCAAGTACGTATACCGTCAAGCTTGGCCCAGGTTGCCCTTAACTAAATTGAGTGATAGCACCTGCACAAGTCTCCAAGCTACAGAGCCTGATATCAGAAAATATTGATATCACAGTCGCAGACATCGCAGCATGGCAGGCTGCCTGAAGCCGAACTTGGGCACTCCCTGTTTCACCGTTTGCCCTTCGCGTTGATCGCGAATGTCTAGAGTGAATTCTGAGCTATGAGTTCTTTCTTTCTTTGCCGTTGGCGCTGTTTCCAAATCAATTCCAGCTAAAGAAAGCAGCCTGCCGTGACTGCCGCAGTGTGGAGCTCCATGTTGCAAAGTCTATGAGAGGATACGTACCGGGCATGACCCCCAGATACAGAAAGCCAGCTATCATTAGATCTTAATCTTTAATTCGATGGAAAGGGACATTCTACAGCATATTAGATACCACAACTAGAAGCAGCGACATAAGTTCCGCTAGGTCTTTACTAGGTTGTTTTCTTCTCTCCAAAGCCGATGGCACTTTATTCCCTCTCTCACTAGCCCTATATCACTTCCACCACGACCCTCCACCATCTCCTCCCACCACCAAAAATCTTCAATGACCAGAAACGCCAACCAAGCAGCATCACAGGAACAATAACTCCCGTCCCGTTTCTCATCCACCCGAAGCACGAACCAGCCCCCTCGAGACCCCGCTCCCGCCCTTGCATTCCTTCATTCCGATCCCATCCCGATGACCCAAGATCTGCGTGCATTCCAGTGCGACGCGACACACGTCAAGAAACCTCGCAGTCTTCCTTCTTCTATGCTTAAATACCGCAATCAATCTGCTGTGTTATCGTTGGTAAGCACTCGCGTTCCGCAAGGGATGCACCCAGTACGGAACCATGGATATACTGAGTAGATACCGGTGGTTCCGAATGGCCATTCCTCTCTGGCTTGCTTCTTCCTCGGTTGTTTTCTTGCTTTGCTGTGTACTGTGAATTCTTACAATAACGGACTTCCATCAAAGACAACCTGGACCTAGTTGATCTCCTTCTGGACAGGGGATTTCACCCTCGTGCCGGGTTCATTAAGTTCATCTTATCAACCTCATCACCAAGATTTGCGTAAGTCGATGAAGACTAAGTATAGACCGGGAAGACGGAATCCAGAACTCAATCTATACAATGAAAGAGCTCGTATACTCCTTTATACAAGGCGTGGGACAGAAAGTCACATAGCTGCATGACATCTTGTGAGATCTGATCCAGATGTCGAGATGATGATCAAAGACTGGGGGGGGGTGTCGCGGGTCGACCCGTCGGAAGTGGAGTTTCTTTCGAGTACGGAAATCTTTAGTTCAGGAACAGAGTCGTGAGCGAGGTGTTGCGGTAGGGGGGGTATAGTAACCACTGGTACAAGCTATATACGACAAGTCGCGGCTCTGGGTATTGTTTACTGGTAAGTGAATACAGTGTTCATCCACAGCATCTAAATTCTGGACTGGTGTATGTTAACGAATAGGACTAGAGGAACAATCAAAGAATATGAGTGGTGGTGACACCAGTTTCCAATACTAGTAGAACTGCTATAAAAATCGACATATGCACCCAATCCACTCAATTCCGGCAGATGATCTATACCGACAAACAGAACCATGACTCGGGTACAGGACATTCACATGGCATCCTTTCAACATAAACGAGCCGAACGCTCAAGCAGAGTATCGGAGCTCCATGCAGTCTGCCAAGCACTCCGAAGTCCCTAAGCCCGACAATAGGCCCACGACACTGGTACATTTTTCAACTCTCGATCCGCGAGGTCCGAAACAGTTCCCCTGCCCAAGGCAGGAGTCAACCCATCACGACCCTCCCCACTACTCTCCTCCATATGAAGCGACATGCTCGCACCTCAAGACCAATCAACGGTAAATGAACTGCTGCGAACCCTCCTCGCCGGGATATGAGGACAAGAATGAAGACGAAGACGAAGATCGCAAGGTGACCTTTCTGCCTCCATGAGGTTCATGTTCCGCTAAGCAGGGCGAATCAACCCCCGATTGTACTTGCAATGGCGGTGGAGGAACCCTTGACTTAGATCGGAAGATTCTTCGGGATGGAAACCCCTTTGTGAGAAGAGGATCTAGAGATCGTGGGTATTGTTGTTGTTGTTTGTGTTCTTGGTTTTCCTTTGGGTATCGCCCCACTGGGATTCAATCCTTGGTGTGGTGGTTGTGCAGCAGGCGGTCGACGCCGCCGCGCACGGTGTCGCGCAGACTGAAGCCGCCGAAGAGCCAGTCGTTGGAGTGGCGGCCGCAGTGGTTGACGGTGCCGCTGTAGCGGCGGTAGTCCTCGGTGCTCTTGCGGGAGTAGGCAGAGGAGGAGGAGGAAGAGGAAGTGCGCTTGTGGGAGTGGTCATCGTGGACCTGGGTGGCTCTCGAGGGGGTCATTTTGAATGTTGTAGTGTGAGACTATGATTATTATGGTGGTGGTGGTTGTAGTTGTCTTAGATAAACAAAGCCTGATCACTCAAACCCTCGACTCAAATTTCCGATAAAAACACAGAAGAGTAGAACAAAAACCTCAACGCAGCAAACCCCCGGGAACAAGAAGGGTATTTATGCACCAGAACACCAACGCTCTAACCCCTCAATTTCAATTTCAGACTGCCGACTTGGCTACGCTATCAGCAATCGGGGGCCCATCTGGGGCCTAGCGGGCCAGCGGGCCAGCCTTAGTGTCGGACATAGGCGGGCTGGCGAATCAGGCGACGCCAGCAAGGAGGTAAAGGGGCTCCATCGATAGGGCTTTCAGCAAGAGTGGAGCGGTGAAGATGCAGCGTGTTCTCCACCCCTCTGCCCTACGAGTCGGCCAGTGTGCCAATCACAGTGCCATCCCGGTACTGTCAACCCGGTCAGGAGGCTCCAATTCACCGCTGCCTGTTCTTTAGTCTACACAGTAGCACTTCGTATTCGGCATGCATACCTGTTCCTTCCCCCAAGAAAACGTGGACAACTCACACACCCAGACTATCATCAACCCTCTCACTCCCTACAGTAACTTAAGATACTACCACCAATCCCAACACTACATGAAATAAAATCCTTCCAGAACCTCCATCTGACCAATGCACTGCACCTCGGCTGGCACGCACCTCTCTCCCTCTCCCTCCCCTCTCACACAAAGCAACAAAAAAAAAAAAAAAAAAAAAAACACGATCACTCGTAAATCCGCCCCCACACCGTCGAACGTGCTAACTGGGTTCCCCACTCCCCAGACCGGCCAATCCATCCAATAACCCACCACCGACAGAGTGATAGGGCTCACTAGGGCTGATAGTGCGGTTGTTAGCGCTTCAGCTTAGGGGGGGGATCTTCATTCCATTGATTCCGTCCGTTCCGTGAGCCATCCCCGCCGCCAGCCAGGTCAATTTTCTCAGGGGAACACACTTCCAGTAACGAGACAACAGGTTACCGTGAGGGTAAGGAGGGTTGACAGGCAATAATTCAAGATTTGAGCACAATGTTTCACCACGTTCCACAGACCAACTCACTGGCCAGGTTGGTGTGTGCGGGCGTAAAAATAGCAGCGGGACTTGTACAGATGTCTCGGTTTCGGCTGGGTTAGCAACGCAGCAACAACGGTTGACTACGTTGCTCTGGCCCGGATACTGACGCTCAGTGGGACATGCCAGTTCAAATCAGTTCTACTGGTCTCGATTTCGAACACTGCCAAATCCTCATACACGAACTCGGTGTAGACATTGCATTGCACTCAAGTCCAGAAGCCAACAAGACAACATCCGCGGAGATCCACAACCACTGACTGCACCAGTGCATCTGCCACCGAGTAGACGAATCACCCATTCACACCCCGACAACCCCGACTCCCATCCCCACTCCACTCCAAGCAAGTGGGCACGTTGAGGCTCTTTCTCGGACCCAGTGACATCATGTTCAGCTGGAGTAACCAAATGCCAAGCGCGACAGCATCTCCATGCCGCGTGAATTCGGCACGGTCGTTCCGCGGGCTGTCTATTGTCTCTATCTCTTTGACAGGTCCGAAGCACGGTCTCGTGCACTGATACAAGGCAAAAGATGCGAGGTTGCCCTGCGATCATTCGGTCTGCAAGGATTACGAAAATATTTCAAGGTTCTGCAAGAAGCCTACCTAGGAGTTTTGAGGTATTATTATTTGTGTCCCTGTCCAATCTAGCTAGGCTACCGACCGACCGTAACATCATGCCGCAAAACCACGCGAATGACCCGACCGCCCGACCTCAACTCTGTCCGTCATGCAAACATGCAAATAACCTATCCCCGTATACCACTGCCCATGTAAACCAGACGCCCGAAGCAGAATGCTAACAACAACCAGAACAAAATAGAACATGGTGAGAATGAGAAATAGAAAAACAGGCAGAAGAAAAACCTACAGAACTCTCGAGCACACCAGCCTGGAATAGAATGAGAAGAGCCCCGATTAAACGACACCATGTAATGAACAAACCACTAAAGCAGCAGCACCTCATTCTTCTTCAAGCGGCCACAAGCTCGCACTTGGCCGTTTCCAAGACCGCGGCTGCTCCGAATGACACCGCCGATGGTTCCTCTCCGACAGCAGATCCATTGCTCTCCCTCGCCGACCACCACCAGTACCACCACGACCACCTGCAACATCCACTACCGGCACTGACAACAACCCACCAGAAGTCGCGTCAACCTGACCTGCAGCGTCTAACTTTCCGGCACGCGGCGAACTCGGCGGCGAAGGCACCAAGTACGACGTAAAGAGTACCTCCTCTCCACCGCCGACCGGATACTGAGTCGTCGTTGTGGGCATTACAAATAGCGACTTCGCCTTGTCTAACGGCGGCCGCACCATCTTCCTGAACGGTCCTCCATGTTCACTAGAGGATGTATGATCATCCTGCGGCGAGGAAGCCCCTCGCGCGGAGGACGACCACCACGACGACCACCACCGTCGAGAACGAGTATTCGGTGCCACTGCAGGCATCGCCCTCGTCCTCGTCAGCGAGGGCCCAATTCCCGCGGACGCAGCATCGTCCTCAAGTAAGTCTTCTGATCCAACTGGGACGAGGAAATGCTGTTCGAGGAGTTGCTGGTAGGACTTTTGTTGCTGCTGCTGGTACTGGTACTGTAGCTGCTGCTGCTGCTGGTGTGCAGACTGAAAGACCACCCAGTTTCGCCCCAGCGGCTGATGCTGTGTTCCACCACCGCAATAAGGCCAGGAGTGGCGACGTCGATGATGCTCGCGATGATGATGAACCAGATATGGCATATCCACACTCCCACGCAGCTGCGATCAATGTCGGAATGACAGAACGCGATTCGTAACTCGAATATCCAGTGAATATTGGGACGTTTCTCAAGCCTGAGAAGCAGGAGAACGCAACAGCGAAAGATGGAGTAATGATAAAGAGAGACTAAGAGTCACCAGGCTCTGCAATTAGTGAGTAAATGAGAAGTCAGGCCAAGTACCACATCAAAAATCCTTCTTGAATAGGAAACAGAATTCGATTCACCCCGGGCTTCAGGGCAATAAAAAACCAACCAGTCATCACGCAGTAAAATAGATAACACATATCAGTAAGGGAAAGCGTAGCTAGGCAGTGACTCTTTTTAAAAAGGGCGTACCAGCCGCAGCCGCAGCAGCAGCCTTTTCGTGTATTAGAGTCATGAGGCCTGCACGTGCGAGGCGCACGCGGCGCAGCGTCAATGTTCCCCGATTGCCCAGAAGAGGAGTAGGCAGATGGAGATCACCCGCTCCAAGTCAAGCCCGGTGCACTTGCAGGTGTGGACACTTAGTTTTCTGGCTTGACGGGGGTTGTCTGCAAGTCATACGGGACAAAAGCGGACAGGAGTTACCTGCTAGCTTTAGTTTGAGTCACGGAATGACTACATTTTGTGGCTGGTTTTGGTCGTCAATAGCAATTACCAATTGATCAAAAGATCTTGAGTGAATCAAGCGAAGTTATTGATTTGTCGAAAGAAACAGGTCGGTGTAACCATCATTTCTCAGGCACGCTGGGACATGAACCGCAGCTGTAGAATCGATTTCCAAGATTTCGAGGATCTCCTGAGGCTCATCTTCAGCAGTATGATCAGACGGGCTATAAATCTTGTTCATTCCAAGGCACAGACTCCCCCTCAATCCTAATCACAAGCGTCGTAAGGAAGATGCCCGGCTGGCCACTGTTCTCTGTCCCTGACTTGTCCCTGTCTGCGATCATTTGGTGATCGGCGGCGGGTTTGCCTTGCAGCAAGGGACCGACCGACCGACCGTACCGTCCGTGGTATCTGCAGACCAACTTGCAGATGATGCGGGAAAGGGGTTGAGAAGACAAATAAGAACTCCGTGATCAACAAGAAACAGTCACGTGGTCTAATGGTTATGATTTCTCGTTCACATCAGCTGAACGACCCGAGAAGGTTCCCGGTTCGATCCCGGGCGTGACTATTTTTGTCGATCTCAGACGAGCATCGACATCGCATCATAGGCCGCAGTCGCCGGTTTTGTTTTAGGCTCCTTTTTTATTTTCATCGGGATTTCCCCGCAGTATATATGTCCTAGTCTTCCTTTCATCTAGTCTTATGACGTAGGCATGGTTCGTAAGGCAAGAATGAAATCACTTTGATCTGTTCGTTCATTGTTGATCATTGTTGATCATTAGCTTCGAAGCGGAGAGTAGCCAGGATATATACTTGCATGCCTCATCATGCTCATGCGGGAACCCACCTTTTGTTGTTGGAAAATGAATCGTCACAGGACCTCGCGATCGTTCCTTACTTGGGTCCTTCGCTTTTCCAGCGGCTATCTTAGCCATATTGAGGACCATTCCTCTTGAAAACTCCTGCGTGGGAAAGTTTATTCGATCACTGTGGTCTCGCATCGGCTCCCGAGCTGGCATCCCCAGTGTTAACCACTTGTCCGCGATTTGATCACTTTTCCATCGTGCAGCAAGACGCAGATTCTCCCCATCTCGCCACAGCTGAACCTCCGAGTCTCCCTTAGATGACTTTTTATGGCCGAAGAAGAGCTTGGACTTGGTTGTAAGAGATGTGGCACGTCTGGAGAACACGAGTTCGTGGGAGGATGCCAGTGAGCTCATGAATCCCTGCAGGGTGAGCACTTCGTCGAAGCTTATCGCAACGCTTCTCGTCACCTTCTCGCTGTGGGAGAATCCAACCTGGGAGTCAGCACGGTACAATTGATCCACGTGTGATGATATGTAGTGGGTGTGAAATATATGCGGAAATCGAACACTGCGGCTGCCATGCTCATAGCTGTAGTCGATGTCTCTGTAGACATAATATACACCACTAGACTTCCAGCCCGCGTGTGCTTGACACACCATGATGGTCTTGTATTTCTTGTGATCCGGAGTGTCGTCCACTGCGTCGTAGACGTGACCCGAGCTTTGGGTCTGAGACCAGGAGAATATCGGTTTCGCGTTCAGACTCATGATAGCCTGCTCAAACTCCTCTGCTGCCTGCTCGGTTGACCATTCTATACTAATCCCGATGTTGGGATTCTTCTCATCATAAACATTGGAGTAAAGGGGGTTGTAGTTCCCATCAGTCTTATCGGATCGTTCTTGCCCAGTATCTGACCACTTCAGTAGCGCCTGCCTCGATCCTTTTTTGCGGTTGATTTGTACACAGCTCAGAGGCATGAACCAATCAATACACATTGGATCTTTGTCGGCCACAGAAGAACTGATGACCATTCTCCGGATGGATCGCCATGCTTCGCCAAATGATCTCTCTAGAATGCGCACTTCACAGGATCGGTGAACCAAAGCTGGACTCATGGCTACCATGCTGGGTGCTTTGAGCTGCTCCAGTACCTCAACAGTGCCTCTATAGATCATAGTTTCGGTAATCTCATCCGAGCTTACTGGCTCCCGGGGCCACACCGCATCGAAGTAGGCTTTCGGAACGCTGATGAACTGTACCAAGTCGGGCAAATACTGAAACGAGATAGAAACGCTGACCGTTTCAAACATCAGCGTCACCGGTTCCGTAGACTTGGCAACCGAAAGAATGTTGAGAGAGGCTTCTGAGACTTGAACAAGCTGGGCCAAATCTGCTGGCGTGACTATGACCGGGTCAGATTCAACCAATGTCTGTAATGAAGGGGGTATAACTCACAGTCCCGCTGGAGGCAAAAAGTGCCCATTTGATTGCATATGGTAATTTTCGGCTCACTGTGACCTTCCTTGGTAGACAACAGAAGCATGTATGGGGCGCCTTTCGTTCTCATGCGAAGCTTCTTGCTACCTATCCCGGCGTTAACGAATGTGCGGAAGAAGACTTGTTCGTCCTCATTGCCTGCGTCTTCGATCTCGACCGTAGTATAACGGACATCGCCTAGACCTAAAATTGGATTGATATTCCCCGTACTTTCTTCGGGTTGTATTGTTTCCAAAATCTCCTGGTTGTGTGAATGAATGGCAGCATAGTCTGGAACATCGACGGAGCTGAACTGGGAGAAGTCTTCCCTAACTCCCTATAGTCCAGGTTAAGTGGAATCCAGCATATGTGCTCGAGCTACTCACTTCCGACAAATCGGAGACCATTTTCCGATTCTCATTCAAGAACAATTCCTCCGGATTGCCAGTTCTGAGCACAACATCATATAGGATATATGAGGCCTTGAGCAGGTCAACATATGCTTGATAGCTGGAGGACCACGATAAAGTTGATGGGCTAACGCTTCCACGATTATCCAACGGGCTTGGCTTGTCCGCGTTGGCAAGGACTGCACGGGCCTGAGAATCTGTTAGACGTCGAATTATAGAAGCCAAAACGTACTGTGCCATACCTTCAGCAGCCACCACACAGCAATGTGTAACCAACCGCTCGTGGTGAGGTTCCGCACTTCCTGCCCTTTGACCACAGACGCATCGAACTTGAGAATGAGCTCAGCGTCCGGTTGGTGGAATCTATCTCGAGGCTCATAGCGCAGTGATCGACGAATCTGTTCCCGCGTTCGAGAGTGAGGTGACATATCTGTGTCTGGCGTGCCTTTCCCCACGAAGGCTGGAGTCCGAGAATGCAACACCTCTTTTTCGGTTGAGAATAGATCCATCGAGGGCATGTTGAAGTTTGCATTCCCCGATACGCTACTAGAAGGGGTAAGCGTACTTCCCGACATGACGGAGCCATCAGAGCATCCGGAGGCCATCGACTCTGTGGAGACTGACCCACGTGTGGGATCACTGCTGAAGCCATTGGGTGTCTTCACATCTGAAATGGTCGATTCGAAGATGGAGCTTCCCTCTAGCTCGGAGATCCCGACAAGGTGAGGTCTCCGAGATGATATTGGGGGTGGTGGTGGTGGTGCTGGTGGAAAAATGGGAGATTTTTCGGCCTGTGGCGGCGGTGATGGTAAGGGAGACTTGTCTGTTTGTAAATTATCCAGCACTGAGTTGTTGAAGCTTCCTCGTGAATAACTGAAAGGGTTAATAACCATGATCCCAAGCCTTGGCACGACCAGGGTCCTTACCTCACAATCGAACTCATGCACAAGCCTAAATTATGCGCATGGGCGGATACCTCCGATCTCAACTCTTCAACTTGTCCTTGTTGTGTTGGCCAGTCCATCTTCTCCCAGAACTCCTTCTCGCTGCTGGCGCCAATGGCCCTGTATCTGGCCACTAGTTTATGGAGTGCATGCAGGGTCTCTAAGCAGGCATGAAGAGAAGGCCCCAGATCAACTCTATGATCACCTCTCACACTTTCCCTGCTGTTTTTCAGAGCACGAAGAGTGTTATGGAGAGAGAGTAATCCGGCCACGAGTTGTTTGAAGCCGTCAGGCGCCTCGCCACGAACAAGATTGCAGTTATGATACAAGTCCCATGCTATTCTGATCAAATTGTATAGGGTGACATCCACGTTATCGACGGAAGTCATGATGTCGTGGAAGTGTGTCCGAGGTAAAGTCCCTGTGAGCATGAATGACCGGAAGTCGAGAAAGATTTCAAACTTTTGAGATTAAGCCCTAGCTGTCCTCACTTGTTCCAAGCGCTTTCAGTGAGGTTCTCACCCAAGTGTCGATCTCACCTATGGTCGAGGGACTAGACCATCGTGGGCTAATGGCATCTGGGATAGACTTTGCTGCAATGACTGAGCAATAGGACACTAGGAAGAGATTCTCAGAGCCAAGTCTGGTTCATCGAGTAGTGATCAGGTAGTTTCAGCGAATGGGAAAGGTGACCGAAGAGTGGGCTGTGTGAGTTGCGGTTGGAAGTTCTTTCAAGTCGCGGCCACCAAGAAGGCGACAAAGAGCTGAGGCGTGGTTCGCTTTCAAAACCTGCACCCCACACAAATCCCACATCCCACATCATGCTGCGATCGATTCTTCCTCGCTTATAATCACTGAAAAGGAGAGTGATAGGGTACGCCGGAGAGACAAGATTGGGTCGCATGGCAATGTTCAGCCAAGGTTGATGGCTCCGTCAAGGGTCTTGGAAGGTGCAGTGCGCAGTCAAGCCTTCCAGAATGATGTGGGTACTAGTAGGTTTATCTGCTACAACTGAGTCGCAGAGCTAACAGCAGATTTTAGAAATTTCCTCTATATTGCACAAAGTCTCAGGCTATCTCAAATTACTTCTTGCATGCATTGCCTTGAGATACTTTTTCTTCTCGAATGCTATGTGCAACATCGCAAGCATTAAACACCACTACGATAAGACATGACGTGGATGCGAAGAAACAAAGCAGCCGGGGTTTGCGTCCTCAATAGCAACTATCGTATTGCTTCCCTTGGCATTGGCCACCCGGAATACAGATCGCAGCATTGATAACAGCGAAGCAGATATGGTTTGCTGGCATCAATAGAGTGCCCCAAAGGGTGCCTCATGCAAATCTCATATCTCACATGACAACTTGCCACGATCCCTCAACTGGTCGAGTTGAAGCTCATGTTGTTGCCCTCCTTCTATTTAGAAGAAACAGCCAATGCTCTCTAGGGGCCCAGATTCGAAGTCAACAATATCTCAAGGGCAGCGCCCTATTGCAGTCAGTCGCATACACCCACCATTCGGTCCTAAGCCACTATTTCCCGGACTTAAGCGAGAATCGAGGCTATGAGGCGAAGGATGCTGATCAACACCATCGCGACCGCCAGACTGCCATGTCGGACTCTCCGCGTTGTGGTCACCAGCGGTGCCTCTTTCATCCGAGTAGAGAAATGGCGATTAGAATTGTTCTCCCTCTTGACATAGAATATTACCGTGTGCTTGGATAATCTCTAGCATGGGCCAGATCTTATCAGGTTGATGTCAGCGTGAGATAACTGAAATCAATTGGACTGTGGCCACTCTTCTCGGTCAACATCCCATGATCTTCAAGCAGAGGAATCTATACTCCGAACCTGCTGTATTCTTGATCATGATGCTAGAGTCGGATTGAATAAGGAACAAGAGTTAATTCGAAGTGGGAGAAGACTAACGTAGTGGTCGCAACAGGACGTGACACAGCCATGATCATGTAGAGAAGAAGCCTTTGGTGATGCTATGAAATAACTATAGTTAGCTATGGTGAATCAGCTGGAATGTGAAACAATGCTAGTTTTGAGCTTTTGAGTACAGCCAATAAAACCAGAATAGAATAAGACAGAGACAAAGTGACTAAGGCATGTGGATGAGAGAAATTCTAGCCGAGTCGACCATTCGAATAGCGGATTTGGATACTGGTAGCTTGAGACTAAGATCTTAGTCTGGTGCCATGCGGAATTTGGTCGGTGGCAGGTCCGAATCACTCTACTACCTAACACCTTAGCTTCATTCTCACCATCAGCTCTCTTTTCTCGGTAGACCATTTCCTATATAATAGCGTGAGAATTTCTTCTAGAGACAGTGCACGCGGCTCTCTCTCTTCGTTTTCGTACCCAAACCTACGAAACGCAAAATGAACTCCCAGTCCAGAATCATCGAGCACACTATTCCTTGCTCTTTCATTTGTGAATACCACCACGCAGTCAAGACAGACAAACCATTGCAATTAGCAATCAAGAAATACATCCCACTCAACAACATCAGTCCCAGTCAGAATGGCATATCTATCATAGCAGGACATGCGAACGGTATTCCCAAGGTCAGGGACAACTCTATTCAGAGTGGCGCACTGTAATAGCCTACTAACGATCAAATTCTTGATGTAGGAGTGTTATGAGCCTCTTTGGGATGAGCTGATGACAAGCTTTTAGGGGAAAATCAAGGCTATCTGGTTCGCGGACTGCTCCAACCAAGGCGCCAGTGGAGTGTTGAACGAAGATAACCTTGGCGACGATCGTGAGACAAACTTCCATATACGTTCCTCCATAGAAAGAGATTGAACTTGCTGATCAGTAACCAAAGCGAATTGATTTGACCACTCTCGAGATCTGCTAGGCATGGTGAACCATTTCAGTGATCAGATCGAGCCTCCAATCGTGGGAGTTGCACATAGTTTCAGCCGCTCGCAATTGTACTTGGCCCAGTGTGTCCCTAAAATCAAAAAAAGCCTTGGCACTAATACATCTCAATAACAGTGTCCATCTGTCTATAATGCATCCCCGAGTCTTTCATTCTCTCATCTTTCTCGAGCCCATGATTCAAGTCGAAAGTCCCAGTAATTTGGGTGGACGAAGTCCGGCTCTCTGGGACAGCACCCGACCTGATCTGTGGTCCTCACGGCACGAAGCCGAGAGGTATATCCGCAGTGACCCATTCTGGCGCCGCTGGGATTCCCGTGTAGTCGATAGATATATACAATATGGCCTTTGTGCTCTCCCGACGGCGCTCTACCCTCTCCACGCCCCAGGAAGACCCCTCCTACCTGAAGCCGTGACTTTGACCACCACCAGAGCGCAGGAAGCCTGGACATACTTGCGCCTCAATGCAACGCCTGAGATAGATAGTGACGACAAGAGTGGTTCTCTTACAAGGACAGAGTGTTTTCTAGGCCCGGACTTATCCCTCTCTGCCAAGGAAGGCGACAATAACAACCGGAATTATGTGACAGTATGCCCGTGGTCATGTATTGCCTTTGAGCTTCTTCCATACGTCCGGCCACCAGTGTTCCTCATCTACGGAGAGAAAAGTCATATCAATACTCCGGCACGGAGATAGGATAAGATGGATCGAATTGGGACTGGGCTTGGCGGAGGCAGGCAAGTTCGAGCTGAAGTCTTGCTCGGAACCTCCCACATGGCACCGCTGGAGATGGTGCAGGATACAGCTTGTCTGATGTCTGGCTGGTTAGACGTTCAGTTGAATGCATACCGCGAGGAATTGGAGTTTTGGATGCGCCACGACAGCAAAAAGTCTGAACAGGGTGGAAAGGCTTTATCGGCCCAATGAATGGAGTACATGCAGTCGCCAGTGGATACTAAGCGTGAGACGAAAAAAAGGCCGAGTTATCTATAACTTGATGATAGTACTCGGATTAGGTAGAGGCATGAGAGACTAATCGCGTATCATTGACACCTGATCTCGCCAGGTATTACTTCTCCCACACGAAGTGTATGCTGCTTCGAGCAGTACTCCGGGATCCTGGATGTTGCATCATCACCATCAACAAGAGAGAATTTGAACAATTATGAGATATTCCCAAACGCTAAGGATACACTTTTTGATTGACACCACGATTATAATTGCACTCACTGATAAGGTCCAGTATCAGCTCTCATCCAGCTCCGAACACCGAATCTATTCCGACAAACGCCGACCTAGATGCACTACACATAAAAGTGACGATAATGCATCTCTCGAAATAATTTTAGATTCCAAGCTAAGACGGAACAAAACCATGAGTCTACACTTGGAGAAGTCAAACCAATGCAGCAATGACGCATTGGAGGAGAATGAGTCCTCTTCCGCCCATTCTGACGATGACCTCCAACACCTACTCCATGTTGCAGACTCTCTACCGCCTCGGGTCTGGATAGCAGCATTAATCGCCATTCTCGAAAGATTTACCTACGAGGGCACCCAAAGCATATTTCGTACGCAAATTGCAAAGTTCTCCACATAGCTTTAGCGTCTAGAGCAGCATAGCTTACCGGTTCTTCTTCTAGAGAATTACCTACAGCATAGCCCCTCTGATGCAATCCCCGGGGCTCTCGGCCTTGGAGAATCACGAGCCACGACGGTCAATCTGGCATTCACAGTCTTGGTAAATATCCTGCCGTTGCCGATTTCGATCTTAGTCGATGGTCGATTGGGACGTTACTTGGCTCTGCAGATCTTCTTCGTGTGGGAGCCAATCAGATAATCTTTTGGATTCACACATTCGCTGATGAATGGTAGAATCTATGCACTGGGATCTTTGACTCTCTTCATCACTTCCCTACCTGTCATGATACATAACGGTGCTGCGGCACCGGGTTTCGCCATGGGAGCTGCGCTGATTGCCATTGGGCTAGGAGGGGTGCTGGCCTCACTTCAACCTTTCATCGGTAAGTGATCTCATTGCTGTTTACTCACCCCCTTTAGGTAAAGAGGATGCTTATCAAGTAAATTCCTGACGTTGCAGCGGATCAATATACAGATCCCGGAGGGCGCATTGAGACTCGGCCAAATGGCCGGCGGGTAGTGGTGGACCGCGAGCTCACCATCCAATACATCTACAGTGTCTACTACTGGTACGCCAGCTATACCACTCCTCGATCTCCATGACTGGCTCCGAGATTAACTCGACTTAGGATGACTAACCTTGGGGCCATGGGGGCTTTAGCCACCACCATGATGGAGAGATATGTTGGGTTCTGGTCGAGCTATCTCCTGGCTCTCTGTTCCGTGTTGGTGTGCCTCGTCATCGTGCAAGCAGCAGGGAGGATTTTCGGCAAGTGCTGCCTCTCAACATGTGAACAAGCCTGACTGACGATGAGCAGTCCATCCTCCACCACAAAGCTCCGTTCTTCCCCAGGCCGCCCAGTGTCTCTGGTACGCATGCCTGAGTGGTTTCAACCTCGAAGCATGCTATCCTCAGACCCAACTCACAATGCACCAGCGTGTCGTTCCATGGGATGAAGGATTTATCGCCGAGCTTCGAAGCGGGCTATCCGCCTTCAAAATCTGGTGAATTGACCCAGTAACACAGCACCAGGTCTTAGCTAACCAACACATCCTAGCATGGGCTGGCCCATCTTCTGGCTCTGCATGTCCCAAGCCTCTCAGCAAGGCATATCTCAAGCCGGCACAATGCAGAGCCACGGTATTCCCAACGACGTTCTCAAGGTTTCCAACCCCATGGCATATATCCTCTTCGGGATTTTGGTCCAGAAGATGATATACCCGTTTCTCCAGCGCATCGGGATCTTGTTCAACCCAGTCAACCGCATCACCCTTGGATTTCTCATCATGTCCTTAGCCATGACCTATTTTGCCGTTCTTCAAGCTGCAATCTACCACACAAGACCCTGCTATGATCACCCATTGGCCTGTGCTGCATCTAACAGTGATCACGGCCAGATTCCAAATCAGATCCACATCTTGATCCAGCTCCCAACATACATCATCATCGCGCTGGCCGAGGTGTTCTGCTGGCCGACGGGCGCAGAATACCTTTACAGCCATTCGCCAAAGAGCATGAAGTCGGTGATGCAGGCGTGCTATGTAGGAACGTTGGCGCTCGGCTACGGGCTGGGTATGGCACTGTCACCGCTTGCAAAGGACCCCTACCTTGTGATTCTTTGGTCGTTGGCAGCTGGATTGGTGTTTGTCTGTGCTTGTGTCTTTTGGGTGGCCTTTCGTCGGCTAGGACGGGACTCTAGTGGTTAGAACAGGGTGTATCCTTCGGAATTTCACCATTGAGAAGTGTTTGAGAATTATGACATTGAACTGAGGGGAGCCAAGAACAATAGGATCGAGCTAGCGGAATTGAGACTACATACACACAAGGAGTTGAACAGCAGGCGGGCTCGTCAATTGAAACTCATAAATCTAGTCGATATTGAAGAGAAAGCTCGTTGCTAGTTAAATTGCTGCTACGCCCTTGAAACAAAAGGAGAGCATGAAAGACTCGCCTCTTCTCAATGAGATTGATCCGGCTCGCTGCAACATAATCCTGTGGATGGTGCAGTACAAAGCAAGGAGTTGGTTTTACGACAACAAGGTGATATAGCAACAAACGCAGATTATGAGTAGATCTGAGAAGCCTTCAGTGAGTGATGTCAGAAAGCACACAAGAGAGCTTCGCGGTCTGGTACAATCGACTGTGCAAGTAGCTCTTTGTTGTCTTCAGGCGGGACATCCAGACATCGGCACAAAGAACTCGAACGACAACATTGGATTCCTGCGAGAAAGCCCTGGTACTGTACTTCGGAGAACGAGGTTGTTTATACTGCCTGCAAAAGAGGATTCCCAGGCAGAGGTGAAAGAAGCTGGAAATAGCATGAAAGAAAGCACAAAGCATCGAGGCATCGTGAGTGGGGCGCCACCATCCCCAAAACAGACAAGTCCCACCTGCCTGAGGCCGCGGGATCGCGCATCGACGCGACTTTCTTTGAGGGCGAGATCTTCTCAGGGGGGGAAAGACCACTTCCTCTTAAACCTCAAGAGATTCAACTGACTTGTTCCTTCTCGTTCATTGTCCTCCCCCGATCAACCACCACGTCTCCAACCCGCCCACCATGAGACTTAAAGACTCGGTCGAGTCCATCCTCACGACCGCGCAGTCCCACCTCACGAATATAGCCTCAAACCTGCACTCGCACCTGCTCAGCACCACCATTGCTGCGCAGACCGTTGATCGCATCACGAACCCCGCGCCTCCTCCCGCCGTGGCTTTCCCCAACCCCAACGCACCCGTTCACACCGACGACAACCTTCTCCAACAAGCCCTCCTGTACGACTACAGCGCGATCATGGCCCAGCCGTTTGTGCTGGACGTGCCCACCGTCAGCTGCCTCGTCATGGCCTTCCTCCCGATGCTGATCGCCTACATCCTGGGCCGCCGGCTCATCCCGGCGCACCAAGACCTGGCCAGCCTGCTCTTCTTCTGGCACGCGTACGACGCGCTCACGCACTTCCTGATCGAGGGCTCCTTCCTGTACCACTGCTTCTTCAGCTCCATCACCATCTCCGCCACTCAGTCCCGCTTCGGCCCCGTGTTCCTGAACCAGCGCGACCGCGCCTACGGCGCCACCTACGGGGCCTCGTGGGACCCCACCGCCCGCCTGTGGCAGGAGTACGCCAAGGCCGACCACCGCTGGGGCGGCGCCGACCCCACCGTCATCTCCATCGAGCTGCTGACCGTCCTGCTCGGGGGCCCCGCCGCCGCCTACATCTGCTACAGCCTGTACCGGCTGTCGCAAGGGCGGCTGGGCAGCAAGCAGCGCGGCGTGGTCGTGGCCCGGACCTGGCTGGTGGCCGCCTGTCTGGCCACCGCCGAGCTGTACGGCGGGTTCATGACCTTCGTGCCGGAGTGGTTGGCCGGCAGCCCCGCGCTGAACACGAGCCACTGGATGTACGTGTATGTCTACCTGACGTTCTTCAACGGGCTGTGGGTCATCGTGCCCGTCTGGGTCATCTGGCGCGCGCAGAAGGAGATCGTCCGCGCCTTTGTCGGTGGCACGCCCGAGTTGATGGGCGGCGCTGCTAGCTCTGCTGCGGCTCCTTCGCGGAAGAGATAAGTGAAATTCTATGGACTGTATAGTTGATTTCGAGTGTGCGATTTGCGCCGTTCTGCTTTGTATTATGGATCTCTTTTCTTTCTTATCCAATAGACTGTTGTTCACCTATCATGTATATTCGGTGTATATACCCTGTAGCTAAAAGCTGTGATTGTTGTTCCTGAGACGGTACTTGTGAGGTTAGGAAAGAGTAGCCGAGGCAGCGAACTAACCTCACTAGTCGTGGCGGTCTCGTAATATAACCTCTAGCCGGCACTCAAGTCCTCGTCGTTGCCCGAAACATCCCCCCTACCCGTAATGGATCAGCTTCGATTTTCCCTAGGAGATGACTACGAGTTATTGCACTCTAACTGTTGCATCTTCGACTTCTCGAATTTGCTTTTCGTTGCTTGGATAATAGATCCCTAAGCACATATCTATGAAGATTACGTGCGAATCCCCCACTGCTCACTCTGCGGCCGGAAGTTCTATAGAGACATTCTCGGGCAGTGGTACGAAGGTCTTGACCAGGTCCAGCCATCCATTCAAACAATGCGCACTTTCCATCGTAATGATACACTCCGTTTCTATCAGACAGGCTATCTAGTCTCTCGTGTCGAAGCCTTACCATCTACCTCTCCCACTGCGCGCGACCAGAGCCATTCGGAGATATTCTATGGTGTGAGGTTTTTGGGCTTAATGGATTGCTGACAGCGGGCTGATCCGAATGCAGGATGAAATCGAATGGATGTTCGGAGGCGATGTTGATCTCATTGCCCGCCAGATTGGTGAGCCTTTTATATGATTTAATATGGTATCGATCTGATTTGTCTTGTAGAAGGGAATACTTGGTGACAGCTGCTGTCACGGAGCGGAGACAAGGGGGCTTGGTTGGTCGAGGGGCATGGCAGAAGTATGTTCTCAATCATTCAGCATACGTACCAGGACTTGAAATCGAAAGAGCTGTACCGGAATACACAGAGAACACTTCTAGCCCAGCCCGATCATGAGGGCGACGTGTGCTTGTCCCAGCATGTCTCGGGACACAATTCGCCCAATTCCTGCACTTGCGTGTCTGAAGAAAGCCCTTCGTCTGGACCAATATGACAACGCGCAAGACATGAGCTATTTTTGATACCCGGCCGGGTAAATCTCTGTCGGTTTAGAAGCTAGAACGCCAGGTTCACCTCTCGACTTACACCCAAGTCGCCGGGTATCAATATAGTACATTCTCACATTCTTCAGTGATATGCGGGGAACGCTCATTGAAAAGCCTGTGCATGGGTTCCCACAAGTAAATTCAAGTTCGTCAGTCCGTTCGAAGGAAGGACGTCTTTTTGAACGGATCAAAGTCGAATATGGCACATATCAAGGCAACTCATGCCTCAACTGATCTTTGTGGCCCACCAGCTCGATCCGCGTGGGCTCACTGTGCAGCTCACCCAACCTCGATTCCCCGGTAGCCTCATACATATACCCTGCATTCTGTGGCTGCGACGACACACCTGGCTGGTACCCGGGGGACTGCGTCTTCTTCCGGCGTCGCATCAGCAGCCAGATGGCGGCCGCCAACGCAGCGACACCTAGCACCCCTCCAACCACGCCCCCGGCAACCGCCCCTGTATTGACCCCGTGTGAAGGGGCAGTCGATGCAGCCGTTGTCGTCGTCGTCGAAGATACCGCCGCCCCGCTCGTTCCAGTCGTCGTTGCAGTTCCTGTTATCGTCGCTGTACCCGAACCAGCAGTCGCACTCGCGCTCGCAGTCGCAGTCGTTTCTAAGCCAACACCACCCAAAACACCCCTTAGCTCTCAGACTCATATCCCGGATAACCCCCAAACCCCAGTGCAGGGAGGATGGAACGAAATACCTTGCGCAATGACATTCAACGCCGAAAACGACGCATCCCCCTGAAATCCCGCCGGCGCACACCCGACCCACGTCTCCTTCTTCACCCCAAACCCTTGGGTATCGCCCTCGCAGCAGAAATATCCGCTGTAGTTGTACAGGGCCCACTGGGCGTCGGCGCACACGGGCGGGTCCTCGATCTGGGCGGTGCAGTCGGTCCAGCTCGGGCAGCAGACGTTATTGGGGATGCTGACCTTGCTGCCGGGGCAGTAGGAACCCGACGGGCAGCAGGCGTACCAGGTGTCCCAGGTGCGGCCGCAGCTGACCTCGTCGGCGAGGCAGGTGTTGTTGCGGCGGGAGGCGAAGCCTTGGATTTCGGTGGTGTTGTCGGTCATTGTGTAGTCCTTCGTTGTGAGGGTGAAATTGGTGGGTGGGAGAGGATGGGGAGAGTAAGATGAGATGTGAAGAAATTAGGAGTGAGCGTGGGGAGTGAGACTGCCACTAACTTAACTACCACTGCCACTAGTACATTAGTTAGGGTACGGAGAAAAGAAGGTGTAAGAAGAGAAGAGGAACCCTAGGTACCTTGCCTACCTACTTAAGCTATGCTATGTATTTCCGTGACTTTCCCCACTCCCCGTCTGTCCCTGCGCTAAAATGTCTAAAATGTATCGGGCACGGGCAACGGGGCCAGGGTCAAATCGAGTGGAGAATTCGCATTGACATCGACGGTGCCCGTTGGCTGCTGGCATTCCTCGCGCAGTTAGTGTGATTGCGATCGGCGGGTCGCTTACCCTGGTGATGAAGATGGGACAGGATTAGTCCAACTAACCGACTCAGTGCTCGTATGTGTAGACTATCTCACTAGACGAGGGAGGTCAAGGTGTGGTGATCTCGGTTTGATCCTTTCATCCTTTTGAACTGAGCAGATGGTCTTCTATTTGCCGAGTATCCGGTAGCTGCCTCTGCCATCCAAACAATGTACAGCGATGTTCTTTCGAGACAACCAGGGTAGAATTTACGGGTTGATCAATGCTGTCAAAATTGGAAGATGACGTGAGCCCCCTCCCCCCCCCCCCGCAAAGTGACGGATGGATGCAGACCCACTAATGCGGCTGAGGCTGTATTAGCTGCTTGTGAGATTCCACTCATGCCTTGCACATAACGAATGACCGCAAACCATCTTGACAGGTACAGTCGGTGCACAGGTGGTATATAAGCAGACAGCCAAGGTTGCCCGGAAGAAGCGAACGGAATCCATATCTATCGTATAGAAACCATAATGCCTTCCTCCACCTTTGTCTCGCCAGCCTCATTGCATCCATTCTCGATTTAGCCCTATAGCCTAACCAAACCAGAGTCCAGCCATAGCACGAAGGATACCCCTCCTCCCGGGTCAGAAAGGCAGAAACTCCCACATGGGCCCAATCATCAACAAATCCTCCAGCCCCATACCAGGCACCAACTCCTCCGTCTCCGTCTCCGTCTCCATCCCGACAACAACAACCTCGGGGCTCGTTGTCGTCGTGGACGTCGTGACCGTGGACGCAGACGGAACCTGACTTCTCTGCCGCTGCCGCTGCCGCAAGGCCTCCTCCTGCCTCGCATGGGCATCCCGCCACATGGCGATCCGAGAAGTCACCTTGCCAAACACCCTCGGGACAAGGGTCCCTTCCTCGCGGGCGACCGTCACCGCATCCGCCACCTTCTGCGTGAGTCGGTCGACCGTCGCCTGATAATCTATGACCTGGCGCGCGTACTCCCTGTCCCAGAGGCTCTGTGCTGGGCTATCGTCGTCGTCGTCGCCGTCGTCGTCTCCATCGTCGTAGACGGAGATGTGGGACAGGACCAAGAAGCCGTGGCCGAGTTGGCACCAGAGGAGGTAGGGCATGTGGAAGAAGGCGGAGGAGGGGATGGCGAAGAAGGTGTTGAAGAAGGATTTCACGGCGTGGAGACAGGCGTGTAGGGTGGTGAGGTGGGTGGGAGGGTAGGTGCTCTCCCTGAAGTCGGGGTCGCGGCGGAGGGCGGTGCGGTAGACGAAGAGTTCGAGGTTGTGGTATTGGAGGAGGAGGAATGCTGTCGCATTATTAGGTCCTTTGTCAAAAGTGCTCTTGGTTTTCTTGTGATGCGGGGGAAGGGGCTTACAGGACTGTGTGGGATCATCGAATGCAAGCGCAGGCTTGAGCTGTTCGAGCTCCTTCTGCAGCCATCGGATGGCAATTCCTCTGTGTGAGCAGCCCGAGGAGCTAATCGAATCATGCGGGTGGTCTGGCTGAAGGGTACGGTGAATTTTCTCCGCCATGCGAGCGAGATCGACCAGACATAACAGGTATCGATCGGATTCTCCTTGCGCCGCTGCTTGGAGCACTTGGTAGCTCTCTTCCAGGTAGCTTGTATACTGCATGGGCTCGGACTCTCCTAGACACATCGAGATCCTGGCTGGGTCAGTCGTGGCATCGTCAAAACCGAGGCTGATTAGACATACATCGTGACGAGGTAGAAGCACCCCAGAGAAGCCTTGCGTTCTTCCAGAGTCCGGCCCGGGCCGGACGGCCGCTCAAACTGTCTGCACTTCATATACGACAACACGGATTGCGGCGCCCCGCTCGACACATCTCTGGCTAAACCCAGGTTTTTGCTCTGAGCCACCAGAAGATGGAGATAATTGCACAATTGTTCCGGCGAGGGGACGTGGATATGCGCCCTATTTCACACACACACACACCCCCCCACGGCGGTCAAAGCTGTAATCAAATAGTGAACGATCAAAAGGGGGGCGACTCACCACGCAAGGAAGAGGAGAAACCCCTGAAAGAGATCCAAACTAGCTTCCCCGTTGACCACGACCCGTTCAACCAGGTACGCCTTGACCTTCCCGGCGATGTCCCACTGCGCCTCCTGATCCCGACAGGCGATCATGGACATGACCATGTGGAGGAACGGTTTGCGGAGGAGAAGCTCATCATCCGACAGAGGGGAGGCGCACACAACGAACGGGAAGCGCGTCGCCATGCGCTGGTGGAAGACGGCGATTGTCGCCTGCGGTGTCTCGTCGGACCCGCTCGAAGAATGGGTCTGTGGTTGTGGCATCTGGGGCATCTGGCCGACGGGTGTCAGGCACCCGCAGTTGGAGATTATGCCTTCAATGGGCTGCTGTGTGGCCCCCAGTAGTGAGGTCATGTTCTCCAGTTTCCTCTCTAATCGTCGCACGTCCCTGAAAATGGAGGTATTTTAACGTCACATACACATATGGAAGTCCGAGAGAATGGACAGCACGTACGTCAACGTTCTGGTTCGGGGTTTACCGAGACTATGCGCTCCCGGGGCTTGCTTCGTGCATTCTTTCCGTAGACGATGGCACCTGGTTTGCTGTCAGTATGACTCCGGAAATATATTATGTTTCTCAAGCATTGCACCCATACCTCTGACAGGCTTGGCTGGTTGGCCCGGGATCGCACCGGGTCTTGGCTTTGGAGCATGGCCGGCATGCTTTGAGTGGCGTAATCTCCTGGCTGCGCATGACGAACACACAGATAGAGTGAGAATAATCTCGCTTGGGTGAATCTGGAAGAACGAGGCAAGCTCCAGGCTGGGAGCCGGTTGAAGAGCGTAAAGGACAGGAGCTGATGACTCTTTGAGCGGGGACGGGATTCCGTGTCCGTTGTTTCTGCCTCAGGCAGCAGGGCTCCGTTCTCCGACTTGGGGGCGGAAATATAGGCATGGACCAAAGTTTATTATCATTGAAATTGTGAATTGGATTCGATATAGTGGTGGTCAATTTGATGTTGAGCACAACCTGGGCTATGAAGAGGTTTCATACTACATCAATTATGCAACTGTCGAGTCTCACATGAACTCATCCGACAAATCTTATCATTGGCCTAGATTTCCAAAGACTTAGTCTAAGTATATCAACAACACCTTATCAATCTCAGCGCTAAATCAGCTGTTTGTATGACGTACCACGTGGAACCTATTCATCTAGAACAACGAGCCCCGCCAGAGATGGGTACAGTAACCAGGGATCCTAATGACATCTTCTGTCTATCCCGACAACGTTATTGCGTTTGAAACGGAGAGTAGAGTGCGTATGAGCCTAGAGTTCTACAAGAATCCGGAGAAATACAAGATCAGGAGGATGTTTAAGCAACTTGTCGAATTATGATTTCTGATTGTATTGGGTATTTGAGCCATTCAATCATGGCAAATGTATGTGATGCAAGACATGTTCAACCACAGTCAAATCCAACAACGTATGTACAGTCCAAGCAAGCTTCAACTCCTGGCGAAGCGCGGTGAAATGGTGGTCGGAGGTAGGTAAGATCGTACTATTCAGGCGTTAGTGATTGATCGTGGTGCATATGATGTGACTTGGTTGGCTAACTTACTTTACCAGCGTCCGCCGGGACCGCCTTGAGGGCCACCGTGACCGTGAGGGCCGCCGGGACCACCAGGGCCTCCAGGACCACCAGGGCCGCCGTGAGGACCACCGTGAGGGCCGCCGGGACCGCCGTGAGGACCGCCTTGAGGGCCACCGAAGTGTTCAGGACCGCCAGGGCCTCCGGGGCCTCCAGGGCCGCCGTGAGGGCCGCCTTGAGGACCGCCCTGGGGGCCGCCGTGGTGAGGGGGGTTTTCGTGGTGGTTGTGGTGGTGGAAGAGACCCATTGTGAAAGATAGATAGAGGATAGATGGTTTGTTTGTTTGATGAGGAACGCAGAAGGAACGGAGGTGGTCAGCCCCTCTTATATAGACAGACAGTCGCTCAGCCAAGCAGTGGAGCTCGCAGAGCAGACCCAGACTTTCCTTCCAGAAATGTGGCACACATCATAGCCACATACGACATCATCGGGCTAGACAGGCAACGCAGATCGGGGCTTGGCTATCAATCGAAACAGCTTCTTGAGTCAATAAACCCCGATGACAATGCCGCTGACAAAACTCCGGCAGGGGGGCTGATGAATTCTCGAATCATGTTGCCTATCCAGGGGGGGAGAGAGCTGGGGAGAGTGGGCGCCCCTCCGATCTATCGCCCCAATCTTTGGGAGTCTTGGCATTTTCCGCTGCCACTCATTGATTTAGGGTTTTGCGTGCCTTTCGAAGTCCACGGGTGGTACGTACGCGGTTCCTGACGCGTTAGGACGGGTGCTGCCGATGACCCGACTCACGCCTGTTGACGATGATGTCTCGACAAAGCGCAATTGCTGCAACCCTTGATAAGACAGATAGACAGAGAACATACAGGGTCTTGCACTGTTCCTCCATCAGCGTGGTCAACAGACTGCGCCATGATGGTTGATGTTCCCACCGAGGGCGTCGCTAGCCGCTCCAGCGCCGCCAAAAGTGGATAGAGGCATACGTACGCACGCAGCTCGACGGTCCCCACCCCAACCGCTGCAGCCCTTCAGCCTTAGGGGCGACCGGCTAATCGCTTCACCATCACATCATCCCATCGGTGCTTGGCAGTCCCTCTATGAGAGGGGCGCAGTGGCACACTATTGTTTTCAATGTTGCAAGAGCTGGAGTCGGGGGTATCTTGGCAGCACGTTTAAGCGATGCGATTTATTTGCGTCGGAGGGCAGTCATGCGTAGGGGGGATATGTAGGAATTGAGGTCTCCAGCGCCAGGATGTTCCATCGCTGAGCCGAGACTGATAGCTAGGCAGTCTTCATAGCGGTCCTGACTTCTTTTCTATCGAAGCTTATTGAAAGGAGGAAGATCAGTTGCTCCGAGGACGATCGACGTGCCGCCCGACGATTTCCGGGGAAATGGAGCGCCTTACGGAGGGCAGGATCCCTTGGGTGATTCTATTATAGGTAGCAGGACGTCATAATGTTCGTCAGCTGTGCAGAGAGTAGACTGTGGCCACGTCTGCCATGACAACACCGACATCATTCGAGAGTAGAGCCGACATCACAGAATATTTTCGTTGATGCTTATCGGTCACGTGTCGATAGTCTAGGCCGCTTTGTATCCCGCTTAGTCATGGGGAGTCTCCACACCTCGGGAAATTCCCGAGGATCTTCCCTGCGCCTCGGTGACCGACCTCGGAAGTCGGGCTCAAATTCCAGTTTGGGACTGAGCGACCACCTACCTAGTAGGTCCGGCGCCGACATGGTACCTGTGAACCATCGAAAGAAGCACAAGAAGACTTCGACCGAAGGGGGAAAAGGCCCCATCTTCCAAAGAGCTCATGAGGCGCGTTGCAAAGCAAGCAGAACAGACTTTGCATTTACTTGTGTCAGGAAAGCACACTGCACTGTTTAGTCTGCAATCGTTGTTACACTTCATCCACTATTTGGACAAGCTCAAATGATTCATTGTGGAATAATAGCCAAAACTAAGCTAAGCAGAGTTTACTCTAAGCTGGCTTCCAGATACTATGTAACTGTATAAGACCACCATCCTACCTACTCAGCAGATCAGTGAAACGCTCTTCCGGCAAATCCATCATTGCTAGTCATCCCGCTCGACCTATCGCTCCTAGTGGCTGCCGCCGATGGCAACAATGTGTCCAACTGCTCCTGGGTAGGCGCGGTCACAGCTTTCAGAATGGTCACAGCTCTACCCGACGGAAGATCATAACGTGCCCCCGTGCAGTCAAAGTCAATAGCTCGGATTTCCTCCTGAGGATCCTGCCTGACCACCAGCCCAACCGTATTCTCTCTCACATCGTCCATCAATTCCCTATCGAAGAGTGACCGGTAAACGTCTCGCAGGCCCATCATCTCCGATGGCTTAATCTTCGAGAGGACAGCGCCCACGCGCTCGGAATCCATCACGCCCACTGCGAGAGCACGATTAAGGCCTGGGAGGGCGCGAGTGGCACTGCCTCGTCCCAACCAGTAAGGCTCATGGTAAATGAAAAGAGGGTAGGTTTCGACGGGGGCATTGTTCACGGAATCGATCAGGCTGGCTAAGTTGGCAAGCTGTTCCGCTAGCTGCTCAACGGTTGTCGGTCCCTTCTCGGTACTTGCGTCCGGTGCCTTGATTGTTGGCTCCTCTTGTTTGGCTTGCTCTGTTTCTGTCGTTGGGGAAGTGGACGAAAATTCCACTGTCGAGGGATCAGCCGTTGACGCCGTGGCTGCTCTTTCTGACGCCTGCTGAGCCTTTGCTGCTCTCCTCCTTTCCCTCCTCTGCCTTGCCTTTGACTTTCTCTTGGCCATGTATTGCACTTCAGGCCGCCTTGGTGTCAAATCAGCCTCTAAAGGCAGCATTAGGAGTGCTCAGCAGACAACAGGCTTGGTGATTGGGCAGGCTTACGGGAAAGCCAATCTTGCAGTCTTTCGGCGTGGTCAATATCGTTGGAATGACGCAGTAAGCCCGGCTGAGGATGACTATGAGCGGAGTGATCGACGAACTGCTGATTGCGAGATAGATAAGATGCTGATGATGGATAATGATATAGATGACTATTTTCGATGTGCTGTATAGAAGGAGGAATAGATGGGGGAATAGAGGGAGGAATCATGTCTCCACGATGTATTGGTTTTCTCTGGATGGACCTTCGCGGTCTTGAGGTAGGATCGACCCGAGACATGATTTGGATATAGTAATGGTAAGTGGATGAGGGTTGTTGGGAGATGGGGTAGAGTTGTGCATTTCCCCTAGTCAAACCCATCATAGAGGGACATCAACCTGGCTCGGAAGGCGCATACTTCCCTAGGACGGTTGCTAGTTTGTTGCCTAGGTAGGACTGGCTCCTGCCCTTCTGAAAGGGAAAAGGGAGCCTCCCCCTCCGGAACTCATTTCCTAGCTCACGACAAACACATGGTACCTGATATACAGAAGGAGGGGGGGGTTGCCTTCAATCCATGGTGCCGTGCAATGGGGAGGCACAGTAACCATGCTTGACATGCCCATCACATTCACTCATTAACCAACGAAATAGACGATGGGTTTTGACTGCTTCAACTTGTTCTTCTTGCAGCATGAACTGAATGTCCCATGCTTTGTGCTGCCCTTTGGGAAGAACCACACACAGCAAACCATCCAGTAGCCCCACGTGTAGGCAAAAGTCGGCTACCATGCCCAAATCTCTGCCGAAGTTGAAGCTATAAACATTCAAATGCCGAAGGCTGGTGACGGAGAAGTGACCGCCTTTGATGTTCATTGCTCCCCAGTCGCGCTGCAGCTGCAAATAAGTAATCAAGCTGCGAATGTGCGGGTCCGTCAGGGTTCGGATCTCCTGACGGACTGCGGCGGCTGTGTTGGCAACTTGAATCAAATCCTCATTGTGCATGTTGAGATGATGTGCCGCGATGATCCCTTTGCCGATGTTGACTTTCTCTGTCAGGGACGACTGTGGCACGTGCAGCATGGCGACCATGTTCCCGAGATATAGGTCGGGCCAGGGGGGCCTCATGCGAGGTCGGAGGTTGGCCGCAAAGGAGATTGTGTATTCACCCTGGTGTAGTGCTGTGGCTTGATCCTGACGCAGACACAGCGCAAGAAGGGAGGTCAGCACATCATGGCATGAGATGTAGTCCGGAGAAGTCACGTCTGTCTCGTGCTGGTGGTTGGTGGATAGTAAGGCAGTACAAACACCTTTCAACCGACGGATCGTTTGGTCCGGCACGTTGAATCGAAAGGATTCGAGGAGCGGCGGTGCTATTTCCGAATGGCACTTTGCAGGGGGTAAACATGATAAAGGGCTTTCCGCGCTGTAAGTGGCGGAAAAGTCTTTCCATACGCTTTTGCCGGTTACATTTTCAAGGCACAACTGCTGACGCAATTTCATGTTGACTTCATGTAGGTCTGCCGTGCTCTGCGTACCACTGCAGCAATGGCTTAGAACACCGAGAATGTTACCAACCCCGGTGCCGTCAAAGACCAGGTGGTTGAAGCTGACACCCAGAAGAATCCCATCCGTCATCATGTTGGCGGCAAATCTCATAGCAGGCTGGGGTTGCGTGGGATCCAAAACTGTCGGCAGGGGTGCGTACTTCTTGGAGAATTCCAATTCTTCATCTCCCGTGCAGGTGGAGATGCTCCCAAGTACTGTTACTGATTCATGAAAATGGTCCCGAACTTGGAGTAAAGATACGGACTGAGTTGAACTAGAGGGAGGTCGGATGCAGTGAACGTTCTCGGGAAATATGATATCGGAGGACACCACATCGTACGTGATAAGTGGAAGGACCTCGGTGAGCTTTCTAGTGCCGCTTCGAAGTGACCCCAAGCCCTGTTCTGGCTGCTGCAGGCTGAAAGAGAGGTAGAAGGTGAAATACACCTTTGGGATGCTATGGTCGAGGGGTGACAGAACGTGCCCGTTGGGATCGGAGATAGACATCTCTTGGAACAATTGGCCGAGTGGAACCACAGAAAGAGGGCAATAATCTTGAGATCTGATTGTAGTCAGTACTCGTGCACTTTCCAGCACTTTTCAGTGCCTCTGCCGCGTCACGATATGAATAGTCTCGAAGTACCTATGGGCATGGTCAAGTGCCAACGGTCTTTCTAATAGGATCGGGGGGCCGTTCGACTCCTTCCTAAAATATACTAACACGTGCCTTGATATCAGGATTCTCCCTTGATGACCGGAAAAGCTTGCATAGATAGCTGAGTCAAATGCCTTACCCGCTCGAGCAATCACCAAGGAACCGATCTTAGATGCAGATAACCAGGGTTGAGCGGACAATGAACTGATCATGGAACAGGTGATCTAAGTAGAAAGAAAGTAATGGCCCCGGAAAAATCCGGAGAGAAGAACTGCTCATGGGAAGATCTGAGGTGGCATGGGGAGGTCGTGGTAGAGTTTTCGTGTTGTCTCGCCTGCAACCACTCACCCTCCCTGGAAACCTCATCCTCTCCCCGTTGGGGGTGAGCTGCGAGGAGAAATCCCCAAGCGCTGTCGGAACACCCCATGGTGGTGTACATATTCAGTCTCGCAGCTATTTTCAATGACAAATCTTCAGTCAAAGCTTCAATTATAGCAGTTTGCTGCCTCTGAAGATACATCATGGTCCAAACTGCTTACCCGCTGTATTATCATACAATTTCGCCTATATGACAAACTCTCCCAAACGTGGTAGCTCAACTGAACAATTTCAACCTATAACCCCCACCGCGGGAATATCTCCCCAAAATTTTCCAGAAAGGAACCATGAACAGTCCTCTAACTCACTGACCATGGAGGACAACCGAAACCCGCCAACCGT
This sequence comes from Aspergillus fijiensis CBS 313.89, assembly GCF_003184825.1. Classification (NCBI taxonomy): domain Eukaryota; kingdom Fungi; phylum Ascomycota; class Eurotiomycetes; order Eurotiales; family Aspergillaceae; genus Aspergillus; species Aspergillus fijiensis. The sequence goes on along the minus strand of NW_024468997.1, from coordinate 69,811 downwards.
CTGAAGTCCGAAACCTCTGAGCACCCGCAGGCTTGCTCTTCCCCTTCTTCCTATAGACCTTAGTCTCCGACTTTCACTCATATCCCTTCTCGTGGATTTTATTCTAATTGGTCCAGACAACCTCGACGTTCCCATGGGCGATGGTCTCCGGTAGCTCGACGCTGTAGAAGATATTGGTCATCGCGGGTGTCTTGTCGTGCGGAAAGACGAGATAGGCGGTGCCCACCGTCTGCTGCGCGTATTACTTGGAGAAGGCCTGCTGGAAGCGGGTGAAGGTGGCCGCGTCGACGTTCTTGTAGTGGCCCTCTGGAAGAAGTTGACGTTCTTCCAGATGTCGCGCACCGAGGGGAGGTGCTGCCTGTTCGCCCACTTGACCAGCTCGTTGATGGACTTCTCCGGCTAGCCGGTGAAGAAGCTCATGAGTGGGTTCCTGCTTGGAACATCGATTGAGGATGATGGTGAGGCTCAACATCAATTAGAAGTTGTTCGTTGAGAGCCTATGATATTCTTAGTAAGCCACCTAAACCAGTCAATGGAGACCAAGTTGAGAATCTGACAGGATTCTCATCCCTTTCACTCAACAGGCGCAATGTCACAGCCGTGCTGGCATAATCTCCAAACAATTCTCGTCAACATCAGCAGCTCGACCCAGGACACCCCAAAGCTCTCCATCCACTCAGTAGAGAGCTCCAGCATCCGGGCTGCTCAATTGCATCGTGAGACACGGAAAGCGAACCTTTCTTTCAGACACCGTTCTCGTTTTCTGCTCTCTCATACAAAGACGCACATCTCTATTATGGAGTCATCTTTGGGAAGGCACGTGCACGAGAAAGTTGAAACAGACACCGCCAGCGGCGATCTTCAAGCCATTCGAGACCTGTACCAGTCAACCGGTCCCGAAAAGCAACCCAGCCTACTAGCCCACATCGCCGCCCAGGCGGCAGGCAAAGCTCAGCTCGACATATTGAACTGGGTCTTCAGCGAGGGGTTTCGCGTCGCCCCAGGCTCCTTGAACAATGAGTTCTACCATCAAGCCTGCTACGCACAATCCCTTGCCGTCTGGAAGACCCTGGTCAAGAACGGGCTCGATCTGAACGGCCACCACAGCGAAGTCGTCGGCGATGCGCTGAGTCTAGCAGCCTACTACGGCAATGTGGAAATCGCGCGCTTCCTGCTGGAGAACGGACAGGATCCCAACGAGGCGTGGGGCGGGTACGATGACCTGGAGCCCGGCGTGGCCGCGTTAGCTGGCAAGAAGCCGTCAGTGGAGATCCTGTGGTTGATGCTGCAGCATGGATGGCGCCAGGGGAGAAGTGCCGCGCACATTGCCGCGGCGGAGCTGGGTAATATGGAGGCGCTGGAGTTGCTGGTGGAGCATGGGACGGATCTGGAGGAAGCCAGTGGGTGGTGGACGAACTGTGGAATCGTGGAGGCAGAACAATGGGGCACGGCACTGTACCGTGCGGCGTATAAGGGCCAGCGAAAGCCGGTGATGTATCTGCTGGGCAAAGGGGCGAATGTTCACTTTAGAGATGAGATGGGGCGATCGATTCTGTGGGCTGCAAAGCAGGGAGGGAATGAGGAGGTGGTTTTGTTGGTGAAATTAGCTGGTCTGGAGGATGAGTGAGTGACGCTCACAACATGCTAATTGCTGATACGTTCTCAGAACGATGGTATAATCACGGCCTTCTTCAGTATATCTTACCAATGTAGTTCATCTGAAGGTGTTTGACAAAGGCCTTCCTTTGAGGAAACACAGACTTATTCGTCTCCTTGATATGGTAGATCGAGAATGAAAGATTAATTGAGAAGCCAAACGCCACTAGAAGTCGAATTGTTGATCTCTGGAATTTCACTCGCGTGGACGATTCTGCATAGATGTGGAGAGATAGAGAATAAGTTAAACATGCTCGTGCATGGTGGAGCGGTTACGGTTACGGTAGCGAGTGGGCCTGGCGGGGTGTTTGTGGTGCCTGAACCGACTGGCCGCCCAGCCCAGCCCCAGACCCGGACCTATTCCCAGTCCCACTGCAATCCCAGCCTCTTCCAGGTCTTCTCCCACTAAGCTCCCGCTCGTTCCCTTTCTCTTCAGGCCTCAACTCACTCCATCTTCCTTCCTGTTTACCTTGACTCCGGTTACTCTGGTTGACTCCGTTTGACTCTTTTCTCCTCCTAACTCCTCCTAACTCCTCCCATTCCTCCAGATACTTCCTCTCTCTGGTACCTCCATGTCGACAGCACCGCACTCAGGTCCAGGCCTGAAAGATCTCGAGAAAGAATTGACTTGTTCGGTAAGTTTGGTGACATGAACCACTGGAATGCTGCGGGAGAGTTGAAGGGTGTCCTCCCCCCCCCCACCACCACCATGATTCGACGCTCTCCATTCGCCTCCCTTGCGTGCCAGCTCATCTGTCAGAACTATACATAATCTCCATTCTCCTTGGAACGGGACGGAACAGGAAGATCATCGATGGAAAAATATGCAGGAAAGTAATGACACTCAACTCCACCTAGATTTGTACCGACCTTCTCTACCAACCCCTCACCCTCCTCAACTGCCTCCACACCTTCTGCGGCTCGTGCCTTAAGGAGTGGTTCGCCGTACAAGGAACCCGTTCCCGACCGTCTTCGTCCGCCCGCTTCACCTGCCCATCATGCCGAGCTGCCGTGCGCGACACCCGTCCCAATGCGACCGTGACGACATTGTTGGATATGGTCTTGGCGGCCAGTCCCGACCGGGGCAAATCCGCCGCGGAGAAGGAGGAGGTTGCGCAGAGGTATAAGCCGGGCGACTCAGTCTTTCCGTCCACGGATGCGGGTTCAGATGCGGATCGAAGGGTGCTGGAGGAAGTGAGGGTTTTGAGTTTGCAAGACAGTCGGTCGGGATATCGTCAACAACAACAGCAACAGCGCTCGCGACATTCGTCGCGGAGTCGTCATCGGCGGATGGAGGGCACGGGTACCGATTCGGATGAGCGTCGAAGGGAGGAGGATGGTCGGTCTCGACGACGACGGGAGGGCTCTTCACGACGACAACCACGGCGGACGACAGCTGGGGAGGAGGGTCCGGAACGGTCGACAAGGCGGGTGGAACATCAGTCGAGCTTGAGGTCGCTGCTCAGCTTGTCGGATACGGAAACGATGCAAGAGGAGATCTTGCGACAGATCTTTGAGGAGGGGTTGTTGGATGATATCGATCTGGATAACATGGGTCCGTCACAGGAGGAAGAGCTCAGTGAGCGCATTGCGGATGCGTATCGTCGAAGGCATAGGCTACGAGCACGGTCTCAGCAGCAACGGACGGAACCTCGAGAAAACTCGCAGACCCCGTCTTCTCGGCCTCGCGCGCGATCCCAGTCTGTGCAAAGGGCGGAAAATGGTACAGGTGCTGCTGCTATGAGGGATACGCGAGAGTCGAATGGCGGTCCCCCGGTATCGAGACCATATCTTCTGGATCCGCTTGTCGCGCGTGATGGGCATTCGGGCCATCAAAGACGTCTGTCAGACCAAGGGGGAACTAGGACTCGTCGAAGGACGTCGCCTGTACCGGTCGGCGCGGCATCCTCTTCGGAAGTCTCGCTGCGGCCTGCGGCGCGATCGTCAAGTGACATGGTTGCTGATCGACCCCGAAACTCGCAAGCTGGTCGCGTCCGCACAGCGGAGGCTTCAGCAGCATCCCGGTCACGCCGTGCCACTGCATCTGAACAGAACGTTCCCAACATCTGGGTTGAAGGGGCAAGGGAGAGGCAGCTTCGCCCGTCTGGAAGATCGTCGATTGATTCTCCTCGAGTGGCCACGGCTTTGAATCACAGGGGACGCAACGGCTCTTGGCCTTCAAGCCCGGATGAGCCCTCAACAGCGTCGCCTCCAACCAGCTCTTTAGTGGCCGAGGTAGGTGTCGCAGCAAGGCAGGAGCCTCGTTCACGACCTTCATCCTCTCGATCAAACGCGCCTCCCCGTTCTGCGACACTGTACATGGAACCATCAATCAAGTGCGACCGGTGCGATAAGCCCAACATACAGTATGACCTACATAAGAAGTGTCCCACATGTAACGATGGAAACTTCCACCTATGTCTGCGATGCTATCGCACCGGGCGCGGCTGTTTCAATTGGGCTGGCTTCGGAGCGTCCGCAAAAGCGGATCTCGAACGCATTCGCGCATCATCGATCGGTGAGCCTCGATCCCCTGTCGATACATCGCATTTACTCCAGTCTCGCAAGTATCTTCAAGCACCAGAATCTGCTTATCGATCCGACAGAGACGGGCGAATGGTCACCAATGATGACCCCGCGCGAAGATTGCAGACTGGGCTGTTCTGTGACAGCTGCCATTCATCAGCAAACGACTGCCTCTGGAAGTGTAATCAATGCAACGAAGGAGACTGGGGCTTTTGCAACCGCTGCGTCAACCAAGGTCGCTGCTGCACTCACGCCCTGCTTCCCATCTGCCGCATCACCCGCGATGGCCCATTAGCATCGCCAACAGGGGCATTCACAATCGCCCCAAATGGCGCCTCAAACAACTGCAGTGACGCCTCCGGGTTAGGAACTGAGATTTTCAAGATTCTTTCTTTCACCACAAATTGCGACATTTGCACGCACCCGATCTCCGCATCAACGCTCCGCTTCCACTGCCTTGTATGCAATGACGGCGACTACGACATCTGCGCGAATTGCTACCTGCGCCTTGTTGCCACTGGCAAGATTCGCAAGGAGAACGGTCACAATGGCTGGAGGCGCTGCATCAAGGGGCACCGTATGATAGTCGTTGGCTTCGAAGATCACGACGAGGGGCAGCGCCGTGTCATTGTCAGGGATCTAGTAGGCGGATGTGCCTTGAACGACGACCACCTTCAACAGCCGTCATCTTCTCCATTTGCTGTTCCTACTCCTACAAGCATCTACGCGACTGCGTCGACTCCTGGAACTCCCAACTCTCCTTTCCCTCATTACACTACATCATTTTCGTCGTCTGCTGCAACTGGAACAGGGCCAGGAATTGCATCGCCCGAATTCGCACCCGGCGACTGGCTTTGGAAGGAAGGGTCGGAGCGACGCAAAAAGGCCTCCCGTCTTCGTCCCTGGCCACTTGGCGGCGAGCGCGATCGCACCGCCCTCACGTCTCCTCCGTCCTCCGAACCCAGCACCCCAAATACGCCGACATTCGCTGCTCCAGTCCTTCCCACCTCCGCTGTACCGGCATCGGCATCAAGACGCTTTCCTCCTGATGGAGGCGTTGGGCTGATTGTCCATGCTCTGTGGTCGTGGTACCCTGAAGACGGCGTCAAAGATGAACTGATGTTCCCTCGCGGTGCTGAAATCACCGAAGCCGAGAATATCAACGATGACTGGTACTGGGGCTGTTATGCCGGCTTGACGGGGTTGTTTCCGGGCTCGCATGTGCATGTGGTAGATGAGACCGTCTAGTATCGGTAATGGCGATGGCTAGAAGGTCTTGATACAGGTACTCGAGGCAGGTTTACCTGGGGGGTTGTGCTTGAGGGATCGTTTCTTTTCTGTTTTGCATGCTTCTGGTTTTGTTTCTGATTTGTTATGACCGACTGACATGGGCGTGAGACGGGCCATTTCTTACGACGTGCATGAATGATGTAGCATATTATGACGATTATGAATTATGACTTACCTTCGATATCATGAGAATGACTGTCTTATATTGCGCTGATAAGTAGTGTCTAAGTCGAATCAACATCCAGGAACGGTCTATCAAATAAGACTTGGACCAGGGAGATCAATCCAGTCTCTCAATCCGACCCAATCCCACCAGAAGAGAACCGAACCTGAACGCCGAACTCCCACAACCGTCTAGACATCCATCTTCCATCTTTCATCCTTCATGAACACCGGAGGAAGTACCCCCCGGCTCCCTCACCATACTAAACAACTCCGCCTCCGCATCCTCGCGCACCACCACAAACCCCAACCGCTCATACACGGGCACCCCGGCGCGCGTTGAGTCGATATACACGGGCATTCCCGTGCGGTCCGCCAGCTCACACCCCCACCGGACCAACATGGTCGCCGCTCTGCGTCTCCGGTGCTGCGGGTGCGTCACCAACATATCGAGGTCTATGTTTACGGTCAGTAACTTATCATCATCAACATCCCCCTCCCACTCCCCCTCCCCCAAAAACCAACAAGAAAGCAACCCCGGGGAGAAATACAATAATACCCCCCGCTCCTCGGCGCCATAACCTCCCTCCTCACCCGCTCACACCCGCCAAAGAACCGCTTACACAACGCCGCATCCGAGTCCGCATGCCACTCCGGGAACCGGGCGCCGCGGTGGCCCGGATCGAGATCCCACTTCCCGTAGGCGATAATACTGGTGTCATTTTCTGCAGCATGACCGTCGGCGTCCGGTGCGGCAGCGGCAGCGCCACCCGCAGGGCCGAGCCCCGGATCCACCACCTTCAGGTACCGGACCCCGGCCTTCTGCTCCAGATCCTGGCGGTTGGCGGCGGCCCACCAGGCGCGCAGGCCCGGCGTGTCGGGGAACATCTGGCGGTCGGTGGGGGTGGTGAAGCCGGCGTAGAAGAGGTGGGTTAGGGATGGGAGGTCGGGGTCGGTGACGGGGTGGAGTTGGAGGGGTGGGGTTGGGATTGGCATTGTTGGTGCTGGTGCTTTGGTGGCTTGGTGGTTTGGGGATCGGGGGTGGGGGTTGTTGAGTTAGCTGAGGAGGGGAGGGATCTTGTCGTGCTGTGTGCTGTACTGTGTTGTGCTGTGGGGGTTGGTGGTGGTGGTGGTGGTGGTGGTGGTGGTGGTGGCATGTAGTTCTTTTTTAGCGGGAGGACAGATGGATACTTATATCACTTCAAGGTTCTTACTTGTTAACAGCTTTGAACTGTACTCGTGAGAAGATGCTCTTGTGTGCCGATGGATGGAAGAATAAATTAACTTACTACTGGGTGACTTACTGCGTACAGTGCTAGATTTATTAGCTAGCTAGCTTAGTAGCCCGTCGGACTAGCCCGCCTTCATTATCGTCAGCGTCGGCGTCAGCGTCCGTCAGCTTCCAGCCCATTCTCACCCTCACCATCCTCACCACCCCCCTGCTTATCTTTAGATTGAGACTAAGCAATCTGTCGCAGACACTTCAGCTGTCCCGGTCGCGCTTCCAGGGAGAAACCTCACTGATGGGTCTGTGTTCGGATATAAGCCTGAGGCTTAAAACACCTTACTGATGGGAACTTCCTAGGTGATGTGTAGATATAGGCCGAGACTAGTTTGCAGGATGCACTGTTTGTTGAGGACTATTGTGGATTGGGGGCTGTAAGAACCCTTCCATACCAGTGTTCCGTGAACTAGGAACTATTATGCATACAGCCCTTGGGATTGAACTTGGGAGATGTGAACCGCTTCGGTATGATTCAGGGTGCTTACTGGCAATAGTCAGCCCGGGATTTGTCGCTGCAGACTACCGACTTCCCGGCTTTGCAGACAAAAGACCGGAGTTGGAGCAATCGACGAGAAACAGGAAATGTATGCAAAGTCAATGATATCGAAACTGCAGCTCCAGGAAAATTAGTACAGATGTAGATGAACGCTCAATCTCTTTGAAACCCCACCCAACCCCAACCCCAACATCAGTAATTCCCCTCCCGGTCCTTCTCCCAGAACCAATGATACAGATCCTTGTGGGTGCCATCGTCCTCGACATAGTCACCCACCATCTCCGCCGTCTCGTTATTCCCCAGCAGATTGGCCTCCTCGGGCTCCCCCTGTGCGGTCAGGGAGTGCATCACCTCCTCCGCGCCCTGCTTGGTCTTCTCGGCCAAGTCACGAGCCCCCTCCCGCGCGACGTCCGCATACTCCTCGGCCTGTTCGCGGGCGCGTTGGATCAGCTCCTCGGGGCTCGGGTACTTGCGCAGCGCGATCAGCAGCAGGTAATAGCTCTGCACGATGGCCGAGTACACCGCGTCCTTGGCCAGCATGGTGAAACCATGGGAGAAGAAGCCCTTGAGGACCTCCGCCGGTAAACCCGCGTACAGGCCCGCGACGCCTTCCGAGCGAGCAATGTTGATGACATTGCTGACGATGGCCGGCGTGAACGAGATCCCCTCGTCCGTCTCCGCGTTGCCGTTCTCCTTCGCCTGCTCCACACCTGAAGCTTTTTGCGCCGACGACGACAACGAAGGGTCATCGCCCATGACCTGCGCACGGGTCTTAGCCTTGGAGAACGGATACGTCACCGCCGAGGCCGCCGACTTGCTCAGCGCCGCCAGCAAGAACGTGACCGCCGGCGAGAGGGACCTTGATTTCTGCGTCGGATCTCGCCGCCGCCGCCGCGACAGCAGCGCATACTTCAGCACCTCATTCAAGAAGAACGTCAACGACGGATTGAGCGTCAAGATCAACGAGGCCGAATACCCGGACCAGAACCCGCGTAGCCCCTTCTCGGCGCGAATCCGCGCCGCAATCTCCCTCGTACTGCTTCCCACCGACCCTTTCTTACCAGCAGTCTGCTTCCTCGCCACAATATTCGCCAACGGCGTCGTGAACAGCTTCGCAAACGCCCCCGCCACCACCCCGATCACCAACTCATCCAACACCGGCAACACGGTACTCTTCCTCCGCACGCCGCCACCACCACCACCAAATCGAGCCCGGATCCTCCGCTGCCGCAAAACCTCATACGCCAGGAAGAACAAAAACGAGTCGAACACCGACTTGGCGGTATCCTGCGCGAGACCCGTATAGAAGCTCCCCAGTCCCCCTTCCTGCGCGTAGATCTTGCGGGCGGCGTCGATGACACCGGCGTAGCCACCATCATCATCATCGTCTCCAGCATTTAGGTCTTTCGACTTCGCCTTCTTCCCATTTTCTTGGTCTTGCTGGTTTGGGCGTTTCGTCTGCTGCGTCTGCAGCCGCGCGACGATCAGACTCAGCGGATACGTCGCCACATTGCTCAGGGCCGCGCCGATGGCGCCGGCCAGGGCGTTGCCCAGCGCCGGCAGAGCGGGGCCCCGCAGCGCCGCCTGCTTCCAGTCTTGATCCTGGGGTTGGGGTCGGCGAGGCTGTTCGTAGCGGTGGTAGAGTTGGTAGGAGTCCTAGATGTTTGAATGACGCTTAAGTTAGCGCTTGCTATCAGGTGTGGTGAACCATTTCCCAAGTGATGCGTAGGCCGCGTTTGGAGTCATATAAGAGAGTCAACGGGGAAAGGGGGTAACGTACCAGCTCCGCCTCATAGGACATCTTGTATTCTGACATTGTTCATCACGGTGTATACCTGGGGCTAGATTGGTCGATTGCTTTTGGGAGAAGGTAGTCGCGTCAGGACATGGGGCGGTCTGTTTGGGAGATCTTGGTCTTCTAGTATGTTTGCGTTGTGGTGATGAATGGAAAGCGCAGTCTGGCTCAAAGATACTTGATAATTAAGAAAAATCAGGAGATAAGGTGGAGGAGTACCAGTCGACGGTGCATCGTTCCACTTTGTTCTAGTAGCCCATCCATCAAACGGCATGGTGTGATGACCGAGGTTGATTGACCCGAAAGGGAGAGGACGGGAGGGGGGCCGGGGCCCATTACATCATCGCCCCGGGGCGGGTCGTGCGACTCTCACTCTGGAGCATGTGATTCTGTCCCGTCCGTCCCTCTACTGCATAGTAACTCTGCTAAAGCACCGTGAGATCACAGAGAGTCGGAATTTACGCATGGGAGTGACCGACAACCCGGCAATCAGACTGATTGCCATTAATCTGGGAATCAATAGGAAGACACGTCACAGGCTGATGGAAGTTCTTCATTCATCTATCCACCCAAAAAATGCTTGACGCGACCGATCTACACGCAGACAACGAGATCGACAACTTTGGGTGCTGCAGCTCATATAGAAAACTCCCAAGCCAGAATCCACCGACCTGGTAAAAAAAAAGGAAAACAGGAGGAAATTAGAAACAGATGATATTAACGACCAATGCCCGACCAGATCCTGAAACCCCGTAACCCATTGCATCAAGCGAAAAGCATCCCAAGCAAAAGAAGACCGAAGACAAATTTGTCGTCTCTCGTGATCGTCGCATTTCATCCATCCATCCATTTCATGAACCCATCCTCCAGTTGTACTCCGAAGATTGGCGCATGGCGACAGAAAAAGAGAATACGTCGTGTTGGCGAGCCAATTGATGGGCAAGCGATGGAGAATAAGGTGAACAGACGAGATGATGTGACGATAGAGAGATCGAAGCAGAACAGACGGCGTTTAACCACCGAAACCGTAGAGGGTACGGCCCTGGCGCTTGAGGGCGTACACAACGTCCAGCGAGGTGACGGTCTTGCGCTTGGCGTGTTCGGTGTAGGTGACGGCATCACGGATGACCGACTCGAGGAAGGACTTCAGAACACCACGGGTCTCCTCGTAGATCATGGCGGAAATACGCTTGACACCACCACGGCGGGCGAGACGGCGGATGGCGGGCTTGGTGATACCCTGGATGTTGTCACGCAAAATCTTACGGTGACGCTTGGCACCACCCTTGCCGAGACCCTTTCCTCCTTTGCCACCTGTTGATTGAAGAGCGGTTAGTATTTGGTAGCAAAGATAAGAGAGCTTGAGCTTGAGATAGAGTGGCGAAGTGAGGGACGGAGCGTCAGGCAGGGCTGCGATCACGTGCGGTCGGAGCAGGGTGCTGCGAAGCAGCCTCATCCAGCCACAGCAGACGGGCAACCCACGTAACAATTCGCGTAACAGCAACACGATAAACAGAAAGGGAAAGAAAATAATAGAAGATTACTTACGTCCAGTCATCTTGGCAAAATGTGCGTAAAAATCGAGATGGATGAGTGAAGAAAAATGATAAAACGCGGGGTGGAAGATGGATGGATGGTCGACGTGACGCGTAGCGGGCCAGAGAAAATCAGAGGGTGTAAGAAAGGGGGGAAAGGAGAAGAGAAACGGTTTAAATAGGTTTGCGGAGTGGGCGGCAAGCGAGAGCGTGATTTTGAGTGACTAAGCGTCAAAGGGTGATCTGGGAAGGATCAAAATGGAATGGAAACGGCTGATTGGTGGGTTGCGGCTGAAAAAAAGGGCGTTATGAACGGCCACTTTGGAGACGGGTGAAAGGGCACTGGGCACTGCAGCTGGCAGCCCTGGGAAAGGTACATACAGTAGGGTATGGCTGCCAACGCGTCCGCCTGGAGCCGCCTTCCCGCTGCGGGTACGCCGGTCACGTGCCCCCTGCCCCTCTTCCCCAACTCAAGGCCTGGACCACGCACCCATGAACTTCAAAGTTGCTTGTATACACTGAAGAAAGGAAAGAAGAACTCACAGATCTAGCACCATCCTATTTTCCATTGACAACTGGCCTAGCACTGGCTACAACATGCAAAACTATTATCCTACATCTACATCTACATCTACTCGTAACCTTCATGTGCAAAGTGAAGATGTTCTGTGATTCACCCAGTCAGGCTTCAGACTGCATCCGGACATCCCAAAAACTCCTCTCGTCAAGTGACACATTAAATAACGACAAGCCATCTTTGCCGGCCCCACCCACAATAGAACATGTACGAACGCTGGCAGAGGCAGGAGGAACAAAATGCTGAGCACGAAGAAGCAGATAAGGCCGATGCAGATCGACTTTTTTAAACAAACGCCTTCTGAATCTCACGGACATACAAGTAATCAACAAACAACAAGTGATCTGAACAGAGTTGGGACAGTCGAGGAGAAACGATAAAAGCCATAAGGTCATAATAGTCATCGTAGTGAACCACTACTTGGTTAAATGTAAATTAATAAACAGGATAACTTGTCCGGCATCATCCCGGATTCTCGCGGTTTATTACACATCGCAAAGAATCCGGGGCCTGACGCCCCAGACCGCGTATCCGAGAAATATACCGAGAGCCAAAGGGCGGCTGAACCCTGACTGCTCGCGCTGAAAATTTGCCAAACAGTTTTGCAAATGTGTCTGTGGCACGCGCATCTGATTGCGGAAAAGTAGAATGACGTCGTCGAGATAATCGGACCGGAGGTGGAAGAAGTCGCATGTAACAAGGCGATGCCTGCCCATCCAAACAAGCATCGTATCGTCCGGTTACAAAGTCTGAGATATGTATCGACATTCAATGGAGGAAGAGGACGGTTTCGGGAGGATGGGGGTTCTTGGTTCATCCTTGGATAATTGCTGGGGTGTTGGTTTCTTTGAGGAAATTATTCTGAATGTAGGGGAATCCGATGTGACTAGGGGAGGAAGTTCGTGAATCGGCACCATATGCCGCCTCGATGTGAGGTGACGAGCATGGAGAACCTGCGCTGGAACTGCTGCTGGAGCTTGTTCGGCTTGCAGCAAAGTCCTTGACGGCCGTGGACTCGTTGCCGTCCGTCGAGAAGTTAGGCGAGCCGAAGAAACAATACTTATCCACCAGCTCCTTATATACGGAGGACTCGCGATGTGGTTTGCTCGATACTAGGGTGGAGGGTTTGTGACTGGACACAGAACTTGTTTGATGGCCATTGCCGTTTGCATGGCTGGAGACGTTATCACGAGGACTCATCCGCTTCTCTGAAGTGTGCTGATGATGACCATGCGGCGAGGGGTTGGATTTGGCGCGGGCAGCCAAGGTTGTTCGGTCATGCGTCGGTTTGGTCTTCATAGCCGCCGTCAATGATGCCTCAAAGTCATAGCGGTTGCCAAAAACCTGATGATTCTGCTTATCACGACGAATGGGAGCAGCAACCTCAACATCATGCGGCTCATCATCACACAATTGAGTTTCCTTGGCGGGCTTGGGTGAGTTGCCGAAAGATATATACTTATCCATCTCGGAAAAGTTGTCAAACGACGGAGGCATCGAATGGGGGCGAGTGGTGGACACCACAAAGCTCCTGCTGCGAGGCAACGCGGTGCGAGGCTTCGTTGGCTGGGGGTTCGTCTGCCCGACCTTCGGTTTGGTGATCTTCGTGAAATTGACTTGAAAGTTCTTGTGGTGGTTGTTGTCCCAATACTCTTGGCCTTCGACATTGTAGCGTATGCACACAAACATCGTCTTCTTTTCAAGGTTTGTCTGATCATTCAGCTTGATATTAAATGAGAACCTGTCATAAGCATCGTGGGCATGCTCCCGTCGAGATTGGTTGTTGTACTCTGCGGTTACTTCTGATACCGTTTTCCAATGATCCAGGGTGAAACGAGCCGCAACATGTTTGTGAAAGGCCAAGTTGGCAACAGCCACAACACCGATCAGGGTATGCTTGTCAGGAGAGAGATATAGACTTTCCAGGCGGACACGCTGATGGGCGCGGGAGGAGACATCAGTAGGGAAGTTGTTGAGCGTGATCTCCCATTCCGAAGTGCTGTCATGAGGTATGTGACGGAAAGGAAACTCCCCGGCAGCATCATAGTCGTCGACAGGAGATGTGTCAGCACTGACAGCCTGGGGTTTGTCCAGCTGCAGAAAGTGTCGGATGTGTTCCAATTGAGCATCGAAGTGCACAGCCTTGGAAAATGTCGGCGTTCCCGGCATACTGGACGGACGCCGTCGAGCCGAAGCTGGACGAAGAGCGGGCCGAACGAGCTCTCCTGACTTCTTGCGTACCATTGGGTGCTTCACACGAGGTTCGTCATCCCGATCACTTTCTTCCGGGGAGGTAGTTAAGACTTCATCTTGCTTGTGGTCAACTAAAGACTCGGTCGCCGAACGTGAATGAGAGATCTTGCGAGCTTCTCGAGAAAGAGGCGGCCGCATATGTTTCACGGAGTCGCCGGTTGATGCAGCCATGCTTGAAGACGACGTATCTTCATCAACCGGTCTCTCCGGTGAGGACATCCTTCTTTGCTCAATCGACCTCACGGCTGCCTCTAATTTCTCCAGTTGCAGCTCGCCCTGCGGTCGATATGATGTCTCTTCATCACTGGAGTTAGGAGCAGAATCAGGAGGAGAGATCAGGGCCCCTGGAGGAATGACCGCGTCACTCAAGGGAGGAGGAGACTTTCGAATACTCGACTGGGAGTAGCTGACATGGTCTGGTTTTGACGAGTGATCTGGCTCAGGGAAGACGAAGGCTTTGCTATTGGAAGGGCTCCTCCGATGCCTCCGTACATAAGACGTCGAGGAGTAGGAGCGAGGTAGGTGTGGACGGGGAGGGTGTGAAGAGACCACGGTGGGCGAGTTGGGACAGGAATTGGAGGTGAGTGGAGAGTGTTCAATGTGCTGCGCGGAAGGCGTCGTCTTCAACGGCGCAGTGTAGGGCATCCGGCCGACCTTGTGTGATGCAACACAGAACGGGGGGGGGTGGATAGTGAATTGGTGAGAATCCTCCAGAAGCGAGGTGAGTTGCGAGAGAAAGAACGCCTGTCTTTGATCAAGAGACTAGAGGTCCGGGGATATGGCGTCTTTGAAAGTGGTCTTATCTTCCAGTCAGTTCCGAGCATCCAAGTTGGAAACGCAGCGTGAGATAGTGGAGCAGGAGGGACAGAAGCTTCGACCCGCGTCAGGACGAGGGAAATAAGTGGGAAGGAAAGATAGTTGAGTGAGTTGATGACAGAGCTGGGCGTGCAGCGAAAAGTGGAGGAAGAGTGGTGTGACTGGCGACGTTCCAGTGGGTGCCGATAAGTAGAAGGAGCGTTGGAGGCAAAGGCTTGGTGCGGAGGGCAGATGCAGCAAACAAGGTGTTACGACACATAACAGGATCCCAGGCAGTGGTACGAATTGAGAACGAAGCGATTGCGACCAAACAAATCACCGGGGATACATCTTGAAATCTCTAATTGCGCGAGGGAGGAGGGAGAGAGGAAAGAGGTTGCCATTGGAAGTGAGAGGCGACGCAGACAGGCGGAGGAGGCTGGAGATTCGGTTCTGTCAAGCACGTACTTACCTTGGAGATGCGACATCAGTTTGATTGCGACATTGATGAGATTGACGTTGAAAGAAACAAGACAGCAACCGCCAGGGATATAATTGATCGGAAGTAAAAACGTGGAATGGAAGAAGAGGAGGAGGATGTCAGAAGAAAAGAAGAAAAGAAGCAGAATAATAAGAAGAACGGAATTCGGGTTTGGTTGGTTGGGTGGGTTGGTTGAAGGCGAACCGGGATTGAAGTAGATACAAAGAAGTAAATCGGGATGGAGGGGAGGAAGGGAGGGGGAGGGAGAACGGAGGACCAGGATTCGAAGGCGGGCTTGTCGGAGAAGGATGGGGAAGGAAATGGGAAAATGGAGTGAGTATATGAAAGATGACAGGCCCAGGGCGGAGTGGGAAATGGAGTGAGCCGCAGTTGACGGTCGGTATAGAGAGAAGATAGTCGAAGAAGATTAAGAATAATAAGAAGATTCAGACTCAGAAAGAGAGAGCGTTGAAAAAAAAAAATAAAACAAAAAAGAGGATTTAATTACATGTCTGAAAATAAATTAAAATATCCGGAGAGTCAAAAATAAGGATAATAAAAATAATAAATGAATATTTATTATTTAGAGAGAAAAATAAATGTCCCACCCACCCCAGCAAAAGAGATTCCTAATCAGAAAAGCTCGACATAATTCAGGAATGATATTGATAAGGGAAGGAGGAGCTCGGACGTTGTTGCAACTTGCAGCAGAGCAGGTAGGCAAGCAGAAGAAGAAGTCGAAGAACGAAGCCGCCGCCGCCCAGGCAAGGAAATGGAAAATTCGGTACCTAGTACGGTCTCGTTCGTCTCGTTCTGCAATGGATGTCTCTCTTTCGCTCGTTCATTCACCCATCGCCCACTGCCCACTGCCAGCCAGGGAGGGGCAAAAAACTAAAGCGGGCAGTAGATGAAGCGGGTCCGTTCTTTCAGACTGCATCGACTGCATCGAGTAGTTGCTTCGTAGATTTCCTTCTTCCATCGCTCCAGATTCAATTTTGACTTCGAGATCTCCGAAAGCAACAGATGTCTAGCCCCTCATCTCTTCCTCCTGGTGTGTCTGTCTCTCTGTTCTTACCCCTCCTGGAGCAAACTGTAATATGAAATGACTACTTGAATTGGTTAATCTATGAAGATGAAGGCGAAAACGGGTGGTGACATGACAGGGGCAGAAAGCGATAACAGAGTGGGATCGAAGCTACAAGTCGGTACCTTGGACTACCAAGTTGCCGCCGTACCCGGAGCGGGAGCGAGAAGATGAGAGGATGATGATGATGAAGGTGGCCGTGGTATTAGTGGTAAATACGAGTGCTGGGATGCTACTAACCAACTTAAAATAGGCGATCGAACGGTCTGGGACTGGGGACGATCCCCAACTGTCCAGTCAATGCGTTCCGGCCTGGTGGATCCCATGGATATCGGTACGTCCACTGTCGTATGTCCGTACGCATGGAAGGGAGGGAGGGAGGGAGAGAGTAGGTAGTGTAGTGAAGGGATCAAGAAAAAATTAGTAAAGAAAAAAAAAAAAAGAAAAAAAAAAGAACCAAAAAAAAACCTTGGAAAATGCAAAAAAGAGTAAGATTGATTGATTGTATGATGGCAGTAGGATTGTAAGACGGTCGGTCGGTCGGTCGGTCTCTAAACAAACTACGAGTAGTCTACAGTGCTACACTCTCATTCAACCACTCACAAACTCCCTCTCCCTCTCTACGGGTATACCTTGGCCTGCCTTGTCCTGCCCGGGTTCCTTCGCCTCCCGATCGCATTCCCTATCCCTTCGGTACCCGGATGGCACCATGACAATCAGGGATTATCAATAATGATCTCCTTCAATCCTCGTTCGGTTTGACATCT
The DNA here is from genome assembly GCF_003184825.1 of Aspergillus fijiensis CBS 313.89. Taxonomy (NCBI): domain Eukaryota; kingdom Fungi; phylum Ascomycota; class Eurotiomycetes; order Eurotiales; family Aspergillaceae; genus Aspergillus; species Aspergillus fijiensis. Next base: position 53,109 of record NW_024468997.1, on the reverse strand, counting down.
TGAACACCCCTCCCTTCCTTATCCCCGTCATTTCCTCCCCATCTTAAGATAGATTTTCCCTAGTTCCTCACGTTTGCGCCATCGGGAACCCTAATCGCACATCATCACCACAACTATGGTTATCATGACTATCACTGATATCAAAGCACTTCACCACATGTGGCTGGAGTGGGGGACAGGTGATCTTCAAGGCTGCATGGCCGGAGTATTCTAGTTAGTCTCTTCTAGTCTCTCATATCTAGGTTGTTGTTCATTGGAGGTATGTGTGTAACGATTTAGGTAGGTCCTACTCTAGTCCGGTCGGAGAAGGTATGATGTACGTGCTAGTCCAGAAGAATGTCGAATTTCAAGGCATGGCTGCATCGCTTCCGAGGGCTTCCATGATGTCGGTCACCATACCGAAACGGTCCTTTCTTTATCGGTCTCAGATTACGACACCAACCTAGAATGATGACGATGATGATGAGTACGATTTTAATGGTGATGATGATGATGATAAAAGACGAAGAACCTCTTCTTGACCATTCGGAAATGGTGATAAGTTCACACCTGTCCCCAGTCCCATGGAATCGGTTATCTCGATCGATAAGAGAACTCGGGGTGTCGTGTCTGATCGACCTATGCAAGGACTCACGTTCTCCCACCCGACCGTGTCTCGAGAGAGTCTGAGAGCCAGCCAGCCGAGCGACCAAGCGAAGCGATCGATGGACTGTTAGACTGTTACTGCTGCTGCCGGTGGTGTTGCTAACTCAAAAGACCCTCCCGATCAAACCATGTCATGGTACAGCCCGCCTTGACCCGATAAATTGTGCGCAGCCGTAGGCAGCATGTCGTAGTACAGTACATAGTTACATAGTGTTAGAGACGAGAGAAGGTTAAGGGCTATTTACGTATCAGTAACCATGGTTGAGTCTCCACCCCCAGTGTTCTTCCTCCATTCCCGTCCTTCCTCCACCCCTCCTCCGGGCCTTTTTTTTTTCTCTTTCTTCTCGGTCTTCTCTTATGCCTACCTAACTTACATGTTCAGGGGCTTCCAGGCTCTTGGTTAGCGCCGGTCTAAAAGTCGCCACCGCCCAACCAGCGGTTCCGGAAGTGTCTGTTGAAGGTCTAGAGGGCAAAAAATGTTGGGGAGCGTTAGAAATGCTGCCCACACTAAAAGTCTGTGTTCGATGTATATTAGACTCCTCCCATCGCTGGTGTCGACCATCTGCCAATCACGGACAGTATCTTACAGCTTCATCTGGCCGGACAGCTTCCCTCAGTATCATTGATTGATGAAGCGCTTTGCTAAAAGTTCCCACTTCCATGTATACTCGGCCCTGCCTCCTGGCTTGTCGGGTTCCCAGCCTTGGAACAGTGACCCCAGCTTCCGGCCGGTGGTTCCCGTATGGCGTAAGTACCGATGGTCGAGTGGCCCCTCCGTCAATTGGAATGAAGTGTCTTCATTTTTTATTTCCACATTGAGGGGGGGGGAAGCTGATCAGCGTGGGATTTTACAATTTGGGATACTGAAGCGAAAACATCTACAGACCTAGACGCAGATGTGTGATGGACGAGAGAAGCAAGCAAAGTTTACAGGCGTGGGAGATCCACCAAGATACAGCTGCTGGAGCTGCACGTCTAGAGTAGCAGAGGCACGCACAGTACTTAGCTAGATTACGATACAGAGAGTATATATGATATATCCCCTTTTCGGGTGTGGTTTTGCTTATTCTTCTGGTCTCGAAGAGTTGGAGACATGTATGAGAGTGAGTATCTTCTCCTCGGACTTCGGAGCCTAGATGACTTTTCTACTCAAGTACATTTCAAGTGGGGTGCCCACTGAGGGGGGTTACCCACCCGTTAAGCTGGAGTGGTTAAATTTGATTGATGTGCTAAGCACTAGCGTCGTTCGGGCCAACGACTGGTTTTCCAAGGAAATTCCCGGACTATGACATCAGTACCCTGCACCTGCTGGAGCACTGTTTGCCGGGTCGAAGGTCGAGACGCATTCTTGGTGGTGTCAGGTCTCCAGTCGTCACGTTCAAAAAATTTTCTGGAGTCTGCACAGACCATGAGGGGAGTTGCGAATTCCACTGTCCTCTGTGCTGCGTTGGTCTGGCCTACCAGATTGGCCGACTGCTCTGCAACCGAGAGCCGAGACACAAACAGAGCATGCGTGGAGTATGGAGCCTGGAGCCTGGAGATGAACGTTTGCTTCCGTTGTCGGGCAATGACCCTTTTAAAAGTCTCGAAGGCCCTCTCCATGACATATTTCTTGGCACTAGAGGCTCATCATCGATATGAATGATATGACTGATAACCAGTCATGATAACCACGATCGGGCGATGATGCTATCCCATCATTGCGGGATCGGACTACGCACAGGACCACCACTTTCGCCACCCAATTGAACAATCTGACACCTTAAATCAAAGACTTCATCTTCGCTCAAACTACACGGTACCTCTACATATTCTTATCAACCCATCCGAGGAGTTTGTAGCAATGGTGCGATGTGCCGCATGTAGATTTTGCTCATTGATCCAATAAGACTCGAGAAAAATAAGGTATCTCGAATATCATGCAATTCCTGTTTCCAAGTAGGGTTTTGTGTGTAACTGGTTGTAATGTCCAGACCTCTTTTTTCATTAATTAACCTTCTCGCTAAAATCGGAAGCTGAGGTGAAGGGCTTCCGCCCCCATCAGGATAGGCCGGGGATCTGGCTCAGTCTCCCCAAAATAGGTAGGTATATCGTTCACAGTGGACTACACCAACCACCACAGCCACTTTTCCAAAACACGGATAACCCAGAGCGAGATCGTTCAGCTGTACCTGTCGCTCTACCTTCATTTTCTCGTTCTGTTCTGAAGGGGGTCTCCGTCTCGGGCGGGCGCTTGTCTCACCCACCCCCATGCCCCATGCCGGTCTTATCTTGTCTCGACTCACCGCACGACAGGGCGCCTCTGGCCCCCCGGTCGGTCTCCTCCTCTATTGCGCGACTCCGCAACTCAATTCGCTCCTACTCAGAACATCATGTCTAAATTGCCACAAGCCACGGCGGAGACTCAGCATCTCTCTCATCCATTGACGGGACAGCAATTTCATCTGGGCTGTTTGACAGGCGGGCTAACCAAGCCGACTGGACTGTACATAGCGACCAGACCGACCAGACCGTTCCTGCTGCATGGGGGGCGACATGAGAACGAGATATCTACTGTTTCTAATGCAACTCTGGTCTCTTGGCACTTCCCGGAGCGCGATCGACCTTCCCGCAAGGACCTCTCCGAGCTTATGAGGTTGGCTTAGAGACACCTAATTTGTTTGCGCCTTGCACATTCCTGCAGATCCAGAAGCATACTAATTTTCTAGCATTCAAGCCATCCGCTGCGTCGCTGCTCAATCTAGCCCCAATACTCACACCGCGCTGACCGTCTGTCTCACGCAGGACAGAGAGAAACAAAATCGAATCCCTGTTCCTCCCATAAGGTGGCCAAAAGGGTATGGAAAGGGGGCGCCATCCCGACTTTTCTTCAGCGCGGAGGGAAGCAGATCAACCTGCAGATAGAGGATGTAACTGTTATCTCGTGTTTTTTTCCCGAGCACAACATACAATGCCTTTCTTACCGGAGCCTTCTGGTGGGTTTTCACTGCAATTGACGTGCATCACACTAAATGCCCACTCAGACGCCGTCCGAGACGCGAAACCCCCAAGCCCCCAAGCCCCCTGAAACTAGCAGAGTTTGAGCACTGACATTGATTATAGACCCTAGCTTTCCCCTCTTTCTTAACCTTCGTCGTGCTAAAAGTCTGCTAGTACTGCTAGTACTGTGGCAGCTCTGCTACAGTTGGCACTACGGCGGGTGGTCGAGCGCCCTGGCGGAAAGGCGGCGCCGAGTAGCACCACCGTAATTCGCTGATCGGCCCCTACCGCCACGTTCGAGCCCTGGCGTCTTTTAGTCTTTAGTCTCCGACTTCCTTCTCCTCTTTTCTCCTCCTGCTCCCAGCCCTGTCAAAGTACGGGCGTCCCCAAAATCAACGAATTTAACTTTTTTGCGTCAAAGCTTACGAAACTCTCCGCACTAGGCGGTCAACAAAGTCTGTCAACTTCCTCTGCTCGTATCTAGAGCTTGTCCCGTGAGATCAGATTGGCTACCCGCGGCCAGGGTATAGCATGACAGAAGTGGAATCCAGCCCATTGCGTCCAGCACAGGATATCTTATCTTCCTTGTCAGCGGAATGTTGGTGGAGGACTAGCAGCAGCAGCACGCGATACAGCTTCAGTTTGATCCGATAACCGACGTGGTCTCGACCTCCCCGTTGCGTCGCAAGCTCCAATGCTTTGCATGCAAGCTAGGAATTTGTGGAGATACTGTCCCGCACGACTGTCTTCCGAGCAGCGTATGAAGCTGGGGACCCCATGGGGGATCTGTCTCCGTGTTCTGTTGAGCTGCGCTGCCCTCGTTGAATGAATCCCTTGAGGCAATCAGGGTGACCGATTGGTTGTTCTCCTCATTCTCTCGCCGAACTGACGCAGTGACGGCTATGCTGTGTATCGTGATGCAGGAACTATTGCGTGCTGTTGGTTCTGACCGGCTATTGAGCTTCACGAGCCTTGCGATGAACTTTCGGACTCGGCCGTGTTTGTTTGCTCCTAGAGATAGGCGGGGTTCCTTAGGCGATTTTCATTACCCGACAACCGCAGCTCTCGCTGAATGAGCAGCTTTGGCCGGACGCGAGTAATGGGTTGCATGGTAGAGCGGAGTTTTGAATTTGTGTAGTCGTGGACCACATGATTGTTGATCACTGGGGTACAGGAAGGAGTCCGTGTCCGTAGGATCAATCGCGCGGTGACAGACATCGTTCGTCGGGCTACAAACCCAGGAACTATAGGCCTGCGGGGGTCGTACGGGACTTCTCGGAGTGATAGCGAGGATGGACAGGCCCGTGCGTGGTAGTTGACCCCGGATGCGTGGTAATTACCCCATATCACTCTAGCTCAATAATGCCCAAGGCTGGCAACTGCCGCCATAACCCACTGACACCAGAACGCTTATCAGCTCGATCTGAGCATGGACCAGAGTTCTGTCCCCGTGATCTGCGTTCCAAGGAGTTCCGGTCAGAGTCACACAGGTGGTTAACGCGTCTACCATATTGATGTTTGCGGAGAATGATCTTCTGGGCGAAGTTTGTTTGCTCAGTTGTAAGATAACGCGATCATCAACATGATATGGCCGATGAGTTCTGATCTCGAGGGCAGCTGAACCCACGTATGCAAGATAAGGGCGGGCAGTAGACCCTCATTTGGAAGTTCACCGTGGGTTTGATGCAGGCAATGGATACCTCGGGCATTATTCTCGAAAGCTTGTAAATCACTCTATCCCGTTGATCTTTGATCATGGTGGCACAGCGTGCTACCGTTATGCTACTGAGACCCTTGCTACTTCAATCAGTTATCCGCGATGGCCACGGAAGAAATTCTGCGGTGTCAGTGTCCGTCGAAGAAGGAGTCGTGAAGATAGAGCTGACCTTCTTTCGCATTCCGTTCTTCCTTTCTACGAATGGTTAGATGCCCGATCTTGGCCTAATGATTCAACTTTGGTAGCCCTTCTGGTGGTTAGACTCTTGCTTTGGATTGAGAGAGAGTTTGCAAGCCTACTAGGCAGTCGTTGCCTCAGGCCACTCGCTCTTTGCCCGTGGTCACTGCAAGAGATAGCAGGCTTCAACTATATCTCCATTGCAAAGCTTTGATTGTGTCCTGTTAAGCTCCATGCATACAATCTGGGGTTGAAGTCCATCTTTACTTAGTCTACGTCCGCCATGCAGTAGATAATGCGGAGAAGATCTCCGCAGCTTCATTGTGTGCGTCAATGTGATATGTCTGTAGAAGCAATGTACTGTAGAAAGTGTACTGTACTGTACTGTTCTGTTGCCGGGCCAGCAGCTTGGTTGCAGTATGGTACAGTATGACGTCATTATCTTATCTCTCCACCCATTCTGCCGCCTTCCACCGCGAATACCCACAGCAGTGGGCTTGTCACGTGGTACTGTCGTCATTTTCCAATTGTTTGCACCGAAAGTGCATGACTTCCGCTTTCCTCATTCTTCATTCTCCACATTCCCAGACCAAGTTGTGGTTGACCCCTTGGATCTGATCACTCGCTTAACAGCCCACCCCCACACCCACAGGTGAGGAGGGAACGAGACCGGATAGAGGGGGATCCGCGGAGAAGACAGAAAGATGCAGTAGACTGAAGCCTTCCTGGACAGAGAGGCTGTCACAAACACGGATCAGTCGGAAGGGCAGATCGATGTTTGAGAAACGACTGTTTACGCTCAGCAGCAATGCAATCTAACGCACGTTATACACCTATTAACCACATTAGCCAGCAGCAAATAACCCCGGTGTTGACCATCAGCACAGCAACTGACGATACAACAAGGGATGGGCGTGCATATCCGACCAACCGCAATCTGCAAACGCACCGCGCCAGTACACATGACAGCTATACCCTCATGCAACAGACATCCAAGCCGTCCGTCCTGTCCTGTCCACCCCGCTCCAAAAACTTCAATCTCATTGATCTCGGGCATTCAGACTCTCAACCTCGACCCGGAGGAGAGTGTCCCATTAGCGCGGGCTTCATCCTTCCGCCACGCAAGCCTGGACGGTAAGGCCACTGGACCGGGGGTCCCGTCGAGCACAGACACCACTTCTTGACTAGCAGGGAAGAGAGAAACGCCTAGGTTAGCAAAGTGACAAACATGCCATACACATTGTCTGAGCGCGCAAAACCCCTCCTCCCCCTGCTGTGTGTGAGTTTCAGTCCGACTTATCGCCAGCCGACCGTGTTTCCCCTCTTTCTTTTACTCCTTAATGGGAAACGTTGAGCGTCGCGGTCCGCGAATGTGGGGTGCGCAGCTATAGCAGCCTTCCGTTAAGATGGCCGTACAGGATGGCTTCGATCCGTCCCCTCCGCACTGCAATATCACGACATACAGCTTTTCCCTCTCTCTCGCACTTTTACTGGGTCCCAACCGCCCTAGCCTCGAGCTAGTCACTTGACAAGAGCACAGCCTTTGCGGGGTACAGACACCCTGGAGCACATCATATACGCAACAGTATGGCCCCTGGTCTGCCAACTCATGCTCTCTGCCTGCGTCTAGTCGCTTACCCTCAGTCGCGACAACGCCATTACGGGAGTCTATACCATACTATGGCCAATTATACAAGTATCCACAGCTATATGGGCACCCTTGGCGCTTCTTCACCCTGTCATGGCTTAACAGCCACCATGCTATTGTCAACATGACCATCGGAATTTCTCATTTGAACAATCTTGCAGGCAAGTCGCCTGTCACAAAGATCATTCAGCACTCGTTCTTTTCTTCCAGAACGGCGCAGGAGGTTATCTCCGTCTCATGGGGTACGCCATTCAATCCCAGTGTGGACGCTACATCAGGCTACCAAGCCAGACAACACATTGAACTTCAAACCACGGACGCAGCAAAGGTGCATCAAACCTTCTTCCTAGGCCTCTTGGCAGTCTCTAGCCAATGCTTACAAACCTCCAACCAACCAACCAACCCGACCCGTAAGCACATATCGGTATAGACGCCTCCACCGTGACTTTCCCAACCTGCGCCGTCTGGGTCCATCCCGAAGTCCACTTCCCAAACGTTGTATGTTTCTCCTTGCCACAGCCACCTCTCCTTCCCCGCCTCGTGAAGTAGTCCTATTCAGATAGAGCATCACCTCGTGCAGGGGCTCGCCACTGACATGAGACAATACAAACGCCCTACGTTTACGACAGTACAACGCCTCCACAATGGGAATGTATCCCTACCCGCTGATCGAGTGGTGGCAATGGACCACGGGCGACCCTTCCAAACGCCGCCCCTTGATGCGCCTACCCGCCGTCCAGATGTCAATAGAACCAGTAGAACCCCCTCCGAGATGGACAATCCCGACAATCCTTGAGCAAGCCAGAACCCTCTGTAGAACAAGAGAGGCAAATCATTTTTGAGCGGCAAAAGGAGTACATGTTGTACCATCTAGAATTAGAAGAAGAGACCCTCGAGTACATCCATATACATCGATGCCCTAGAAGACAGACAGACCAAAGAGGCGAGTCCCATCACTTTTTTAAAATAGATTCACCCCTGTAAGCCACTCAGTACAGTAAACCTCGCCGCCTCCGCCTCTACCTTTCCATTATATTCTTTCAAACTAGCCAGTTACTCTAGCCTAGTAGTATACCAAACCCAACCAGCCTGAGGCAAAAACAATCCCTTCGCCCCTTTGCCTCTGCTGCACAGACGCACAATCTCCTAAATCAGTCATGACACTCACCTCTCCTGATATCATCCTACACAGCTTTGTTTACATTCTTCAGCTAGATAGACATCATACTTAGAGCTGTTGATATCATCCTCTGCACCATCGATATCATTCCCCCTACTTCTCTCCCTCGCCCCCAGAAAACAAAGTTATGCTGTGGCGCCCACCTCGCCTCGCCTCGCCTCGCTTCGTTTCGAACATTCCAGATATTCCGTTCTTGTCAGTGTGTGTGTGGGTGTGGGTGTGCAGTAAAATGTCTTCACATCCTGCGAGATGATGCAAGTTCCGTGGCGCTGGCTGCGGTCTGGACGCGCGGGATATGCAGTGGGCAGAGGGCGAGAATCCCAGGGAAGCAAGAGCATATGTTCTGTACTGTGAGTCGTGATAGTACAGTGGGACTGGGACTGGGACTGGGACTGTACACTAGGTAAGGTTCGTAGAGCAGCGTACAGTAGTGCTCACTTAGGCTTGGGGTTCCCCTTCCCCTTCCCCTTCCCTTGGGGTGGGGTGGGTTGGTTCTGTCGCTGTTCGCAAGGTGCTAGGGTGCGAGACATCGACACCGGCATCGACATCGACGTCGACACAGAGAAGAGAAATTGAAGCAGAAGTGAAAAGCAAGTGCCACTGTGAGGCGGTCTGCCCTGCAGTAAGTTAACTTATTCGAGCGTGTTTCTTCTTGGGGGGAAGGGGGGAAGGGGCGAGGGGCGAGGAGGAGCGGGGGATGAAAAGTTAGACACATGCACCATCACCACCACCACCACCACCACCACCACCACCAACCGTCACTGTCACTTACTGTCTTCGGGTCCGGTCTCGGTGAGAGTGCGATTTTGGGGGAGAGTTTTGGAGGTGGTGCATGGTACTGTACTGTACTTACAGTCCCCTGGGTGTGTATGCAGTGTAGTCTGCTGAGAAGGAATGCTTGACCGTTCTTGATTTCCTGCCATTGCCATTACCCTCTTGCTGGGCCCTTGGAATTGGGAATTTCTGCACGCAGCTGCGTGCTGCACTCTGTACTGTACACTACACTACACTACACTACACTACATTTACCTCTCCCCATTGGCAATGGCAATGGCAATGGTCACAGCTTGCAGGTTGTAACTGGGCCTGCTTTTGGTCGCCGGAGGGACACCTCGTAAAAGAAACAGTCCCGATTACAATTGTTGTGCGCCCTTTCGATGAAATTTTGTTTGTATTATTGTGTGACCCAATTAATCCTTCGCTCATTCAGGAGTCTCGACTTTGTCTTGGTATACTATCAAAAAGAAAAAGAAAAAAAAAAGCAGAATTCCGCCCATCAAGCCAGCTTCATCGCGGACATATCTTCGAAGAATCGAATCGCAAATGCAACAAAAGGTTCAGACAGCCGCCCAGAGACAATAAAAATTGAACACAGTATTAGGCATAATAAAAAATGGATAAGGTCGAAAGGTACAATATATGCATGAGGTGAATAAAGCGTCTTCAAAAGCACCCGTCTGGTCTCTCTTTTCTCTCTTTCTTTCTTTCTTTTGTCTTTCTGGCCTTGGTCGTTCGAGTTGCAACACCTAAAGGTATGATCATCAGGCGGGCACAATAACCTGTTTCATTTCCTTCATCAACGTTCGTATGTATCATCAATTGTCGTTAGTCTTTCATATGATCATTCGAGATTCTGACATGCACTAAACACTCGCCGTGCGGCGTTTCTCGCTAGGTTTCTGAGCGTATGCAATCCACAAGCGAAAGCCCGTGCCGCGCTGTTGACACTCACGGATCACCTTCCGGTCCGACCAGATGCTGAGAGCTATATCGCCATTCGGGAGGATGGGGATCTCGTAGCATCGCGTGTACCACCACCTGCCTACCTTGGCGACTATCTTGCGGATCGATTCATCGTTTGTGGGTGATGGGGATGGATCAGATAGAAGGTCACCCAGAGATAGGTCGGTGCTATTGGAAGATGACTTCCCATGAAGCTTTTGGTAAACAGTCGCAGAAGTCTCTGTGAAGGGCGAAATACTGTCTGAAGGGCCAGTTGTTGCAGCAAGCACAAATGGGTCCGAGGATGACGTGGAGGTGGATGATGCTGACGATCTCACGATCATTCCTGCAACGGGAATTCGAACCATACATCGTCGGAGATTATCGAACCCATACTTTCCAAGCAGCTTCTGTATGCTGTCGCTCGTGGGCTTCAGGCTGATATTCGGGTCGGACACATATGTCCTTTCCTTCAATGTCCTCAAAGCTCTCCGTGTACGGTTGCCCATGTTCACCATATCACGGTCAAGGATGCTCATCTCCAGGTAGCCTCCCGCGCGCAGAACACGCTTGCATTCAGACACAAGTCTGGCTTGCGTGTTCTCCGCACAAGCTGCAGGGAAGCGCAGAACAGCAACAGTAAAATATCCTTTGGGGAAAGGCAATCTGTCGTTGAGGGTCGACTGGTAGAACGTGTGGTGATTTGATGGTGGCTGCCATGCTGCCGGGTGCTTGAACGTAGCGGTATTGGCTCCCTCATTGAGACTATATACACTGGCTGCGGGATACGTCAGGGCACAGTAGAAGGACCAGTCGTCGTTTCCGAGTCCATCCACAACCAAAATTCTTTCCTGATCTCCGCTTTGGGCACGGCCATGTCCGGGACTAAATAGAACCCTCCCGAATGATAACCAGCGACTGGTCATGAGCGAGCCGGACCTGATGTTCGTGAGAGCAGTTGGCCCTTCACGATCACGTTCCGCTATGTCGAATAAGGCAGTGTTGCGCTGACGGCATTCTTCGAAACTGAGAGATGCAACTAATGCTGTGGAGCCAAGCAGGCCTGACGGGTGCTCCGCAAGGGGCAATGGCATCACGCTGTCGGGTCCTTGCTCGGTCAATTCCTTGTTTTCATCGCGGTTATCACAATAACAAGCGATTATGCTACTGAAGGAAGGCTGGGAGGACGGGGCAATTGACGTGCGAGATTCGGCAGGAACATTGGACCTGCGGAGTCGGACAGAGCCATTAGTCGACACTGGAGAGGAAGGCGTAAGCTCGACTTTTGGCCCATCAACCGAACCAGCCGGGGGCTTCATCTGATCACTAGTCAGCTCCGCTTGGAGCGTTTTGCTAGCCATTGTCGCCATCTCGAGGTTCCGATCCGACTCTGAGCCAATTGAAAACAACGTACTTGTTGTCTGGGGCGACAGAACATGATCAATGAGGTCATCGTACTCCCCCCATACTTCATCTTCCATCAAATCTGCCCCGGGGCTTGGAACCACGGCTGTGATTGCAGCAAGGCTCTCGGAGCCACTTGAAGTAGATACTACCGATTCCTTCCTGGGTGCAAACGTCATAAACTCATCCTTTGCATAAGGACCAGCAATGAAGTCTAGGACACTGAATTGAAAAAGGTCGGCAAATGGGTTCGCTAGGTCAAAACCGTCAACAGACTGCTTTTGCGGGGATTCGAGCTGTTGCACTGTGGGTGGTTGTGAGATGGACGGGGAAAATTCGTTAGGCTTCGGGCCAACTGGAGCGAGTAATGAAGGAGAGTCCGCCACGCTAAATGGTCTCGAGAATGACTGCAGAGCCGGCTTGTGCGGTCGCTCCCTTCTCGAAACAACCCGGGGGATGCGACCGATCGATGTGAGGCGACTGGTACGTTTAACTTCCACTCGATCGTCCAATCTACCTTCGGGGCTCCGAGGAGCAAAGCCCTTGTCAAAATAGACCTTTGGAGACTCGGCTTGATCTCGAAACAAATTGTCGTGTAGCTTCGGTGGTGAAGGTAGCAAGATGGAATCGGTAGCGTCTCGTATATTCAAAGCAGCTGGCACTTCAACTGGGGAGGCAATCTCTGTCTCTTCGTCCTCGGTCGGAGGTGAGTTCTCAACACGATGGACTATCTCTTCAAGTGGGTCCGAGTCATCGTCCAGCAGCGCATAGTACGGAAGAGGCCTACGGGCAGCTACGGGAGACACCGTAGCATGAAGCTTTGGGCCAGAAGGGGCGTCAATGTCGACAGGTGATCGAACTGTGTCCGGTTTTCTGTGAAATATATTCCATTTGAGCCCAAGGCCTCTCTTAGATGGCTTTTTCTGTGGGCTCTGTGCCTCAAGAGCTCTGGGCTGTCTATCATCGTCGGGCACTTGAGGTTTCTGATATTGCCGACTGACCTGAGCAAGCACCTGCGGTTTGACAACTCTCGTCTGCTCTGGTTGGGTGACGGACATATCCGCAGGCTCGGAAAATGCTAATATGCTCGAAGTCTTTTGCCCTTCCGAGCCTCTCCAGACTGATTCGCTCAGTGTCACCGAAGTCGCCCTAGATGATGGCAATGTCTCCGTGGAGCCGCTTGCAGATGGAGAAACCTTGGACTGTTGTGTCAGAATTGAGTTTGTGCCTGTACTGAAATCACTTGTGCTCTGTTCGCTCTGCCTTCTCAAAGCAGCAGTGCCGTCCATACCACCGCCTTGGATGATCACAGGTTGAAGACGCTCCAGTAGAAAGTCATCAAGCTCGAACTCCGGACGGCCTTTTCCAGGAATGCCTTTGCTGCTGGAAACAGGCTTTGGTCCACTTCTTACTGAGCTTGACGATCGTGCTCGACTGGTCGTACTGCTAGTCGTGCTCATCTTGCGGCCTCGCTGCGAGTACCTGCCGTAGCCTTCGTGGCCTGTTCCGGCAGCTGGTCCTTTGCGAAAATATCTACCTTCGTTATCCTTTTCTATCTCTGGTTTAGATCGTCTAGAGAACAGACCAAGGGTGCGGGTTTTGCCTGGACTGACAACTTCGTGCTGAGCGTTAGGACCCTTGGTCGGGATTCGGGGGCTTTTCCATAGGAGTTCGGGCGACGTGGGGATGCGTGAGGTGGTTCCTTGCGCAAATAAAGTAGAATACAGAGAATCCACAGACGTGGCTGCAGACAAGTTTGAATGTGTCGCTCCCTCAGGTACTGCATTCCGATCGCCTGAAATCCGACGTCTATGTCCTGTCAAAGCTGTAGGCATTATGTTGCTCTGAATGATCGGTGAGGGCTCCAGCACCAACTGATGGGTCCCTTCCCTGCTGGGTCGTGTGGGAATATGGACAGAAATCTTCATCCCGTCCGCTCTCTCCTCACGAAAAACAGATTTGGGTTTCTGTGCTGCTCCAGAGTCCGGCTGCATATCGTGGCATGGCTGCTTCTCACTGAAGAGGATCGGTTTTGTCCAAGTGGGTAACTTTCGTGGCAGGCTACTTCCAGCCACGTTCGGCGCATTAACCATTCTCGTCCCAGACTCTTCACGGTAGCTATCACCATGTAAATCGCCCCGGCTTGCTCTGGGGCGTGGTTCCGATTCATCTATAGCGCTTCGTGCAGGCTTTCCTGCGGATGAGCTCGGCTGGTGTTGCTGGGGAGAGAAGACAGGGAGCCTGCTTTGAGTTGGACTTGGCTGTCTTATACGAGGACCCTTAGGAGCGATCGAGATCCCTGGTGAGTACGAAGACAAGGTAGTAGGTGTGGATGTCCTACTCCACATGCCGGGAGACTCAGAGTATCTCGTCGATGGGCTGCTGGCAGAAGGGATGATTGGGGTTGGGGGTGGGAGGTTCTGTGTGTTGATCGTGGTGGTCCTAAGACTGGCGAACTCCTTTGGGACATCGTGAGCTGTGATATTCGATACGCTGCTCAAAGAAATCTCCGGCGAGGTCATTGGTGATGAAAGTTGTCCGATCAGACTAGCATTACCTGGCGGGGACCGAGATAGAGTAGTCGCTGGACGACCAATGGAAGATTGCTCTGGAATTATAACATTCAGCTTCTGAGACCTGATTCTATCCGGCATGGGCTTAATTTGTGCACTATGCTGGCCAATTGTGGGCGCTCTCCTTCGCAGAACATTCCGCAGTCGACCTTGACTTGGGGTCTGTGGTTCAGTTCCGGAGTGACTCAGGGGTTCAGCAGCCATGTGGGATGCCAATGATACACGACGATCTGCCTTCGGGTCCGGGGTCAAATGCGGCGAAGATGAGTGGATCGTCCCTTGAGAGGATGAGGGCGGACGAGCCATGAGACCAGTCGGAATTCTCGACGTCTTCGAGGATGCAGAGGCATGGCGACTATCTTCTGCATCGGATAGAGATGGTGTTCTGGTATTCCTGGATGGTCCATTGTTCGGCCTTGGTATCCGGGGACGGTGCAATAATTGGGCAGCAGAGTTCGAGGAACGCGCTGAAGCCATCCCGGTCGACGATACATTTCGGGGTTTAGAAGCGACATCCTTCAGCCGGGGTATTCGGCCACCGTCAGACTTGTGCGACGACATCGTATGACCAAGATCCAGTCGCCAGCTTCAGTCCGAGGACTACTAATCTAGCGATGGTATGGAAACGGACAAGGCTTGAACTCATTCCGTCTGGTTCCTGATTATCGGGATTGGAGCGAAATCTGCAGGCAAAATGCGATGTAAGCTTCTATACGCTCCGGGCCTGAGTCAGAGAACTGATTGATCACTTACATTGGTAGCTGGTAGCATCGTGTTCTGAGGGGGATATTGAATGACAGGAGCGCTTCTATATGGGGAAAGTTGAAGACTTCACAATATTGCCGCGTGGCGGGGTATTTCTAAGACACAATGAAGCGGTCAAGCACAGAATGATGTACTATACAAGGGTTTAAAAGCACCATAAAGAACCGCGTTCTTGAAATAGCAGGCACCTGAAAAACGAAAAAAGAAAGAAAAAATTGGCCGTCCAGATAATATGATTGCACTTGAGCGAAGACGACAGAAAATATCCAATTGATCGCGGGTATACTTGAGCCGGCGGACAGATGCACTCACTGCGCCACAGCCCGGAGACGTCGCCGGTGGCTAAACGCAGGCAGGAAGAAAAGAAAGTGGTTGAGCTGGGTCTGCACGACCACGTCAGAGAACGTGCTGCGGCAGTCTGCAAATCAGAGAGTCCGCTCAAAAGGAAACTCTCGAAGGCCAGCTGAGAGAGAAGTAAAGGGTAGAAAGTGAAGTGAGGAGGAGTAAGAGGGCGAAGGAAGGTCATGGATCAGGTTGTATTAATCAGTGACCATGAGATCTGGACCTGGGCGACAGTCTATGAGCGTCCATAATTGAGTTCAACCCCATTGTGGACCGTCGAGCGCCGCGGGAAAGCAGGATATCCATTTGCAAGTCAATAAATCCCTATAACTAAAGGGTCAACTATCACAGAGGAATCCTGGCGTCGTTTGTGCGATCGACATCGGCGCCGGATTCGAGCCCTGATGTGACCGGGACGATCATTGGCGCAGGAACTACTCTGTCGCCTTGTCGCATAGCATATCAGTACGATTATCATATAATTCCCGTCATCGCCAGTGCATCTTGGAATGATTATCGTTGGGGGCAAATTGAGCCTAGAGGATCCTCATCTTGGTCAAGGGCACGAGCGTTTTGGACTCCACAGATATTACCGCTGAAGTCGAATTGCGAGAGGCATAACGAGCCAGAGTGGACGGGAACGATTGTTCAGATCCACCCGCGTTTGTTACCTTCGTTATAAGTGGTGAAGACTACCGCAGCACAGGCCTGAGGACTGTTCAACGGTAAGGGCTGACAGGTCTCGATGGAGTCGAGTGGCGTGGGATAGTGGACAGTCCGTCGTCCTGGAATCTGACCACTTGCGATGGCCCAACATGCAAATGGCAGGTGCAGGCATCATTGAATGGGATCAATTCATGAAAGGAAGAATTGCCGCAGCTAGATCTGGTCTGTGTGTCAATCATGATCGACTCTGATTTGACGCCTGTCGGACATTTTCCTTCGTTCTATCGGGGATTCGGGGGAGGGGGGAGGGAGAGAGGGGAGAGAGGGGAGAGAATGGCGAGATTGGCGATAACTGAAAGAGGGGGTGGATTCCCTTCTTTTTTCTTTTTTTTTTTTTGCATTAGTGCGGCGGTCAGGTGAAAGGCTGGAGGTCACTGATGGTCACTGATGGTCAGTGACTTCTTCTGTTGGTTATTGGTCTTGCCGATCGCGGCGAGTCCGAGTAAGAGAACGTGAAGGAAGTGACGAACCACCACGAGTGGCTACTTAGTCTACTCTATCATAGTACACACTATCGATCAGGTGCAGAAAAAAGGAAGAGGGAGAAAGAAGAAAAAGGCAGCATCTTCAGACCCTTCAACTTATCCACAATGTGTGCGTGCCATCGCTGATCTTGCCAGAGGAGCAACTCTGGTACGCTGGAAGGTTCGCCCCGAACCATCCTGTCATCCCCAGTTTCCCTGCTTCTCCAATACGTACTGTACAGTACACTGCTCAAACAACTTCTTCTCCTAGGGCGAGCCATGGCATGAAATCAATTACTGGGTAACTTATAATGGCTGGCCAGGATATACTTCGACCAGAGATCGTTGTTTTCATGGCATCCTAGCTTATGTACCCAGTACTCCGTACAGTACACGGCAGCTGAGACCAAGGGCCACAACTTAGAATGGTGGAGACACTGTCGGTCCCTGAAGCAATCAATTCATCGAGAATCGAGAATCGAGAATCAGCCCTTGTGGGATCGAGGTTGACGGTCTATTAATATCTCTGCTACCTGACTCTTCCCAGTAGATGCGGAGTCGCTCAGCCCGTGGGTCTTGATCCGCCGCTAAATTCTGGTCACCGTGCGACAATCCGCCCTGATTGACGGATGCCATCCGCGCGGCCTGGCTCAGCACCGAGCCTGGACGGGGGCAACACACCGTGCAACACGAGACGATTCGCTCGATTTAGTGAAGCAAAGGCCCTTTCGCTTACCGCAGTTGTTCACTGGAGCGGAGATCAGCGGCTATTCGAGGCCTTTGCTCAGCACTAATCATGGAAGTGCTTGACTACAAATGACTCCGATCAGGATAAGCTAAGCTAAACGATGGCGATATATACCAATCACCGACCAGCCTGAAAGCGACTTCTCGTTGGGACGGCCGGGATACTCAGAATGGGTAACAGGACACGAATTGAAGGTAGTAGGCGGGCGGGAATGCGAGCGACATGATAGTGAGGGTCTTCTGCAGTCACACTATTGGCATGGCGTGGCGCGGTGATTTCGATCTACTGACGCGGATCTCATTGCTTTGAAAAGACCGAGACAGTTCTGATCTTTCCATGGCCAGCGAGCAGCGAGCACTGTCCGACTTTCTGCAGGAACCGGCGCCTGTCATGCACCTTTCAGCTGAACATGTCAAGTCTGCCGCTACCGACCGCCACAGTAACATAGCTTGCAGCTTGACACGACCGTCTAGAAACCTCCAGAGAATATTGATCGTCACAAGCAGCCCGCTTCTATCTATTCATGGTTGTCGACGAAACGGGTCCGGCTTGCTTGAACTCCCAGAAAGCAGAGTAAACATGGCACAAGACAGGAACAGAAGACACACAAACAGATGTTGGACTGGATGTCACCCTGAACGGTGCTTTGTCCTCGTTCAGCACCAATCTCCGATCAAGGTCCGATTGTCGACATAGTAACGATAGCCCTGGCCTTGTCCCACCCTCCCTAACTCGTCAACCCACTAGGACTGTACGACTACCGTATGGGACAAGAGCATCTGGCCGATCTGATTGACCAGGTCGAGCTTCCTCGCTGCCGTCCTATCATACTACAGAATTGGATTGACAACCATAGCAGCTTCCTTCAAAAAGCTTAAGCACACCAGTAAAAGTCTGAAGATCGATATTGAATTCCCTTAAACGCCGAGCGAGATGAAAAACAGATAGAATGAAAGGTAAAGCCGAGAAGCCAGAAAGCCGAGGAGCAGCCTATCCGAATCTCTTCTTCCTGGCTTCCAAAGCCTGGGCGTCCTTTTCACTCAGACTGCTACCCTTGTTTCCACCTCCATTCTGCTGCTGCTGGCGCTGAGTCTGACCTTGACCCTGGTTGCGATTCCCGCGACCCTGTCGCCGGGACTTATTCCGGCCGCCACCGAAATCGCGTCTCTTTCCTCCCCGACCACCACCCTGTTCATTCTCACCGCGAC
This sequence comes from Aspergillus fijiensis CBS 313.89, assembly GCF_003184825.1. NCBI lineage: Eukaryota > Fungi > Ascomycota > Eurotiomycetes > Eurotiales > Aspergillaceae > Aspergillus > Aspergillus fijiensis. Next base: position 34,811 of record NW_024468997.1, on the reverse strand, counting down.
CACGCTTGCGCGACTTCTCTTCCGGAAGTGCCTCATCCAGCTTCTTCACCCCAACCTCGGTTGTGGGGGCCGCGACGGCAGCTGAGCCGAACCGCTTCGCCCGTTCCAGCTGCTTCTCTGCAGCATCAATGGCAGCCTTGGACTCCTCCGTGATTCCAAACTTCTCCGCCCGAGCCTTACGCTTCTTCAACTCCTCCTCCATCTCCGTAATTGGAAGGCCCGCAGCGAAGTTCGGGGCCGGCTTCTGCTCGGCCTCTTCTGTAGTAGCGGTAGCGGCAGCGTCCGTGGCAGCCTCCGGCTTCACCTCCGCAGAAGCAGCAGCACCCTCCGATTCAACCTTAAGGTCGTTTGCGGTAGCAGGATCGGTGTCTAGCTTCTGGTTGGGTACAGCAACAGGGTTGGGCACTTCCCCCTTTCCGCCGGCCGCGATGGCAGCAGCCCCAGCCTCTGTGGAGCTCTTCGCAGCGGCCTCCGTGGCAGGGACTTCGTCATCCTCCCAATCGATGACATCATCAGCTGCTGCTGGAGCTGCAGATTCGGTTGTCGTTTTCGTAGCCTCAGCGGCCTTGTTATCATCCTCCTGGAGGCGAGCCACCATTTCCGCCTTCTTGCCGTTATGCGGAAGATTCCGAGACTTGAGGATTTCGACCAGCTCTGCGTTGGTCTTCTTGCCGTAATCGGTCGTCATGGTGTATAGCGGGTATGCGATGTACTAAGTCAATTGACCGTATGGAGAGAGACAGTGGAGAATAGCAGGCGCAGGACGTTGACGACGTATGTGAGCGGATGTGGTATTCCAATTCGAATCGGCTTGGCGCTTTTAGGACCCGCTGAGGTGTTCAATTCCGCTTGGAGTTCTAAATGTGCGCTTTTCTGAGATGATGAATGCGCAGCGTTAACGATGGAGGTCTTAGAGAGCGATGAGATAGATGGCAGGAGAGGTTTAAAAAGAGCGCAGCTGGTTGGGGGACGTGTTTGAGACGGGAGGCGACTGTTTGGCGGCGGTTTGCCCGTTCCGGAAGAGCTATCACGTGTATAGCTGACGTAAGGGCCATTGCTCCTTCATCCAGAACTATACCGAACAGAACGGATGCTAATCTTGAATTGAAGTTTTAGGGACTGATGACCTGACGGATGTCTCAATCATTCGCATGTTGGCTCCTTAGAAGCTCGAGTGAACCATTTGGCAGTTGAAGTAGAGTTTCTATGCGGTCAATGCGCAGCTACTGTATGCCGAACTATGACATGGCAGGCGAGAGACATCGGCAACGCCAGCTTTTGCACCGCCTCCACGCAGACAGTGCAACTCATTTCTGGCAAGCCAGCGTTAGATTTACTGTTATACGAAAGCTGAATTACTTGATACCTGGACTTGTTCTTCAATATTGACAACGAAGTGACCAAGAGTTGTCTGTTATTACTGGAATCAAACAGCTCTTCTTATACTCATGCTCATGTTGTGACTACTGTCAGTAATATTTGGCTGGTGGTTTTGAGACGACAGTCTCGGGTCTGTAGAATAGCTTGAGGCTTGATATATTGTTCGCTCCGATCATGCTTGAATGTAGTTTGCGAGAATCACTTGAGTGGTTAGAGAATTTGCAAACATATATATACTCTTTTTGGGTTCAGATCCGGAGTACTTAACTACGACTCCTATCGGCCCGAGACCAACACATACGGACATGTAGCATTCAAAAGAACCGCCTTAAATATCTCAATAAGCTACTCTAAAAAAGCAGCACCATCAATAATAAATTATTCTGTCCTTGCCAGGTCGACATTTCAGCGGTTGACCGATCTGGCTTAATCCATCCACACGTGACATTGCTGTTAGTCAGCAGTCTAGTCCCGCCGCCGAACTTCACCTGATGTTCTCTGATATTTTCGCCTCAAGGACGTCACTTCCCTTCACCATCAAGCTTGCTGTCATCGTTCTGTCCGATCCGGATGTAGCTGCCTTGACCCCTACCTGGGAGTGTCTGTCAAAAATCTCACACTTGGGATCTCCATAGCTGCCAACATGTCTGACGGTATGATGTTTCTCTTCCCCCCCCCCCCCCCCTCTCTCTCTCTCAAACCGCCGTTGTCCTCCGGCCCTGACTGACCGCCCCTTTTCTAGCTGACTTTGAAGCCGTTCGTCGGCTCCAAGCTGAGCGCAATGCTGCTGCAGCTGGAAGTAAAGGTTCTAGGACCTTTGATCCGTCTAGCCAGCGCACTGACAACTCGACCAAGGCCTCCCTGACTGAATCCTTCGACACGACCCTCTACGAACGCGAAGGCGCCGACAAGTTTGCGGGATATGATACCTCGATTGCCGTCAATGGCGACGATGAGGAGATGGAGGACGCGGACGCGGGCCACCGCCTGGTGGGCCAGTACACTGCCACCCGGAGCCAGATCGACGAGTTCGCCCACGGCAACGGGGTGGAAGAGGAGGACATCCTTCTTGGGCGCGAGAAGGCAGCTAGGATCGCCGACCGTGAGACAGACTACCAGAAGCGCCGCTTCAACCGCGGCCCGCTGACTCCCACGCGCGCTGATCCGTTCGCTGCGAACACTCACGCCAATGTAGAAGGGGAGGGGGAAGAGGAGGGCCAGACTTACCGTGAAGTCATGGCCATGCGGGAACTTGAGAAAGAAGAAGAACGTGTCCAGAAGCTGATCGCAGAAAAGCAGGCCCGTGGAGAGAACGATGTCACCGAGCACGAGGCTACGCTGAAGTTGGAAGACAAAGAGAACGCCGACGCCGGCTCCACGGTGGCCGTCGCCTCGGGTCGCAAGCGCAAACAGCGGTGGGATGTAGCTTCAGAGCCGGCTCCTGAGGAGGAGGAGGCTCCCAAGCCCGCTGAAGCCGCCGACACTAAGGCGAAGAGGTCCCGTTGGGATCAGACGCCCGCCCCGGTTGCCCCCGGCGCTGCCGAGGATGCCCCCAAGCGTCGCTCCCGATGGGATCAAGCACCAGCACTTACAGCCGCGACCCCGGTCGGCAACCAAGGGCTTGCCACCCCCATGCATCCCTCCCAAGTAGGTGCACCTTTGATTCCAACTAGCTTTGGAACTGATATCTCTGGACGCAATGCTCCCTTGTCGGACGAAGAGCTTGATATGATGTTGCCGTCGGAGGGCTACAAGATCCTCGACCCTCCTCCAGGATATGCCCCGATCCGGAACCCTGCGAGGAAGCTCATGGCTACTCCAGCACCCATGGCCAGCTCCACTGGTGTTGGTGGTTTCATGATGCAAGAGCCTGAAAGTGCTCGTGCGCTGGGCAAACAGCTTCCAACTGAGATTCCCGGCGTCGGAGACCTCCAATTCTTCAAGCCTGAGGACATGGCCTACTTTGGCAAACTCATGGAAGGAGGTGACGAGAGCTCAATGACAGTCGAGGAGATGAAGGAACGGAAGATCATGCGACTCTTGCTGAAGGTCAAGAACGGCACGCCGCCGATGAGAAAGACAGCCCTGCGTCAGCTCACGGATAACGCACGGCAATTCGGCGCGGGGCCTCTGTTCAACCAGATCCTTCCCCTTCTCATGGAGAAGTCTCTTGAAGACCAGGAGCGCCATCTGTTGGTGAAGGTCATTGACCGTGTTCTCTACAAGTTGGATGATCTCGTTCGTCCCTATGTTCACAAGATCCTTGTGGTTATTGAGCCCTTGCTTATCGACCAAGACTACTACGCCCGTGTTGAGGGTCGAGAAATCATTTCGAACTTGGCGAAGGCCGCTGGTCTAGCCACCATGATCAGTACCATGCGACCGGATATCGACCACGTTGATGAATATGTCCGGAACACGACTGCCCGAGCCTTCGCGGTTGTCGCTTCTGCTCTTGGAATTCCTGCTCTTCTCCCATTCCTTCGTGCTGTATGTCGGAGTAAGAAGTCGTGGCAGGCTAGACACACAGGTGTCAAGATTGTTCAACAAATTCCTATTCTCATGGGCTGCGCCATCCTGCCTCACCTCAAGGGACTGGTAGACTGTATCGCGGACAACCTTAGTGATGAGCAAGCTAAGGTGCGAACGGTCACTGCGCTGGCCGTCGCGGCTTTGGCTGAAGCTGCCAACCCTTATGGTATCGAGAGCTTCGATGAGATTCTCAACCCTCTGTGGACCGGCGCCCGGAAGCAGCGTGGTAAAGGTTTGGCTGCGTTCCTCAAAGCTGTCGGCTACATCATTCCCCTCATGGACGAAGAATATGCCAACTACTATACCAGCCAGATCATGGAGATTCTGCTCCGCGAGTTCGGATCCCCAGATGAAGAGATGAAGAAGGTCGTTCTGAAGGTGGTGTCACAGTGTGCTAGCACGGATGGTGTGACAGCCAGTTACCTCAAAGAGCATGTTCTCACAGACTTTTTCAAAAGTTTCTGGGTGAGGCGTATGGCTTTGGATAGGAGGAATTATCGTCAGGTGGTGGACACGACGGTGGACCTTGGACAGAAGGTGGGAGTGGGTGAGATCCTCGAGCGCGTCGTAAACAATCTCAAGGATGAGAGTGAACCCTACCGGAAGATGACTGTGGAGACCGTGGAGAAGCTTATCGCAGCCCTCGGCGCCGCGGATATCTCCGAGAGACTGGAGGAAAGACTGATTGATGGTGTCCTGTATGCTTTCCAGGAGCAAAGCATTGAGGATATTGTCATCCTGAACGGCTTCGGTACGGTGGTCAACGCCCTTGGCACTCGTTGCAAGCCTTATCTTCCCCAGATTGTCAGTACCATTCTCTGGCGGTTGAACAACAAGTCGGCCACGGTTCGGCAGCAGGCTGCGGACCTCATCTCCCGCATTGCCATGGTTATGAAGCAGTGTGGTGAGGACGCGTTGATGGGCAAGCTTGGTATTGTGCTTTACGAGTACTTGGGTGAGGAGTATCCCGAAGTGCTCGGTTCCATCCTGGGAGCCCTCCGATCTATCGTCACCGTGGTTGGTATCAATCAGATGCAACCGCCGATCAGAGACCTGCTCCCTCGCCTCACGCCTATCCTGCGTAACCGTCACGAAAAGGTCCAGGAGAACACCATCGATCTGGTTGGTCGTATCGCCGACCGTGGCCCCGAATCCGTCAACGCCAGGGAGTGGATGCGTATCTGTTTCGAGCTCCTCGACATGTTGAAGGCCCACAAGAAGGGCATCCGTCGTGCCGCCAACAACACGTTCGGTTTCATCGCCAAGGCCATTGGTCCCCAGGATGTGCTGGCCACGCTGCTCAACAACCTGCGTGTCCAGGAACGTCAATCACGTGTCTGTACTGCTGTTGCCATCGGTATCGTGGCCGAAACCTGCGCGCCGTTCACCGTGCTCCCCGCCCTGATGAATGAGTACCGGGTGCCCGAGCTGAACGTGCAGAACGGTGTCCTCAAGGCTATGTCCTTCCTGTTCGAATACATCGGCGAGATGGCCAAGGACTACGTCTACGCAGTCACGCCGCTCCTCGAGGACGCCCTGATCGACCGCGACCAGGTGCACCGTCAGACGGCCGCCAGCGTGGTGAAGCACATCGCGCTGGGCGTCGTGGGTCTCGGATGCGAAGACGCCATGGTCCACCTCCTGAACCTGGTCTTCCCCAACATCTTCGAGACCAGCCCGCACGTCATCGACCGGGTCATCGAGGCCATCGACGCCATCCGTATGGCCGTCGGCACGGGAACCGTCATGAACTACGTCTGGGCCGGCCTGTTCCACCCCGCCCGCAAGGTCCGCGTCCCCTACTGGCGCCTCTACAACGACGCGTATGTGCAGAGCGCAGATGCAATGATTCCATACTACCCCAACCTCGAAGATGACGGCTTGGATCGCTCCGAATTGTCCATTATCGTTTGATTTGATTCCCCCCTCCCCGTCAAATCTCAACCCTTTTTTTTTTTCATCGTGGTTCATGTATGTAAACAATCTGGTACTAGCTACGTATTACTGGGCTACTTTTTCATCATCATTTCCATCATTTCACTTTCACCTGTCAGCATCAATCATATCACACTGGGGACCTGTTCACTATTACGGTGTTTTGCCGAGGCTGGATTTGGCGTGTTTTTTTTTTTCTGTTTATCGATTCTTATATGTGGGAGAAATCAGTCCAATGGCATTTTTTAACGTTCAAGTCCAATGGTCAGAAGTGTAGTATCTGGAACCGGGGAACTCTCTGGCTTAGCCTTCTACGTAATGTCTTCTTTTCGATGTGGAACCATCGGGCTGTATCGACCTCTTTCCTACTTGTCCTGCTCCGAATGTGGGAGTTTACCCTTTGTCTAGTCCGGACATCGCATGTCTCTGGCGAAGACTATACGGTCCTGCGGCTGACAAGATTGCTGGAAAATGATGATACTTAGCTTGCCAGGGATCATCAGGCTGACTTCGCAGGGAGAATGATACACTGTAGATTAAGGAGGAACAATAGGAGAATGAACGAGTGGGTGAAGTATATTATCCTATCCTATCCTATCCTGTCATGTGAATTCCACAACCGTCACCTTTCACTTCTCATTCATTCTCCACCGAGATCATCCCTCATCACGCCAGGCGCCCCGTCTCAATCGCCGCCTCCATCATGCGATCCCCATTCACGATGCCCGTCGAGCAGATGATGATCCGGCGCCGGGACGCCTCCTGGGCGGCGATGAACCGCAGGGCGGCGATCTCGGTGAACGTAATGCCGCCCAGGAAGAAGACATAGACCGTCTTGATGGCCGGGGCGCCGCTGATGGTCTGGCGGGCGCGCACGGCCTTGTCGTCGCCCTTCTGCACGAGGCTGAACGTCGCGCCGCGGGCGCTCTTGACCACGTCCTCGAAGCCCAGCCAGCCCGGCGAGGAGGTGGTCGCGCTGGCGGGGGCCGGGGCCTGGGTTGGGGCGGCCACGGGCCCACCGCGCGCCAGGGAGAGGATGTAGGGTTTCTGCAGGACGCACTGCACCAGGCGGATGCTCAGCGGGGCGAAGCCGCTGTAGACGTAGGCGATGTCGTTGGGGTCCTTTTCGCTGACTTCCTCGACGACGAGGCGCAGGGTTTTGCGGAGGGTGTTGTAGTTGGTGCGCGGGCTTGTGCTGTGTTGGTGGTGGTGGGGAGAACCTCCTGTGGCGGCGGCAGTGGTGGTGGTAGTGGGAAGGAGGAGGGAGGTGGGGTTGGTAGGGGCGCGGGGCTGAAGGAGTTGCATCTTCTCGAGGGCGCAGAAGGTCAGGATGTGCTGGTGGCCGTAGGCTTGGACGATCTGGCGCTTGAAATTCTCGAGGTCCCGCGGCCGCAGACCGCCGGACATGCAGGATTCGAGGCACAGGAGGCGCAGGACGGCGGGCAGGGCGACGTCGCGGGCGATGAGCTCCTCCACCGCGTCGTGGTGGTAGGTCGGGTCGGAGCCTGCGGCGTAGTTCTGCTGCACTTCCAGGAGCTTGCGGAAGATGTCGGCGCGGGTGGTGCGCATGATCTCCTCGGCGAGGTTGGTGTGCACCCGCAGGCTCTGGTGCTCGAGCTGGTAGGAGGGGAGTTTGTTGACGAACTCGCGCAGCTCCGTCGTGGTCTTGGCCGAGTGGCGGCTTTCATAGTCGCTCTCGAGGCGCCGCGCGACTTTGTTGAGGATGTCGCCGACAATGGCGAAGTTGGCGTCCCGCAGTTGGCTGAAGAGCTGATCTGATGAGTCAAGTTGAATCTTGCGCTTCTGGTGCTGCTTGGAGGACGAGGGCTGTTGCGGGCCTTTGGAGGATTCCTGCGCTTGCGGAACAGTAGCCGCCCCGCCGATGATAGAGGTGTCGATATCGGCTTGGTTGTTCTTGATGCCGACTGTCTCGTCGATGAGGCCTTCGTAGGTCAGTTGAGTGAGGAGCGGGGTGCCAAAGTCGACTTCGCGGTCGATGATGATGAGGCTCTCTGTGCTTGCACTGGGCAATAGACCGCGGGCTGACACTCCGGCGAGCCCGGAGCTCTCTTCAGCGTCCAGCTCCTTTCTCATTCGGAGAAGCAGGTCGGCCAGTCGTCTTGCATGGTCACCCTTGCCGATAATCCGAGGAAAGTAACCGTGCCTCTGCTGAATGTCCATCAGGGCCTTCGCGGAGTGGAAGATGCATCCTGGATCTTTGTGCTACATGGATGTTGGTTACTTGCGTTTTGAGGAACATGCTGCACCGGGCAAGCTTACCAGGTAGAGATCACTAAAGGCGCCCTCCATCTCCAGAGACAGGACATCCTGTTCCAGCGGCATGAAATACAGCGGGAATTCGGCGATGTTCACGTCTCCGATTATGCCCGCTTCCTCGAGGATTGTATTGCTAACAAGTGTCCGTCTTGGAACCCAGAAAATAGAGATCTCATGTTCAATGCTGCCATTGCGCTGGAGGCGCTTGACCTGTTCTAGAGGCATGTTAGCTCATACTGATGACCTTCAATCAGACAAGTAAGAGATAGAAAGCCTATGAATGAGCTGGTATCTTCAACACTGGTTGATATTGGGAGCGCGTGACTGGCTACGTAGAGTAGAGGGGAGTCTGCGCGCTTTACAGTCTGTCCCAAGCAAGACTCTCCTAGGTAGAAGGAGTGATATCCAGCTTATTTTACGAAGCAGGCGTGCTGAGGGGCTGAGGGTGGTAAACAGGAAGAAATCGACGTACCTGCCACAGCCCGCACTTGAGCAAGCTTCTCAGCGTTCGCTAAGAAGACGACATTGCGTTGAGAAGAGTCCACATTGCCATTTTCCAGGAGGAAGACGCGATCTACACCGTACTCTTGGAGCAAAGAGAACTTGACGAACAGTCCGACTGGACCAGCCAGGTCTTGACTGACGATGAGGTTCTTCTTACCGCGTACCTGCACCGAAGGATTCAGCTGATGTACACGGGCAACCAGAGGTTGAAGCAAGCCTTACTCACGCCTTCGAGGAGGGTCAACAGATCCCTACGCGCCTTGTCCTTGAAGTAGTCTGCATCAGACCCCGGATACGGCGCCATGACTGCCAATGAGCATTACTGGAAAGGAGGAAATTCGTTAAGATCGTTAAGATGGTCAAGTTGGCTAGTTGGTTAGTTGGTTAAGTTGGTTCAGTCGGAGATACGCGCGCGGACGTTTCCGGCGGGCGATGGTTTGGTTTGGTTGGTTTGGTTGGTTTGGAAGGAGGCTTGGAAGGGTCCAGCCACTGCACTAACCATTGTAGGCTTAGTGGAAACACAGCCTGTTACAGCTCTCTGGTACTGAGACCGTCATAACAGCCTTTATCCTCCTGAATAGCAGCCATCACCAATGAAATGAGATTACCCTCCGCCCTCCACCCCCCCATTCCGATCATTCCAATTATAGTGCCTGAGGCCTTGCTGCTCCCCTGAACGTTGCCTGCCTGTCTTTCGCCCCTCTTACATCCATCTATCTCCTTTTCTTCGTTTCCCTAAAATTTCCTCTTACTCTACCATTATCTGTCCTTCTTGAGAAACTGGATTCTACCACCCGCTGGTCGTTCCGACAAATTGACATTCTTACCCTAAAACCCACTCGACCACAGATCAACCGCCATGGGCAGGTTCGGCTTCAAAAAGTCCGGGGACGAGGACGATTCCTCCAACCGCCTGGCGCTGTTTGGCTCCCGATCGAAGAGCAAGAGCCCAGCACCTCCAGCCAACCCCTATGCGAAACCCATCCCCACCGATCCCTACACCAAAGCCAAGATCCAAGCTGGCGTCGCCCCTCTTCCAGCTGGGGAGCAACCCGCCGCTCCGGCTCCTGGTCCCGCCAGCATCCCCGGAGACAATAAACAAGGCTATGCGCCGAACCGATATGGAAACCAGGGTGGATATGGATCGGATCGCTTCGGGGGCAGCGCCAACAGTGGAGCGTCGCCAGCAGGCTCCCGGTACGGCCCCGGTGGCTACGGAGGGCTAGGCAGCACCGATCCCAACGACTCCGCCGCCGCGGATGCCAACAGAGATGCACTTTTCGGAGGAGCAAGGGAACGAGCAGAGCAGCAGCAGCCTCAGGCCGGCGGTCCCCCGCCGCCTTACTCGGAGGGCGGTGCGGCCTACGGCGGCGGCAGTAACGACTACAACACATCGACCTACCAGGAACGGCATCTGACCGCGGAGGAAGAGGAGGAGGAGGAGATCCAGACCATCAAGCAGGAAATCCGCTTCATCAAGCAGGGGGACGTGGCTTCGACCCGCAACGCGCTCCGCATTGCGGCGCAGGCGGAGGAGACCGGTCGGGAGACGCTGGCTCGGTTGGGCGCGCAGGGCGAACGCATCCATGATGCGGAGCGGAGCTTGGACGTGGCGACCATCGAGGGCCGGATTGCCGAGGAGAAGGCCAAGGAGCTCAAGACCCTCAACAAGAGCATGTTCGCGGTGCACGTCTCCAACCCCTTCACCAGTGCCCGGCGGCGGCGCGAGCGCGACGAGCGGATCCTGGACACCCACCGACAGGAGCGGGAGACCCGCGACGGCACGCGGAACGAGGCCTTCAAGACCAACCAGCGGATGGAGCGCACGTTCCGGGAGATCGACCGCGAGGCGAGCAAGCAGACCACGCGGGGCCGGACCAACGTCGCCGACCGTGCCAAGTATCAGTTCGAGGCGGATAGTGAGGACGAGGCGATGGAGAACGAGATCGAGCAGAACCTGGACCTGCTTGGCGGTGCCGCAAGCCGTCTGAACGGTCTCGCCAAAGCCACGGGTCGGGAGCTGGACGAGCAAAACCGTCACTTGGAACGTATCACGGGCAAGGTAAGAATCTCTGGCTTATGGATCCTGAACGTGAGGCTAACAAACCTTCTAGAGCGACTTTGTCGACGAGCAAATCGCCATGAACCGTGCCAAGCTGGACCGGATCCGTTAGAAATACCCCATAATAAACGTTTTGTTGACTGCCTGGCGCTGTCGCACTTTTCCCTTGATCAAATGCACATATCCCATCTGCTCGGCGTTCCTAGGTATACTGCATTCGTACTTGATGAGACACTACAGTTGATATTATTAAAATACTGCAGAATCTTGCTTGGCGGGAGAAAGTAATTGCAATCCAATAGAATCCTGTGCTTTGCTAGCAGCCTGGTGCCTATCCTCCCAACTTTTGCAGAGTAAGAACGACTATTCTTAACGCTGTAGCTCAGCCATACATACTGTACACACGCACTGTACATACACCACTAAACCGACCATTTATCATGCAACCCCATAGTTGCAAAATCTCAAACAACCCCAGCACGCCCCGAACTGGGCACTCCCGACCCTGTCCCGAATATCCCTCATTTAATCAATCTTATACACAAGCCCTCACTCGACGCGTCAACCAAGTAATCTCAATCTGAAACACCACCCACCACCTGCGAGATTTAATCTTAATCCGAGGAATGTTCTGCGTCCACTCAATACACATAGTATATTATATTCAAGATAGTCCAGTCCCACTTTCATATTCCCACATGTTTCATTCTCTTTTCCAGCCCCCCCAGTCACCAACACAGATCGGAGGATTTTCTGAATCCCCCAACGGTTTTTGATTCACATAGTATAAGTGCTCTCCACACCTGCTAATTCTGATGTTAGTCTAACTGTTTCTCGATCTCAGATTTGTAGGTATATTTTCTCTTGCACTTTAAGATACGTAGTAATATTAACGCTAAAACCCAGACTACGTCAGCTTCTTTCGGGCGGACGATTACTTCAGGATGGTTAGTTAACTTGTGTCTTAGAACAATAACGGCTCGCGCGTCTGGACGGTGTGTTCTGTGTAGACCGTAGCCCGTGTCTCAGATGCCATATTGTCAAAGTCTGTCAGAGGATGTGCCTTCCTATCTGGATCTGTGGTTTGGGATGTGCCCGACGGGCAAAGGGGTAAGCTTCTCTTGACTCGGGGTGGAAATCAAACAGACACACCGTTTTCGGCTTTGGATGAAGCAGATGTCCGTCTCGAGGGTTGACAATGCCATGCGAGTTCATGAATGCTCTCTGGTTGGTTCGGGGACGCGGGAATGGTAAGTGTCTAGATGTATTTACTAGTGGCTCGGTTAGGGTGATGTGAAGTTTGTCTTGGTGGAGGATGTGTAGATGGGCTTAGTCCTCTCCTTTCTCGAAGGTTCTTGCAGTCATCGTATACCTGTGGTAAAAGCCTTGTTCGCGGTCTCCTCCATATATTGTTTGTGTTTGTATGTGTAGATAATCCGTCAGGGTGGGTGTGATATAGGTGTAAAGTGAACAATGGTGCAGCGAAGCACCTCGTTGAGTCCTGGGGACAGATGGGAAAGACATTGAGTGGCGTTTGATGGACTCTCGAGGTCTCCTTCGTAGCTGTAGCTTGGAGTAGTGTGTCTTTGTGGTTGAGTGCTTGTGAGGAAATTTGTCCTGTTTCTGGTAAAAGGTATTAGATTTGTGCTGGTGTTGGTTGTCTGCTACCCCAATGCAATCGGTCGAGCGAGGTGAGAATCGCTAAAGACAAGCGGGTTCATGATTAAGGAGGATATTTCAATCTTCCTTTCTCATAAGGTAAAAGAGGAAAAAGACTAGATGATGGTGTGGCGTCCTGATACTTGGCGACCTTCCAGGCGCTTAGCAGTATATTTGTCTCGATAAGAGCGAGCATGAACCAACCCGACGCCAGCTTTGAGATACCCAAGAACCTTAAAGAGATATCCAGCAAGTAGGAACATTCTGCCTGGCCAACTTGGCTCACCAGGAGTGCATGTTCTGCGGTGCGGCGCTTAGTCGAAACCTTGCGGGTTCTATCTCCGTCTCATTAGGCCTTGGCCTTGCTTCTATACCATATCATGCACTCGACTCGCCAGGCTCTCGCCATTGCCTTCTATTGTGGCACAGTTGAGGGCGTGTTGGAGTTATTGATAACGAGCTGTGCCCTGCTGAAGGATCAGTAGCAGTGATGTGGCATCTTTGGTAGTTGTAGATGTTGGATAACTTCACCATCCTCATGCCTTGGGCTTCGCCGCAACATGTCTATATTTGGCGAGGCATACTTAGGATGCCAACCTGGCACGGAGATGCTGCTCTGCTGCAGGGACAAGAGAGGGGCAGAGGTCAGCTGCTGTGGGAGGTGAACATTGGCACATTCACTGTAGAGGAAGTGACCATAGCATAATAAGAGTAACACCCTCCTGGCAATTGTCTGATATCATCTCAACTCATCTCATCTCTCAGGTCTCATCATCTCTACCACCCGAAAGTCCCTCTACACCTCCCTCTACATCCCACACTCAACTCAAAGACATCATCATCCAGAAGACAAAACCACCAAGATGCGTCTCCTCGAGTCCCTCCTCAAGACCCTCCTCATCCTCCTCAGCATCCTTAGCTTCACCACCGCAGTCCCCTTCTCCTCCCCTCGCACCACCGAAACAGAAACCGAAATCGAACTTCACCCACCGAACGCCGTCCACCTAGCAACCAGCTTCATCTCCCTCTCCCACGCCCTCTCCTCGCTGCGCCTAACCAAGTGCCCCCTCGACGTTGTCTCCATCAACCAAACCACCAGCAAACGCTCAGCAGGAATCCCCAAACGAGGACACGAGGAAGCAGCAGCAGCAGCACCGCACCTCAGTCCCCCCTCCGCCCACCTCTCCCTCAAATTCATCGCCCTCGGCCGCGGCACGCAGAACTACACCTGCCCGACCACCTCGAAGGACAACACCCCCAAGAATTCATCTGCAACCCCCATCGCCACCGGCGCCGTCGCCACGCTCTACGACATCTCCTGCCTCGCCGCAACCCCGAAGGACCATGCGCTGCGATTCCTCCACGCCCTCCCAGGATTCACCCGGGCCATCCCGCAGGAAGTCCTAGCCTTCTATGCCGTGATGCTGTCCCAGTCCGCAATCATCGGGGAGCATTACTTCTCACCCTCCCAATCTTCTTCCACCACCTCGACCACCGCAGCCGCAGCAATGCCCGTCTTCGATCTCCGCCCCGCGACCTTCGGAAAACAAGGCGGAAGATACGAGTCCAACTGGGTCAAGGCCAAGAAGGTGGAGAGTGTGAATGCCCCTGGTAGCGGAGGCGATGATGTGCCCTGGTTGAAGATGGTTTCGGTGGAGGGATCTGGTATCCAGGTTCGTTCTTCTTCCTTCCTTGCTCATGCAACCCCAGAAACGGATGGGTTGTATAGGTGACAGACGATATGCTAACTAGGCGAATGCCCCTTCTACAGGAGATATATCGTGTCCACACGGCGGGAGGGATGAGTCCGGCGACTTGCGCGGCGCACGAGGGGGAGTTTGGGGTGGAGTATGCGGCGGAGTATTGGTTTTATGGATGAGGTGTTCCCAGTTCTGTGGTTTGATTTGAATTGGTTCCATCAGGAATGCCGGTTCACATGCATGGGATATGGTGGATTTGAATGGTGAAACGAGGGATATGATGCGATGATGAATGATGAGTGCGCCTGTTTACTGGGATTTGAGATGGGAGAATACCGTGCTACCATCATGGATTTGTCCATACCTGCTAGTCCGTAATCATGATATCGAGATAATGGGACCAGTTCCAAGCAATGGGCCTTCTACAACGTTCTTTCTTCGATCAGGAGTTGATGCCATGCATTGAATAGGTACATGCAAGACTTGCATCCCAGTCACAAGGCAGTTGAGTGGTAGATGCGTATACTCAGTTGAATGTCGCTGACACACACTGCCTGTCCGTGCCGCAGATATCAGGCAATGTGCAGAAGTATCGTAAGCAGGGTTGAATATCCATCCTCATACGCAGAATAATCAGGAAAGGCCGTGAGTGGGAGCTCTAGGGTCAGAGGTGTTGAAAGTGATCATCTAACAAGAACTCGATCATTGCACCTTCAGCCTAGAAAGCACCCTAAGGCCCCTGATATAAAAGACATTGCAGGCAGCCCTTGATTATATCTCTGTGACTGGATATCCAATCCATACTACTGCCTGTCCAATCCTCCTTCAATGCAAGTGAGCGTTCGTGCCAACTCCAAATGTCAAAAGCAAACAGCCTATACTTGCAGGAGTCCAAATTTACGCGCAAGGATGTTAGGGATCTGGTAAGTTGGAGCTACCTGTGTGGCAAGGGTGCCCTGCCCTTAAGTCTATACTCCAGCTGGCTCTGGCTCTGGCTCCGGCTCTGGCGTTCACTAGCCATATCATATACAAAAGGCCATCAACTTACGAAGAGAATGTAGGGGCAGGGTTTCAGTTATCTGCCTGGCCACCCGTTGATGACTGCAGCAGAAAGTGTAGTTGCTCTCCAAGTCATTCTTCCGTTCGTCCTTCCTGTTGTCGACCCATGTGTAAGACATTATTCCTTTACATGGAGGGTCAATGCTCATAGGAGAGTACTGTACAAATAAAATATATCTCGAGTGGCTCTCGCCTGGCGAAGAAGACATGAACCTAGATAATGTATTCTCCTATCTCGGTGTGTTCGAGTTGATAACAGCTCCATCTACATGCGATATCTACAATATACAAGCGAGTATACGAGTACTGGTATATCTTATCGATAAGCCCCTAGAATGACTTAAGAGAACAACCCTATTGTCCGGCATGGTCCCTGGGTACGGAGTCCCCAGGTACCATAACCACAGCCAGCACCCCTAACACAATTAACCCATCCCATCCATCATGATCGTTTCACACCGTACAGTATCACCCAAAATCCCGAGTCCAACTCCGTAGGTACAGTACCTTGACTATCAACCCTACTCCAACCCCTATCCAAAGATCCAAAATAGCAACAACAGCAACAACAGCAACAACAGCAACGATGATGATGATGATGATGAGAACCATCCAAGCGGATGAGGTAATAATTGTACAGTAGTAATTGTCTTAGCGAGAAAAGCGCAACAGCAGTGACTTCATTCCCTAGTTGCTGTGAAAAGCCGCGTAAGCCGGACTCCAGCCGGCCCCCCCCATTGTCAATATGAGTGGTTCTTGGCGTGCGTCGCAACGGTCGGTTGTGATTCGATGTAAAAAGTCAAGTGGAGAATGGAAGAGGCCCCAGGTTCCCGAGTTCAAGAAAAAAAGTTTCCGTTTTACACACGTACATCTACTTTGGGATATGTATACTTAGAAACTTGGTATGCGGGTTGTCCTATGTAGTATACTACCGTCGTGGTGGTGGAATACCTGGTTGCCACTGTCTTTGCTGGGTTACTTATTTGGTTAAAAGGGGTAGGAGTTGGAAGCGGGAGGGGTGGGTGTGGTTGGGGTTTTTCCGTGGGTTGGGATGCAGGTATTGATTGTGTCTATGAGTATCGAAATCTACTCATTTTGTGTATAAAAAAAGAGACTTGAGGTGGTGGTGGTGGATGGAGTAGGATCAATGAGTTGCTCGGGGGCTTGTTGATGATGATATTCAGTCGCATTATACAATGAATACACGCACATTGCAGACTTAGTATGTGCTATGCTGATTATAGCTAGACGTACCTTACCACATTATCCAGAGGGAAACCCCTTGAAGATCAACCCCAAGCTCCAACGTCTATACACAATAACTACCAAGCATGAGGCTCGGAAGAATAAATGTGCAACTACCATAGCACCCAGATGAAACACCACGAATGTCGTGCTCGCGATCCTGAGGGACTTCGCAAGCAGCATTACGACGCTCAATCTCAACCGCCGCGGGCGATGAGCTCTGACCCGAGGGACATGTGAAGGAAGGAAGGACGCCCCAGGAAGAAAAGGTCCAGATGGTAAAAGGTGGTAGGTATCCCGAACTTCCAATGCGTTGTTGTTGTCGCTGTACTAATTATAATTGGATATATGGTTGATCCCTGTCACCCAGTACGGTTTGTCTGTATACTCGACGAAAGAGGGGTGGTGGATCTGAGACTCGGAAATGCAGGGAAGCCCATCTACCTCCCTTATCTGGACTAAGTCGTTCAGATCGTTCATTTAGTTCCCGTGTCTTGTCTTCTTCTCCTCTGTGCATGTCCAACACGCGGGACGGGGGGAGAGAACTTATGACGTTGCGTAGGTAGCAGTAGCTTCCTATTTCCCAGCGAGGACTAAATGCAGGGTCTACCAGAATAAGAGAATGAGGAATATAATTAGATTGTCGAGAGAGGAGTATACCCGTTCTTTCGCCTTCAGATAGATTGCTTTCGACGCATTGATCCAGCGCTAGTGATTTCCGAGTAAGTACTTTAAGTTAAGTGACGTGAGTAAGTAAGTGAGAGTGGGTGAGTGGTGAGAGCGTTAGCTTGTGAATCTCAACTGATTCTACTGGACTGAACTCAACTCCGATCGGATCTACCATCCCACCGTCGCCTAAGCAAGCCACGCAATCAACATACAACCAACCATCAGATAACACCTCCAATCCCTGATGCTGATGCTGCTGCTGCTGCTGCTGCTGCTGATGTAGTGAGCAGAGAACAATGACCAACTGTAAACCAATTCATCAAATAAGCTGACATATGCCAAGGCCGGCCCATCTCCACTTTCTGCACACTAGGTTTGTTTTCCCGCCCACCGGAGTTCTCACGGGAGTCCTCGAGTCCTGAGGCTTGCCGTCGCAGGAAGCTTGGTACTCGAGCGGTGGTTTGGTTTTTCAGGGTCCTTGGTTCCGCGGCTTGCGGCCGTTCCTGACTGGGTTGGCCATGTCTTACTTGTCTGTCTCAGGATAGAACATGCGGTCGTCAACCTTGAAGACTTACGCGTCACAAGAGAAGGGTGGTGATGATGATGATGATGATGATGATGATGGTGGCCAGTGAGCACGGAGTAGTCAGGCCCTGAATTGCCGGACGGAAAACTGACTGACGCACAGACACACAGCAACAGAAAGAAAAGAGAGAGCTGAAGAGTGAACCTGCCAGGGATGTTTGCGCTTGGCTTGGAAGTCTTGGTCAACCTGTCCTGTCCTTTTCCCTTTTCCCTTTTCCCTTTTCCCTTTTCCCTTTTCCCTTCTCCCCCACTATTCTCCTCTAGTCCCCTGACGGTCTCTCAGTCCATCTCACGCCAGAGGATCAGTAGATTCTCAGCACAACAAACAGTCTGGACTCTAGACTGTAGATGAGTGAGAGGGTGGGAAAAAATTGACCTGCCTATTCTAGGCTCCCTCGATGTTCAGCCCCTTTCAAAAATCGCGAACTATTGTAACACTACGGAGTACACTACGAGGCGGGGAATGGATGTGGAATTTCTCATAGTGACCTCTCGCTCTCGCTCTCGCTCTCCCAGCAACCTGAACTAGAAATGAGCCAAGTGGTGGTGCGACCTTTTCAGTTGCCTCGTCTCCTCTCTCTTTCCTCCCCCCTTAAAGTGTGATACTACCTTCCTATACCTTACAAGTGTAGAAGCCAGTCTTTCAGGAAGAATCATCTGCCTGTCCACCTGTCCAGAGCAGAACGAATCACTCCAACATGACAACCCGCCCGCCGCCCGCTTCCCATTTCCGCAGGTGATATCATGGGCTGGAACTTTTACCCCCTCCCCATAGTTAATAATGCCCCCTCTGTGTGTGTGTCTCCCCAAAGTTCCCAACCAACCAACCAACCGGAAGAGCCACAATTAGCCTCTTGTAGGATAGTGTGCTAGCATGGATGTTGTTCTTGTGAAGAGAAGATAGTGGAGCCCGAAGAATAGCGGTTCAGTGTTGGCGTTGGCTGGCGGGCGGGCGGGCGCGGTCGAGTTCTGAATTGCTTGGCTGGATCCCCGACAGGCAAAAGGGAAAAGAAAAGAAAAAAAAAACCTGGACCGGCGCGTTTCAGGTGGTCACTAGTTCCTGTAACCCTGAGAAGAGAAAACAAACCACAAGTCGTGGCAGTTGACTTCTGTATGGTTCAAAATGGGGCCTTGCCGGGGGGAGGAGGGGTGGTTTCCAATGGAGCCCGACATCTCAGGGCTCTACGGAGTGTACACACACTTTCTTTTTTTGAGTTCGGACTTAATTGTCAGTTTTTGGGGGTTGTTGAAGCACTGAATTAGAGTTGGGCTGGGATTTTTTTTGGTCAAAAGTATGTCTTTCGGCATTGAGCGACTGACAGATTTTACCGCCCCGGTCTTGGTAGGTACCAAGCAAAATAAGCCTCTCCTCGTCTCATTCCTATTCTGCGCGTACTATCTGTGTTGTTGACCTGATGATGATGATGATGATGATAATAATGATGAGTGTCTTATGTGAAATGTTTGCATAGTGAACACTAGTTAGTAGTCTCTCTCCCCCCCTCCCCCCCATCAATGGGAAGTCACTAAATAGCCCTGCGCTGATTAGCTACCTATAATCTATCACAAATATAACCAAGGAAAATCTAAGGGTGGAAAAAACAAAAATACCACAAACAACAACACAAAAAAGAAACCCTTGCGCCTAAACAGGGCAAGCCATATGCCTGAGCAGGAATAGCGCAGGGCTCCGCTCCCCGGGCTTGAAGCAGAATAGCGTGGGATGGAAATGTGCACGCGTCAGCTTGTGGGTGGGGCATCGAGTCTGATTGGGCCATCTGTCGGAGCCAAGCTCGGCTATCGACTATCTGCCGTCCCCCGGGGGAAAGTTGCGGCTGCGTTAGCATGCTCTCTCTGCCTTTGGTCTAGCGCAGGGATTTGGAGATTGATTTTCTTTCCTTTTATCTTTTTTGCTTTTCTTTTCTTTCCTTTTTCATCTTCCCTTTGCCTGCCAATAGCGTTCTGCTCGCGCGGGTTTGCTGTTCTCATCGCAGGTGGCTTGCTTATTCGGAGGGGAGCGTGATCTTACAGCTACGGAGTACTTGCTCGGGGAGTACTAGGTACACAAAGTAAATGTGCGCGGGGAGTGTCTGAGGTACTTCATTTTTTGAGCCGCCCCGCTGGTGGTGATGTTGAATCTCGAAGTTGCCACCGGGGTTTCCGCCTCATTCCGCGGGAAAGTATGATTTGTACGAGGTTGCCCGTACAATCCGTTGACAGTCTTGCTGTGGCTGAGGATTAAACAGTACGCATGTAAATAACTACTAAGCTAGACACAGTGCAGTTGCACCTGCAGAATTCAGCTTCAGTCTTTCTTATTGACTACGGGGATTTACCGGAATCCCACGCCAATGAGGGAGAACATGTATACTTGATTTCATTAAGTATCCATCCATCATATCAAACTGCGCAGAGCCTTTTTTTCCCCCGGCTACGGTCCCTGTTCCCTTCAATTGCCTCCGATTCTGCACCCCCACTTTCTTTCCTCTTCCCCTGCTCCGAGAACAACCCAAGGGATTGGAGGGACCCATGTTTCTATCCATAGGTTTACAGGAGGGCTCTCCAATCAGTGACCGGTGACCAGTGGTTACTGACCACCTACACCCCGGTCTAAAGTTAACCCCAAGTCTCCGTCTGGGCGGGACTGTCAAAAAATTCAGCCATGGGACTTGCGAAAGAAAGGTAAGCTAGACCTGCCACTACGGAAACGAACCAGATGAAGGTGATGGTTCGTTCTCGGTTCTACTCCATATCCCGAAGAAGCGGAGACCATGTGTTGGTGGCTTGTACTCATAGTTCTGAGGGCTCCGCTTCCCGCAACTGTTGAGTACGGTACCTCGAGTCGTAGCTTTTACCCTTTTCCTGATTGGTAAACTTCAAGGTTGATGCTAAAACCTATCCAAATTTCTGGACATCGAACGAGAGAGAACGCTACACCCAAAACCGCAAAAGAACATCGATGGAAAGTTCAGTCGGGGTTCGATTTCGCTTGGCACGCGTGATCTCCCTCTCTCACATTGCCTCTGGATCCCGAACGTCTGGTACAATGAAAAGGGATTTTGCCCCTGCAGGACATCCACAATTGGGGATTGAGTTTTCTGATATCCCTCTTTGAGGTGTTTCTTGGGTGTAGTGCTCTGTAGGAGCAGTAAAGCTACTGGATCATGGGGCTAGCTGGCTGGCTGGTTTCAGCGGCTGCATGCCGAGAGATATCACCTACTGTCTGATGAACTACTGACCAAAAGGGATAATGAGTTACCTACTACTATGGGTAGGATGATTGAAGAGACGGCACTGTGCTAGGACAATCGAGCCACCGCCATGCCTAGGTAGGTAGTAAGTCGCTCATACAAGTATACTCAACCCATCCCTATACATCTATCTTTCTTTCAAACTCCTCTCATCTTACCGTACACATCTACATACACATCCCAGATCCAACCAGCCACTTTGATACTATACCCGTATATGCAGATTTCCACTATAATCTACCGTACATCCCCTTGAACGCCATCATGTTAATCACCGACGATCTGCCGCTCGGTGGGATCCTGCCAAGAACGAGAGAAAAAGGGGCCCCGTGCAGATTTGACAGATTGTCTAAAAATCCCTTTTCCTTTTTTTTTTTTCTTTAATTCGGTTGTGATCGAATTTCCCTTTTCGTCCAGTACCCTTCGTCTCCTTTCCCTTTCCCCTGACGGAAGTGCGTGCGAGCTCAACACAGGTGGAGTCCATGAACTTCGGGCCAGGTGCGCTTCGTTTTAGAATTCTACTGGTAGGTACATAGTAGTTAAGCAAGTCCCTCTTTGCTGTCAAACTGGATCCAGTTCTATAGGTAAGGTAGTGTGAAATCAAACTCCCGAACAAGGAAAGTGTGTCTGTGTTCCGAATTAATCCAGTTCCTCCCGCGATGGCAGATTTCCTGTTCCTGAATTTTTGCAAGACAGTTTGGCGCCTTGGCTATGATCGAGACCCGGGGGGGGGGGTTGAGGTTCCAGATCATTGGGGGATGGGGGGGGGGGAATGTCAGCTTCACTAGGGCAGTTCAGGTACTGCAGATCTTAGTTACTCCATGCACTACTACCGTATGTGTGATGTGTGTGTGTGTGCCTGTGAGAGTGATCTTCGATCGCTTGTCTCTGATCGCTAGGGCTTATCGATACTGCCAACACTATAATCAACTATAAGTATGTAGTGTACCTAGTTAATAGCAATAGTCAGATGCACTCGAGTATCATAGTGGCATACCTAGCCTCACAATTACAGCAGCACACCACCACATCACCATCACTCAGCGGTTTCTATAGATTTACCGTCTGCTCCACAGGGTCTTGTTCCAGCCAGCCGGCCATGTGCCATATCCCAATTTGCCAAGACGCTGGCCGCCAGCTCGCTTCGGTTTACACATGGGCCACCCACTCCATCCCCTTCGCTCCCCCTTGGACAGGACAGCAGATATACTTGTTGCGGCTACTGTGAACTGTGAATCTGTTGAAAGGGGTGGGGCGAGTTCATGAGCTCCCTGCCCTTCTCTCCCGCGTGGAATATGGCTTCCGCTGTTAAAATTAGAAGCCAAGATGAACTTAGTAGGGACTTGTAAGTGTGCTGTGCATGCTGTAATTTCGCTTCTACTGCCAGTGCAGTTAGGGTGTTCGTAGTGTCTGGTGGAGAAGAACTCAGAAGTTGTAAGGGTATCCGATCCCGGTGCTTCCGCGAGGAAAATGCCTGAGGATATCTGAGCCTGTTATGCAGTGTAGTATCTTGGTTATACTTCAGGCTTGTATCTAGGCAACTCAGCGAAAAAGCAGGCAAGCACTGGGCAATCCACCACTGAGAGTACGAAAGGACGGAGTAGTCCATAGCGTGAGCAAGCAAGCATGCATACAAAAAAAAGCCACAATGCAAGTAGATGGTGTATTGAGCCGCGCCACCAACATCAATCATGCATCAATAGATTAGTAGGTGCCCTCAAGAGGCTGTGTCCTCATAGTTTGGGAGTCGGGAGCAGAAGGGAAAGTCAGTCGGTATCTACTATGTAGAGCTGACCTGCAAATAAGGAAGGCAGAGCGGGTGGCCCGCAGATCCACTCCCTACATCTCTCCCGTTCTTAAAGTACCGGTAGAGTAGAGTGACGAACAAACCACCTCAAAAAGCCAACCACTTAAACTGAGTTATTTCAGTGAGCAAGCACACTGGCAAACCTTTGGCATCCTAACCCAGAAGAGGATAGGGTTTTCCCCACCGGGTTACTCGATTGGGGCTCCCCGCAATGGGGGGGGGGGGAGGGTGAAATCAGATTCTTGACTCCTCCTTGAGGGAGAGGGGCACAGCAGTCAGGACTCAGCTTAAACTGAAAGTGGGTATGTGGCTTGATGATTGGGTGACCGTTTATGGAGCCCAGGTTACGCGTTTTTGGGGAGATGATGTGCCGTGTCAAAGCTAACACTTTAAATTGGCACAAAAAAGAAAAAGAAAAATGGATGGCCCTGGAGGGGCTTCCCGGGAGATGGTGTGTGTGAGAAATCCACCCACATCCTAACTCCACACCCCCAGCTCTACCTATTCCGGTAATCTACGAGCTGCCAAGATAGGCTTAGGTCCAATCCCTGCAATGGGAGCGTTCCTAAAGCGTTTAGTCAGGAAGACTGCCAGCCTGTGGTGATGAAGATTTGGGGGAGGATGGAGGGATGACATGGCAGTAGGACGGTGTTTCTGTGATGGAACTTGTTTATCTACAGAGTCGGGTTTATTTCCCCGGTCTGTTCCATTCTTTCCTCCCCCGGGCAGCAAGCAGGTAAAGGAGGGGAAAAGAAGATCGAGTCGATGAAGGAGGGAAGACAGGCAGGAAGAAAAGCGGTGAAGCTGGCAGGCGGGCGCAAAGAAGGACTCGAGGAAGCACGGGGTCCGCGCTGGAAAAAAGCGGATCCGGCGGTCAAAAGACAAATCAGCATGAGTTAGGTTGGTATACAGCCACCGATTCTCAATCCATCGAATAGATAGTGCACAGTAGGGTGCTGTACTATCACTTTCCAGCCGAGATTCATCACGACTAACTGGAGTCCGGAGTACAATTTTACATCACACTGCAATCCTCTTTTCATTCCTCCGGCCCAAGCATTGACACACAACTCAGGGTAACCAACCTTCCCTCGAATTGTCGGGGGCGGGTTGACTCCTACCTACGCAATAATGCGTACCCGCTTGGACCTCCTCATCCATCCCGCATGCCTGCTGCGATTTCGGCTCTCCTGTTCTGGGCAACCCAGCATTGCAATTCCGCGCTTTCGTAGGGGGGCCCTCGATACATCCCACCCTGCCCTACCTCTAGCAGAGAATCTTAGATGCCCAAAGTCCGAGGGCTGAAGTTAAGACAGATTGAATTATGAGTTGGTAGTTCATCGTGTATCTCAAACCCCTCAATATTGTACTAGGAGCATTAGCTTCGCCTCAACAAGAACATTTGGCAGTAGGCGTTGAGAATTAAATGCTTGTTTGGTGCCTCAGGATCGAAAGGATCCAAGCCTACCTGCTAACCCGGGCCCTGTTTGTTTGTGCATGCCGAGGACGGAGTTGATGAGCTTGAAGCTCAACCCTTATTGGCCTGGAAATGATAGTCAGGACAGAGATATGTAGTGTGTGATGATGCATTCTATTGGCTAGTCATATAGATGAAATACAACAAACGGGGAGGGACAGTGGCATCATGTCAATGGATGGCGCACACTCTTGTCAGCCAGGGCTGAAACAATCCCGAGACCTAAAAGGATCTACGAATCGGAGAAGCGATGCTTCTCCTAACTGTATCAGAATGGGCCCCTCGTCTGTGACGCTCATCTACCAAGGCAGCTTTACCGAGGAGGGACGGAATAAGCACACAACAGCCTCACTGATGATGCGTCGCGCGGACTCCAGAGGCGGATTCTCAGGTGCGAGCTACAGTTTGCCACCATTTATATTGGAAACTGCAGCCCACCTGCTGCGTGCAATTGTATACCAATGAAAAGGAGCATCCCAAGAGGTATACGCAATGCCTTCGAGGCTGTGAGCTGATTCCAAACATGCGCTAATTCCGTGCTGTACAGGACGGCATGTCTTGGTGGACCAAGGATGGCTTGACCCTTTCGCTCTCTCTTGCTTGCGACGCTCGGAAATGAGAATCCATGTCCCCAGAATTGTCTTCGTACTTCTGGTCTATGTACAAAGCGGAAGGCCCAAGTTCTTCGTGCAATCCCTCAAGAGCTGAGAAAGAGGGGCAGCTTAGCTTCATGCTGTCAGCCAAGCTTGGCATAGTTAGTTCCCCGTAGTAGCGACTTAGACTATTGATTCGCGTCTCTTTGGAGCATGGAGTCTCAAAGGACCCGAGCCTGTGGTGATGGCTCTCGGAACAAGGTTAGTCCCTGCTTCGTGTCTCGGCAAGGGTACGAGCAGTTCACTGAGTCTCGTGAGGTAGTTCTGGAGGATGTTTCCATTGATCTTGCTCTTTCGCTCCTCCAAGAGCCACTAGTTGGGGATCCATGGTCCAGAACTCGAGCAAAGTGGTCTGAAATCTTTGGCAATCGCATGGCCGGCCCTCGTGCTTCGTACCAAAAGCCGGGTGGGGAATTTTCCTTCCTCCTCCCCGACCCACGTTCCGTCGCCGCTGTCTCCATGCGCCCACATCAGTGGCTCCTTGACTATGCACCTGCTCTATCCGGTATGTCGAGACTTTCACCCTTCCATGGTCCCAGTTTTTCCTCTCGAGTGGGGTTCAAGAAGGTTGCCAAGTCTCAATTCATTTCTGGGAGGGTTCGGTCTTCTACCCGTCCAATTTGCTTCTTCTTCGTGGACTCTGTATCCCAACCCATCAACTTCGTCCAACGAAGAACCGCTTGCTTGGAAATTGCGGACAGGAGAAAATATCCCTCAAGTCCCTTTTCTCAACTCTAATCACGAGTTTGAACCAGACAAACGTTATCATGCTCTCCAGGCAAAGCCCTTAGCCACCCGTTCATGGGTGCGTGCCCCCTCTTTCTGCATATCTGATAGTCGGACTGCAGTGGAACCTTCACCTATTCTCCCGTGCGCGCGATTTGAGGTTGGGGGGGGGGGGGAAGAAAAGGCAAGGAATGTGTGGATGGATCTTGCACCGCTGCATGTGGTCACTCTACAGCCGTGTGAGATGGAAATGATTCCCCTGTCGCTCAGTCCCTGTTAGTCCATTGTCCTTTTCTCTTTTTCCTGGTCAAATCACCTTTGCCGACCAGCCCATCCCATCAGTAGGGTTCAGTCAAACTTAAAACAACGACGCTAGTCCCGAGCCATAGCGAGCTGTACCTATCATATTGATCCTCCTTGTGATCGTCCCAACTTTGTTTTTTCCTTTTTAAGTTTCTTCTTGATGCTCCATGTGCAGCTAAAGCAGCCACCGACCACCCAGGTCAAAAAAGTGGGCGAACAAATAAAAAAAAAAAACGCCCCAGCCGAGCGGTTGCAGAAAGTGGGCGTCCGTCAATCCTGCACCCGAGCATCCACTTTGACATCTCCCTAGCCTTGTGGGTTTAGATGGTGGATGCTGGGATTGTCGACGGGGTGGACTGTGAGGTGGTGGTGGTGGTGGATGGATGGAGGTTGGGTTGAATATGCTCTCGGGAACTTGCCCATGTGCCCATCTCCGGTACCGGTACCGGTACCTGTGTGATCGACTCTATACAGATTCATCCGAGGCCATATGGCAAGAGAAGAGAGCTGGAAGTTAATCGACAATACCCCAGACAAAGAGCTTGTCAATCAATTGGTCTGTTGACACCAGATCCCAGGGAACAGATCAAAGGTCTCCTTCTTTCCACGAGGTAACGATTGCAGCGTCATCAAATTAGGTGCGAAACTCGGATGTTGAGGTCATTGACCCTTTGTTCAACTCGGGTATCTCTCCATCCTATGCACGTAATTGGGTTGGGGTGCAAGGACAATTCCAACTCCGTGCTCACATATTTCGCCTCTCTATCCCGCTTTGCCCCCCATCGCTAATATTGAATAGTGGTGGTGGGGGAGAGAGGGGAAGAGATTTGTTTCCTACTCAGTAACAAGTTAGTCCATGCTAGTTAGTTGTTTCCTTATTGTCCCTTTCCACTACACCGGTGGGACACTGCGTAAACAGACTGGAGAAACCTATTTTATTATTGCGTGTGATGTGTTCGAACCTCGTCACTGGGCCTGGTTGCTAAATTGAAGTTCCCCGATTCCGTGCCGCTAGTAGCGTTAGGGAGACGGGTTGGTATCTTCCGTGCTCTGACGTCGGTGTGGAGGGGATCCGGTCCAATAGTGCGACCATTTAGGACAATGCAATTTCAAGATCTCTGAATAGTTCGATTCAGATTAGTGTCCACATCCACAATCAGAGTTGTGGAAAAGCAGGAATCCTGATTATAGAAAAACAAAACAACGCTATGTCAATATCTGCCCCATCTCGACAGTCACCTAATATGTAACAACTTATCTGCCACTTGAACTGTGCTTTATCCTAGAGAAGCAAAAGCAGAAATCAAAATAGTTTCATATGGATTCAGACACAACAAACATGAATTACTAGGCAATAACTCGAAGATAGAGATGGAAAGATCCAGTTCCAATGCCAGTCAGTCTCATGTCATCAGACAAGCCTTGAACCGAGGGACTGGCGGGTCAGACCATGGAAATCATCCCGCTAACGTGGCTGCGATCTGAATCGCAACATGGTTTGCGCCTGCCGTCGCTGCTGTCTACCACTAACTACTACCCTTGAAGCACACACACACATAGTCACATACTGTGTAGCAAATTAGCTATTTACCAGGGCTTGTTCATACTTCAGTGGTCTCATATTTAATGTCATCTCATTAGGCCAAATTACACTGATACTACCTCAATTTACCGACATCGACCGGCTGAAACCGCATCCTTGTGTCTCTGCGATTGGTAATTCGATCGCATGATTGCTTTTTAATATCGGCTTGATTGCTCGAAGAGACCCTGCCGATGCGATGCTGCACCCCCAGGATGATGTTGATGACGGCGGTTGATGCTCGATGTTCCCGTGCTCGTCATTATCCATCTTCAAGGCGGGGCCTTGTTGGCCACTAGCCATCGCGTAAGGCCTGAGCTTTCCATTTGTATGACGCTGACAACAGCTTCATTCCGAAGGAGCCTCCGACTCCATCATCACCGCCCGCGCATTGAGATACCCACCCACATTGGCCCTTCGCTGCGGGAGGAGAAAGAGGATTGGGAGGAAGAGGAGGCAAGGATCGCAAAGTTACTCCGTACTCAAATGAAATGCACGCGAGCGCCATCTCTGCAGAATGCGGAAAATGGATGAATTCCCGATTTCATCCTCAAGCCATGTCGTCATTCTGCATTGGGGGCCTCATTCATTTCTACTGTAACAACAACACCATCGTCACCATCATCACCACCATCATACACAGTGCGGTCATCTGGTGATTTTTTTAGTCATGGCCCTCGATAACCACGGAAACGTATTAGACTCGCTTGCATGCTTACCTAGTTCATGGATGGCGGCACATTACCGTCATCGTCAACCGTTGACCGACGACAGCCTTTGCGGATCCCCCGCCCGCCCCCCCAGCCTTTTCCGATGTGAGTGATGGATGGAGGGAAAAATGCAGCTTCATCTCATAGATCCCGGTTGAAGCCGGGCGATGTGAATGGCTGTCTGCTGCCGAGCTCTCAAGAATCAATTTCGCACGCGCATTGCATCGCTGTACATACAGAGATACTCAATGTACATACATCAGTAATCACCTTCTGCGGCCGGGTTATCTGACTACTGCGCTTTTGCGATAGATGCATCGAATCAAGGCTGCCCGAGTCAGTCGTACTGTACATAGTAAATGACCAATATATCATTGAACTATGCATCTGGTTCCGCTCAGTCCCTGAGGGGAATCCTTCACCCATACCGCCTCCTGGACCACCACCACCATTATCACTGACATACTACAAGCCCGCAGCAGCCCGCAGCAGCGTTCTCCGAGGGGGCCAAGTCATCACCACCACCACCCTCACCACTTCAACCCTAGATGGACCAATCACTCTGCCCCAACTCGGAGACTTTGGAGGTCTTGGCCGCTTTCTTGCGTAACATGTTCTGTGCAAGATGGCGTGGGTGGAATGCCACCATTGGACGCGCACACCCATCAACTTCTACAGTTACAGTTAAGGGGGAGGGGAGGAAGCCCGTCTGCCCATTCTTTGGCTGTGATGTGTTTGAAGAGTGCAACTGCGAACCTTCTTCTCGAATCCCCTTCTGGAGTGCTTCCATTTCATACCGATCGACTCAATCGTGCTGTAATATTACCGGCCACCGTAGTGTATTCCGCCGCCACTCCCCAAAATTACCAGATTCCAAAACGGCAAAAGCATGGGAACTGGATGGGGGAGCCGACAAGAAAAAAAGAGACAGGAGATGATTCAATCAGATTCAGCAGAGGCCATACTCCGTGAGAATAGTTGGTACGTAGGGGGTGGGGGGAGGGGAGCAGAAGAAGGCTTGGTCCACACAGGTACAGTACGCATGGGAACATTTTTTTTTTTAAACAACCATCTTATTGTTCAGCAGCGTGACCTTTCTCCCCCACGGAACGGGTGTACCCTTTGACGTATCTTTGTGATCTGCCACTTTCCCCGCTACCTTGAAACACACACACTCCAAGGGCTCAAGGTGAACCTTGGTCGCTGCATCAGTGCATCTACACAGTAAGCTTAACTCTTGGCGTTGCCTGCCCTCCTGTAGATTTTGGTCTTTTCCCAATTCCATCCATGCTTCAGTTGCCCCTAAACCCTTTTCATGCCTTCCCTGGTGCCACGCTTTGCTGTTTTGGTGCTGGTCTTCTCTTCCCGACATTGGTTATTGGACTACTTTGTATAGACACGGCACAAACCCCCTCCCCTCTCTCAATTGTCGCCCCTCCTCTCCACTTACCTTCAATGCCTCCCCTAAGTGAACCTACCACTCTGGGTAAGGTCTGTCGGCTCAATGCCGCCGCCCCTTATGATGATGACTTGAATGGGACACAGTGAATGGAGCGTTATTGCCGCACTTGCCAGCCTGCCACATAACACTCAGTCACTCACTAAGGTACGTACAGACATCAGAAGGGAAGGAAAGTATGGATGGATGGATGGATTATGGAGTCAAGAGTACGTACCTCTCTCGGGGACGGGGACGGTGACTAAACCACCAGACACACAGTACAAAATTGACCCGGTACCTGAATTGAAGACTCCATACTACACGCCATTCCCTTTTACTCTAATGCTTTGCTTTTGCTTTGCTTGCTACTTGTTGCTTTTTGCTTGTCTCTTTTCGTGATGTCAAATGTCCATGCTCTTTTATTTCTCCCTTCTGCATTTACTTCTGCACAATAGAGAAACTCCACCACCTCTGCTTTGCTTTCCTTCTTTCTCCCCTCCCCCCTCCCTACCCATTTCCCCTCTTCTTCATTTGCCTCCTTTTTGCTTTTGCCCTTTTGGTCATTGACTTTCTCTCTCTCTTGCCTTGTGGCTGTAGTCGCCTTCCCGCGCCAACCCTCATTTTATATGAGTGAGCATTTATTGTAATTGCCTGTCTCATGTGCGTGTACGAAGGAAGGAGTATACTAGATAGGTAGTAGTTCTCACTGCCTACCACCCAGACATTACTCACAACTAGACTAGCCGAGTCTACTATGCAGATTAGAGACACCGATTGCGATTTTACCGATTACAATCTTAAGAAACCACATGTTGCAGAACCGTGGAAAAGCCAAAGCTTACTACAAAGTACTGTACCTCTTGAAGGGGTAGTAATCACCATTATCATCATCGTCTTCTACCGTATTTGCATACGTGCATTGACACACATGATTGTGGTTCCCTTTCCTGAATGCCGGAGTTTCAGATCTTTTGCCGCTACCCCTGCTGCTTTCTTGCCCCGTTTTACATGGTAAACAAATTTCTCAAGATCCTACCTTCGTTTCGGAGGTGATCTTTCGTCATAACTCAGTACTCTTCCTGACGCCGGGCGCAATTGGTTTTTGTTTGTGTGCTGTATGAATTTAAAGTGCCTTTTAATGAATGAATGCATGTATGTAGTGTTAAATTTCGGGGGAAGGGGAGCGTAATTGACGTGCGTGTTTCGAATGAGGATTTTTTCTGCTGCATTGTGTTTCGTTGATTTGTTTGGCGGGCCGGGGGTTGATGCCTGGGTATCAGATTTACTCGGGGCGAGAGTGGCCAACGAGAGATGCCACTTACTCCCTCCTCTCTCTCTCCGCCATCCAATGCAAAAATAGAAATCTTTGAACCTACGTACATCGTACTAAGATTGAAGAAGGAGAGAAAGAGAGATTTGAACTAAAGAGTAGGTTAGATTTGAGAAAGATCTATTAGTCATGAGATGGCTTGAGGAAGAGGAGCGATGCAGAGAGAGGAGAAAGAAGCAAGAACCAAAGAAGGATAAGATGGAAATCTCAGATTGGGAAAAAGAAAAAGAGAGAAAAGAAGATTGGTCGAAAGAGGGAAAGGCGAGAAATGGAAAGTGATTGGAAGTAGAAAAAGCAAGAATAACAAAAAGAAAAAAAGACAAAACAGAAAAAGGAAATGAGAAGAAGAGAAAAAGGGAAAGTCGAGAGGGACCAAAAACAAAAATCATTAATTTTTGTTTTTGATGTTTTTCTTTTCTTTTTTGGCACTCCTCCACCTCCACCTCCACCCCCCCCCTCTCTCCTCTCCTCTCCCGCTCAAAAAATCCAAAAAAGAAAAACGAAAAAGAAAACAACCAGGGAAAACAAAAATAAGGAAGACCCATCCAAAACCTTGAGAGTCACCCGAGGAACTGGTTCCTATTTGGAGACTTCCCTTTTCCCACTTTTTTCCTCTACGGTGCCTGCTACCCACTAAGTAAATTGAACTAAACCACTCGAATCACTACACTAATCAACTAAGACTAGCACTAATTCATTGCTTTTTCTCTGTTGGTAAATGTGATTTTATTCTGCTTGATTTGAATTGATTTGATTTAATTTTTATTTTGTTGAATCATTTTCAACATTGGCGCCGTTTCGAAGCCTAAGAGGCCCAAAGGAACGATCTGCAACCGTCCCCGACGGGACGTCGTCAGTGGCACTAAACCCATCACCAACACGGCAACGCCAGGGCTTCCTTTCGTCCCTGCGGTCCATCCTCATGCTGAGATCCTGTATTTGTTCATAAGCTTCGCCGATCCCCTTCGGGCCCTTCCCCAGACTGTCTTTCCTTCTTCCTATCTGTCGGGTCCTTGACCAAAGAGTCATCTACATAACTATTCTCTGCCTCTGTCTCAGAACCAAATATCTCCTCGACTATTTACACAGCTGCTTTCCCCTGCGCATCTTTCTTCCATTCTATACATTAAAGCGCGGATCCCTTCCTACCTTCCTACCAGCTGCCTACCTTTTTCTCTTCCAACACATTACCTCTTCTTGTGTTGATCATCTTTCACCCTCGATCATCTAAACCTGATCTTCTTGATTCCCCTCTCCTCCTTCCTTCCACCAAATCGCACGCGCGCAGTTGCTTGCTCTTGGTTTGTTGTGTCCCTACGTTCCTAGGGATACTTCGATCGTCAACGTCAACCACGCTACCTCCCTCGAACAATCAACGTCCGCTACGCGCGATCACCACTATTCTCCATGACGATGGTCATTGAAAACCAAAACCGCCAATACGGCGGGATGGGCTTCGATAGTGTCTATCAACACAACATTCACCACACCCCTCCTCAATTCACCGATCCATGGGCCGCCGCTCAAACAACCTCCCACTCCAACCCTCCCGTATATGCGACAGCTCTCGCACCCAGTCCGATTGGCCTCAACCATGTCAAGCAGGAGGAAGTGAGCCGCCCCGCGGCGATGTCGATGTCATATTCTAGCATCCCCGTTTCCGCCCCCTCCATGGTTACCGGAAGCAACTATTCCACTGCCACGGCCACAAGCTACCCCGGACCGGAGATGATGGGATTGTCGCACGATATCCCACGCACATCGTTTGAGCAAGCTCCCGCTTACACCACAGCTTCCCCCATGACCAGCTATGCGCCAGCCAGCTATGCTCCTTTGAGCTACGCTCCCCACATGCACCAAGACCGACGGATATCCCATGCGTAAGATGACCCTCCAATGCGCAGCTGCTCAGAGCGCCTGGAAAGAGGAAACGAATATATGCTTACAGTTGTTTTCTGCTTCACAGTGATGCTCGCGTCAGTCAATCGCATCCTGCCTCTGCCCCGACTTTCGGTGATGCTCTGGATGCCAGCCGGGGAATGGTCGCGCTTAGCCAGGATTTGACGCCTCGCAACATCTATGGTCCTCGCAGCGCGCGGGGCTCGGGCGACTCTTATGGCTTTCCCTCCACTCACTCTTCGGGATCTTCGATCTCCTCCGCTAGCAACTACCCCTACTACAGTGCCTCGGTGGCATCTGTGGAATCTTCGGTTACCGATTATAGCTCGACCACCTCGGAATCCTACGAGAACGGTCATTTGTCGCGGACCCTTCCGCGCCCCTCGAACCTTTTGACGGGAAGCGCACCACCCGGACCCCAGTCGATGATGAGTCAGTTTAGCTCCAAGATGCCGTCCAACACACAGAAGAAGCACAAGTGCAAGGTGTGTGACAAGCGGTTCACCCGCCCGTCGTCGCTCCAGACCCATATGTATAGTCACACTGGCGAAAAGCGTAAGTTCCAGACCGAATATGTCGAACGTGGGGTTCTGTGAAACTAACAGCATGGGATCTAGCATTTGCATGTGACGTGGAAGGCTGTGGTCGCCACTTCTCGGTTGTCTCCAACCTGCGCCGACACAAGAAGGTTCACAAAGGAGAAAAGGAGGGTGGATCCGGCGACGACGAGGAGTAAATTCAATCACCCTCCTCGTCCACGTCGAACGCCTCTCTCAAACCTCTCACAGCGAAGAGGGGCAAATTCAACATTTCATCTCTACGTCGCGCGATGATCACATTGTGCGACGCGGCCTGTCGCAATGATGGGGCCTCCTCCTTTGTACAACAGCATCATTTCCTTCCACCATTTTTTCTCTTTTCCGACTCGCCCGACGTGGCTGAGTGTTGATACCCCGTTTATATTTTCTTTTGCTGTTTATTTCCTCCGTTATATTTTCCCCCTTCTATCTTATATCCCCAAGGACAAGCAGGACATGGTACAACGGCTTGGGTGGGTTGTTCGTGATGTCTTGAATACCCAGAGTTATGACCATAGAGCACTGGTTGTTTTGTCTTTATTATCTTTTTTTCTTCTTTCCTTTGTCATATCTGTTAGACTGGGGAGTTGGTCGTTTCTATTCTACATCTGGCATGATTTCTTACTCCGATACCAAGTGGGAAGTGGTTGATTTTGTTTCGCGTTTCCAGGGCATGATATGAAATGCGGGAGGAAATGTTCACGCAGCAGGGCTGTTTGACCCGGTTCGGATTTGGCTTTCACTTGTCTTTTGCCTGCCCTTTTTTATATGGCTGTCTGTTCTCTATCACGAGATATTCTTGGGACTTGACAATGAGTTTTATCTGGAATTCTTCGACGGGGGTTTACCTTACAGAAAGGCGGCGCACTCTTCCTGTTCTGAGTGCTTGGCTGATATACCCTTGTTGCAATTGGGCGGAGCATGGATTGGGCAATGGCAGGTGGTTTTGCATCTTTTTCTTTCTGTTCACTTTCCTATGTCATGGTTCAGATCTGGTTGGAAATATATACACTTTAGAGACACAAGCAACAGTGTCACCACGGTCGCTACATACATTAATTGTCTAATAAAGATTTGACATGAACATTTATTTGCATTCTCTGTATTTTGTGTATTCCAAGTCAAGCTGTGAGGGCGAGAACGGTGCCTGTGCTCTTCAATTAGTACTGTACATTGGCATTGTTGCTCTACGCTCTCCGATCAGTTGTGTTCCGCGTCGCAGGGCTACATCCGGTACTTTCTCTCGGCTTGCTTGAAACGTCCATCCAAATCTTGAACATCCCATTGTACACATTGCTATATGCCTCAATAGACTAGACAGGCACTCAACCCCGAGTCATTGTCCATTCCCCAATGCCGTTCAGCCTCTCCAACCCGAGAAAAAGAAAGGTCCCGAATCCCACCACCACCACCACCCGCAACTCTCAAACCTGCTCCTGCCTGCCTT